>NC_081436.1:28433400-28736400 GCF_949786415.1 Peromyscus eremicus
TAAGATCGCCGTAACACCATAGAGGGGAGGTTGTCTGTAGTGGGTAGCCATTCCAGCTTTGGTCTGGAAGTTCCAACCTCCATTGAGGCTTTGGTAACTATCACGCCTACAAGGCGGGGCCAAGGGAGGGCCCTGAAGACCCGAGATCCGGATGTGCTGCTCTCTCTGTTCCTGGACCCTGGATGGTGGAGGTAGACCGAGCAGAGCTCCAGAGAACACCTCTGGACTGCAATACACCTTCCCCAGACCCTGCGACCTACCTATCCCTTCATTTGTAAGTTGTGCCACTAATAAACTTTCCTTTTAACTATGTGGTGTGGCCTTAATAATTTCACCAATAGTTGTCAGGATGACAAGATGATCTTAAATGTGTAGACACCAAACAAGAGGAAGGAAAAGGTGTGTTGAGTTTTAAGGAAAAAACGGGAAGATCCACAGATGCTTTGAAAGGTTTCAACACCCAACCTCACTAATTGACAGGACAGATGGGAAGTTACTGCCATTGTAGTGATAACATCTAATGGAACTGACCAGCAGACCTTCAGGAAGGCACCAGGAAAGTGGACGTGGGTCCCCAACTCACCATCCAGGGCTGCAGAGATGGCTCAGTAAAGTACTTGCCATGCAAAAATGAGGACCTGAGTTTCAACCCACAACACAGGTGTAAAAAGCCAGGCATGGGGTCATGTGTTTGTAATCCCCATGCTGAGGGACAGAAGGGTCCTTGGAGCTCATTGGCCAGTCAGTGTTACCCAATGAGTGAGCAGCTGGGGAGCTGACATTGACCTCTGGCCTCCACAAGCATACAGACACACCCACATGCACGCATAAACACCACACACAGGTGTGTACACACACAGATTCATCAAGCACTGGTTATAAACAGGACAGAACATTTTTAAAACCTGAAATCAAACAGAGTGTGTTCTCTGGCCAATAAAAGGGTTAAGTCAGAATCAAAGTAACAATCCTATCTAGAAAAGGCCCAGATATTTGGAATTTGAAGTACACTTCACAATAGAGCTGGAAAGGCCATACAAAAAAGCCACGGTCCCAAGCGTGGGGATGCAGTGTGATCAGTGCATAATCGGTGCCCAGGGGAAAGCGAGACCATCAGGTGCTTGCTTTAGTAAAGGCACAAGTCAATGAGCTGAGCTCCTCCACTCAGACCCTGGAGAGAGCAAGCTAAGCCCAAGGTGGTCACCTGAGTTGCTGTAAAGAACGGGGAAGGAAAAGACAAAGTAGGATGGCAATTAATGCACGCATGAAACAGAAACAGTTTAGAGAGATCAATAGCGTTTGAATGCACCAAGCCAGGGTGTTGTGAAGGGAGGGAAGCCACATGATTCCAAAACAAAGAAAAGGGCGCCTATTCAGACTCCGCAGACACAGGCAAGGGAGGGGGTGAATGACCAGACACCAGTGCTCCTCATGGTGTGGGGTGAGAGAGACAATTTTCTGGAAAGAAAATAATGAATGAAAAGGATACAAGAAACACTGGTGTATCTGGGTCACCTTGTGTCTGTGAGAGGATCTGAGTTGGGAGGGAACTCTGGGTGGAATCCCAGGGGAGGTGGCTTCCTTGGAGAGTCTACCGAATACTTAGGATGTCTGTCTTGAATGGCGTCCATAGGAAACAGAGAAGGGGCAAATGTGGACAGTATTGTTGGTGAGAGCAGTGTCTCCCCAACACTGTAAGCAAGGCAACCAAGTCCCTCAAGAATGCAGATACAAATCTTTATAGGATCACTGGTGCTGGAGAACATACGCCTGTAATCCCAGCACTCTGGATAGGAGGCAGAAGGATCAGGAAGTTCAGGGTGGCCTCCATTCCATACTGAGTTTTCCATTCCATACTGAGTTTTCAGGTGAGCTTGGGTTACATGAGACCCTGCCTTAAAGAAAGAAAGTCACATCAAACTGTAGCACACACAAAGGAAGCTAACATGCCATCACCAAGTTCCAAGGTTCTAGGTGTGAGCTAGCACACACACACACACACACACACACACACACACACACACACACACACACACACACCACAACAACAAATGTAATTTTTAAAACTTGAAAAGAGCCAGAAGAATCCATCAAAAAGCTTTAGGAGCCTGTGAATCACCAGTGAAACACGGGATACAAGGTCACTACACAAAAACCCGTTTCTTTTCTGTGTTTCAACCACTATTCTGAACTTTACACAATGCTCAAAGTACACTGGCCACTCAAAGCAACCAGAGAGAACAAAGCTGGAGAGGAACATTGTCTGATTTGCATAAAGTCTAATCAAGAGAAGGTGACATCCCTGTGACAATCGACATTTATACTAAGCAAAATGGAAGGTCTAAAAATAACTTTTACACTGATACCCAGTTAATTCAATGAAAAAGAACATCTTTTTCTTCAAGAGATAGTGTTGGAACATGTGGATATATATGGAAAAAAACGAACTTTGATCCCAACTTCAAGTTATTAGCAAATATTGAAATAGATGACACAATTAAATGTAAACCCTAAAACCTGAAAAGTTCTAGGTAAAAATCAAAGGGCACCACCTTGACCATCTGCCTAGGACTCTACTAGAAGAAGCAAGGATTTCAGTGGTAACTTCCAAGGAGGCAAAAAAAATATTAGCAAATTAGACTTCAATTTATGCAGAAATGAAGACCTTCTGTACTGCAGGGACACCATTAAGAAAATAAAAAGGAAAGACACAAAGCACAGGAGTTGTTTTTAGCACACATACCTGAGAAAGGGCTTATAATCAGGGCATACGGTGCTCCTCAAGCTTTAGAGGGAAACCATGCAATAAGAAATAACCTAAATATCCCAACATTTCAGAGAAGGAAAAATCAGACTAATGGCCAGCAGGGACACGAAGAGAGGCTCTTTACTACCACACACCAGGAAAACACACATTGAAAACTACAGTGAGGTCCTGCCTCCTGGAGGTGGTCGAACAGGCCTCTGTGAGCCGTCTCAGCCATCACTGCAGAAGGGGGGGACAGAGAGTGTGTAAGAGCCAGAAGGAGTTTCCGAGACACGCAAGTGGGGTGGGTGGGTGTGCAGTTCTCATATGAACCCACAGAGATGGTGGCAGCATGCACATGGCCTGCACAAGATCAAGCCGGACCTAATCCCAGCCCAGAGAGGGGAGAGGAACACAAAGTCCCACCCCTAATCAAGGAACTATTGACAACAGATAGCTCTGGGAGAGGGAGAGTCCGTTTTCTCTAAGAGGACAGCCAGTCCCTGGTAGGTTGACCATGCTCCAGTGGAAGGTACAGATCCAATAGTATATGGGCAGCACACATTGGACTTGATGAGTTAAAAAAAAAATAGAAAGAGTAGACTTGAGTGGGCAGGAAGGTACAGTGTGGATCTGGGAGGAGTTTGGGGAGTGAATATGGTCAAAACACTTTGCTTGAAATTTTCAACGGACTAATAAAGAAAAAAAAAAAACTAAAAGAGCAAACAGCAAAACCAACCTGAAACCCTTTTGGGAAAAGCTGGCAGTTTCTTGATTAAATATTCACTTACTGGCCAATCCAGAAATCTGTCTTAGATATTTAGCAGGCACAAATGCACACACACACACACACACACACACAGGGAAATGCATCCTTAACGTTCATCGCGGCTTCACTCAAAATAGCCCCAAACTGGAACGGACCCAAATGCTCATCAGGAGGTGAATGAAATAGCAACCAAAGAAAATATTAGCTAAATTGGGATTCATCAAAATTTTAAATGCTTGTGCTTCAAAGGACACCATCAAAACATTGGGGGAAAAATACAGAAAGTGAGACAATTTTTGCAAATCATGTATCTGATAGGATCAAGTTTTCAGAATATATTAAAAGCTTTCACAAGTCAATGGAAAGGCAAACAAACCAATTTAAACGTGGACAAAGGACTCAACTAGACATTTATCCTGGGAGCTGACAAACGGCCACTAAGTGCATGAAAAGATACCCAGATGAGTTAGCAGGGAAATGTAAAACTATGAGCTATTCTTTCTCTCTCTCTCTCTCTCTCTCTCTCTCTCTCTCTCTCTCTCTCTCTCTCTCTTTCTCTCTCTCTCTCTCTCTCTCTCTCACACACACACACACACACACACACACACACACACACACACACAGAGTGGTGATGTCTGCAGAGATGGTGAATGGCAGTGTTTCATGTGGGGAAAGCGTCCCTGGTACATTTTTGGTTCTACAAACTGAGTCAGCTAGTTTCTCTCATCACTGTGTCAAAATACCAGACATGAACAGCTCAAAAAATCCAGGCATGGTTCTGCCACCAGCCAGACAGTCTTACTATGGAGTGACCTCCAGGCTCAATGAGAGACCCTGTCTCAAAAAAATAAGTTTGAGAGAAACTAAAGAAGACACTTGATGTCAACCTTTGCCCTCTACATGCAGGGAGATGAACACACTTGAACATGTCACATGTATGTGCCATAAACACAGCAAAAAAAAAAGAAAGAAAGAAAGACAAGCTGAAAGGAGGAAGGTTTGTTCACCCTCATGGATTCAGAAGTTACGCTCAGAAGTTGTCTGACTCTATTGTTTCCGGGCCGCCGTGAGATAGAGCATCACGGTACAGAGTGTCTGGTGGTGTCAAGAAGTGCATCTCATGGCAGACAGGAAGCAAAGAGAGACAGACAGGAAGGAGCCAGGACAAGATGTCTTTCGGAGACTTGGCCCACAGTGACCTGCTTCCTCCAAGCAGGCACACCTTTTGCAGTCCCCCATCTCTCATGGCCTATTGAGTTGGACCCATCAGCGGGTTGATCCGTGGATGAATGCAGAGCTTGATTCAATTTCCAAAGCTCCAGTTCCGAACACCTCTCACACTGAGGACCAAGCCTTAAAGATATGAGCCTTTGGGGGAGTTATTTCATGTGTAAACCATACCACAGGCGCTTTGGAAAACATGAAGCAGTTCATAGAAAAGTTAAAAGGGGACATTTGACTGCAGAATTCCAATCCTTGGGTTTATACTCAAGAGGATCTTGCACGTGTGTATGGTGTTCACACAAAACCTACACGCTGTCTTCATAGTAGCATTATTCATAAAAGCCTCAAAGTGAGAAATCACCCAAACATCAATTTAAAATGTGACAACTCCATGCAATAGAATATTACTACCTCATGAAGAGAAATGAAGTCTTGGCACATGCTGCATTATGGATGACCTAGAAATACCATACCAAAAAAAATGAGAGAATCATAAGAGACCAATTATTGTGTGATCTTATTCACATGAAAGTCTCAAATGGATCAATTTTGAGTCAGCACGTAGGTTAGGGAATGTCAGAGTGTGGAGAGGAACAAGGGGTGACTGCTAGTAAGTTCATGCTTTCTTTGGGGACTGATGAAACTGTCTAAGCTTAGATTATGAGGCTGGTGGTCAGACTCTGTGACTACACTAAAACCACCGAACTGCGCATTCTACTTTAGTGGATTCCATGACATGTGAGGTATAGCTCAATAAGGCTGTTATTAAAATGGAAAGGGGGTTCTGGAGAGATGGATCAGTGGTTAAGAGCACTTACTGCTTTTGTAAGAGGACCCAAGTTCAGAGTTTAGCTCCCAGCATCCATAGAGGGAAGCTCACAACCACCTGTAACTCTAGCTCCAGGGTATCTGACACCCTCTTCTGGTCTTGCAGTCTCTGTGGGAAACTATGTGTGCATGTGTGCATGCACATGTACAAACACACACACACACACACATGAAAAACATTGAAAAGGGAAAACAATGGAGAATGGATAAAGGAGCCATAGAATTCCCACACTGCACACATGTCACGACAAGGAAGAAGGTTCCCTATGGGGTCTATTTATGTGACTCTGCAGGACACAGACCTACACTGTGGAGAAGCCAGACACTGTTTGCTTGGGGGCTGGCTGGACCTGGTTGGTAAAGAGGAGGAGGTTGCCTCACAGTGGATGGAGGTGCTCTTCATGATGATTATGGCCACTGCAGTCTGTGTTCCCTCAAAGGCATTCCACATGCACTTAAAACATCTGCGTTTTGGCCGGGCAGTGGTGGCGCACGCCTTTAATCCCAGCACTCGGGAGGCAGAGCCAGGCGGATCTCTGTGAGTTCGAGGCCAGCCTGGGCTACCGAGCGAGTTTCAGGAAAGGCGCAAAGCTACACAGAGAAACCCTGTCTCGAAAAAACAAACAAAAAACAAAAAACATCTGCATTTTGCTACCTATCACCCTGTGGAGCCGTTGGCTCTACAACCTGTGACTAAGTCGTTGCAGTTTATTGAGAGCCCCAGAAGCCTGTAAACTCATAGTGAACACACTTGTGACAATGACAGTCTGTGTGGCTCTCATTTGAAATCTGCTTTCATCCTGCTAGGGAAGTTGTAATGTTCACGCAGTGAACTTGTTCTCATGTCGCATGGCTCGGCTGCCAGACACCAGGAGTGTGAGGCACATCAGACAGAGAACCAGGTATCACTGCACTGACCTTGCGTGAAGCCAGATAGAGAAATGATGTTTAAATAACGAACTGTACGGTAGTGTTTGGAAAGGTCTTCAAGGAAAGTAAACAGCCATTGCTTACTTCCTAAGGTGGCAGGCAGAGGCCCCGGGTGGGACCTCCGAGGAGCTCTGGGATGGCATGGCTTTGAAGGAGCAGTTCAAATGTGGAGTTTTCAGATGGGGAAGGGCACAGTGAAGGAGTCCGGCAGGGTGATAGTGTTGCCTTGACTAGCAGGCTTCTCTGCCCTGGCTGTTTCTTCACCCTGTTCTTATGCATTAGTCAAGAACAGCTGGACTGCTCTGCATTGACAAATAAACCCTGCGTGGTTCACACAGCAGCAGTCCTCACATCTGACACAGACAGGATGAACCAACAGCCCTGCTCTGCAGCTGTCCCTTTAGCCTAGGTTTTTTTTATTTCTTAACTCTGTTGTCTGGGGCTTCAGGCCCCTGGGTGACCATGGGCTGTACCACCATGACAGATGTGTTTGGTTTTTCCCATCATATCTACCCACTTCTATTGGCCTGGACTCTGGTCCATGTGCAAACCTGATTGAAGGAGAAGGCAGCAGTGATGTCTATAAAGGAACCAGGTGATGGGCACAGACCACATGTTGCCTGTCTGTGTGGCGTGGGCCACTGGAAAACCTTTACCTTCCTTTCTACTTTTTCATGGGCTTCCTCCTGACTTCAGAAGCCCTCCCCATGCATGGCACACCCCTCACAGTGTCTCAGCACTTCTCTGAGGTGGGCCTCTGAGGCCTGTTTCGCTGAGGATAGAGAGGCGATGAACATTTTCAGACACAAAGCTTTGTGATCTGTGCTGTTTGAACCCCTCAGCCTGTCCTAAGGAGCCTGGCTGGCCAAGGGGCCACAGTGAAGGATGTGTGTCAGAGCCAGTGAAGCATCCATGGGCTGGTGCCAATGGCACTCAAGGGTAGCAATAGTTTTTTACTCCATGCCTACACCTCCTCCCACTGTGGTGTACTTCAAAATCAGTGGAGGTGTTGAGGTGGTATGTGAGACCTTTGATAATACTGGTACCCCTTTAAAATGAGACCAGAGTCCTGCATCGGCTCTCACTCCTCCCAAATAGGGGAAGACGTGATGAGAGGATGGTCACCTGCATCCTTATGCATCGTCCCTGATCTCAGCTTCTGGCCTCAGGAGCCGTGAAAATACCTGCCCCACTGCAATACAGCTCCCTCTGTCCTGCCTCCCATCACTTGCATGGGCAGGGGAGGCTGAGGTGTTGGATACTGTGTTATACTCCCAGGGCAGCGCCGACATCAACTTGCCATTGTGTGTGGTGGTTATCATCACCGTGATCCAGTTCCCTCCCTGGAAGGGTCATGGCCTTCTGCAGCCCCAGCTCAGCTCTTGAATTTCCCCTAGGTCCACTCAGCTAGAACACATGCCTCCCTCCCTCCTCTTAATGGGGGAAATATAAGCTAACGAGCTTGCAAACGAGCATCGGGCAGTTTCTGGGGGAGACCCCAGCACAGTGTGCATGGAGCTGTGAAGCTGCGTGGGTAATGGAGAAGATTAAAGGGAAGTGTGTGAATCTGCGCTTGCCTCTCACCAAAGCTGTAAATGGGATTGTCCTTAAGCCTGAACTTTTCCCCTCTCCAGCAGCTATTAAATGTCTCCCAGAAAATTGCTCTGAAGCAAGGTGTTTAGCTCCACTTCCATGTAGAGCATGCAAGTGGGCTCTTGAGAGGTGGTCCTCTCTACAGAGAGCCTATCCTGGGCCCTAGCATACCTCTTTTTCTTCCCATCTTCCTTTCTGGTAAGGTGTCACACAACCCTGGGTCTTTGACACATAGAAAGTAGGTGATGGGGAAAAGTGACATTTGTTGTGTTCTTTCTATGAACTGAGCCATCCTACAAAAATCCTTCAACCCTCAAAGACAATTCACAAGGAGCCATTACGCCTGCTTTGTAGATGTGAAAAACAGTTCCACGTGTTAAAAACCAGACTAAGATGAGACTCCAAGTTCACAATCATTCCCATATGTTCTGCTATCCCAAAAGCAAAGAGTGGTACATGACATGGGATCCGGGGACCAGTGGACAGACAGATCTACATTCATTTGCTTCACAATATAGGCTTGATGGTGGGGAGCTTAGGAGGCATAATTTAGGCTTCAATTCAGTTTAATAAATGTTAATGACATCTTGCCAAGGGTTAAGGGGCAGGAGGAGACCACATGAGAGCTGTGGACTTGGCCTTCAAGGAGCTCTTGATTTAATTGGAGAGTGTAGGACAGAGGAGCATCAGCAAACAACACCACCCATAAGGTCCCAGTGGGACCAGAGAATGTGTCACAGGGACTTTGGCTAAGCTGGTGCATTGAGCACAAGCTTATCTCAAATGTTTCAGCAAACCTTGTTACAATGAGAGGAAAGGGAGAAAAAGACACAAAATGATAACCACAGAGAGGCATCCGAAACTGGACAGCCAGATATCAGCACAGTTGCTAGCAGAGCAGAGGGAGGCAGGACAATTGCAGTCCCCAGCCTCAGACAGGCACCCGGAAGTGTGCAGCGAGGAGCAGGGATGCAGGTGGCTGAGAAGGGAACATGGTTTTTACAAAAGAGGATAGGCTAAGACCCTCCCTCTGCTTGCTCCTCAACACCCAGCCATGGTGCCGAGATGTTCTGTGGGTAGCTTGATGAGACTTTAAAAATCACGAGTGGGGCAGCCCACTGAGAAAAGAGTTCCACACTCTTCAGACACCACCCCCTGCAACCAAGCTCAAAGATGTCTGCAAGCCAGGCTTGTACCCACCACGCAGACAGAGGGATGCTCTCCTGAGCACTTGCAGAAGTGAACCATGAAAGAACCCCTTTGCCATGACTCAGTGGGCCCCCTCAGATCCAGCACACCGTCTGCTCTGTAACCAGCTCCCAAGACGACTGCACTTTCAACCCTGCTCAATCCAAGGAAGATGTCTCATGTAGAAAACAGAGATTGACTGGGCCTGGTGTTGCAGAGTCTCTGGAAGTTGAGGCAGAAGGATTACAAGTTCAAGGCTAGCCTGGGCTAACTTACTAAGACCCTGCCTCAAAATAAAAAAAGCACAGAGAGAGCCAGAAAGATGAGTCAGCAGGTAAGAGCATGATGGCTTGGGTTTGGTTGCTGAAACTCATTGTGGAAGGAGAGAACAGACTCCTGAAAGTTGCCCTCTGACCTCTCCATGTGTGTCACGGCACATGCATGCTCCTGTGTATCATACACACGATAATAACAAGCATAATGATTTTTACATTCATTTATTTTTGTGTGTGTATATATATTTTGTATATATACATATATGTATATATAGCATATGTATACACATATACCATATGGGGCAGGGTGAGAGGATAACTTGTGGGAGTCAGTTCTCCCCTTCCACCATGTGAGTTGTTTTGGGGATCCAACTCAACTTGTCAGACTTCACAGCAAGCACCCTTACCCACTTAGCCACTTGATGTCCCTAATAAAATATAATTACATCAATTCCACTTTACATTTCCTCCCTCCAGCCCCTCCCATGTCTCTCCTAGTCCCTCTCTAATTGATGGCCTCCTTTTCTTTGATTATTGTTATTACATATATGCATAAATATGTAAATACTACCTGCTGAGTCTGATTTTACTGCTTGTGTAGATATGGTTTCAGGGCTGACCACTTTGTATTGGATAACCAATTAGGGTGCTCATCCCTGGGAAAGACTAATTCTTTCTCTCAGCAGTCATTAGTTGCCTGTAGCTCTTTGTCTAGGGGTAGAGCCCTTGAGATCCCCCCTTCCAAGTAATCATGTCTATTGATTGTCAATGTTTAGGCAGGCATATTATTGAGGGATCATGGGTGTAGCTTCCTCATCATTTCTAGGAGACACAATCTCACAACAGACTGTCTGGTCCTCTGGTTCTTGCAATCTTTTCCACTTCCTCTTCCACAGTATTCCCTAAGCCTTAGGTGCAAGACTTGTGTTGCAGATGTATCCATTGGGACTGGGATCCCTATAATCCACTGATTTCTGTATTGTGTTCAGTGTAGTTTTCTGTAATGGTTCCTATTTGCTATGCTGAGAAGCTTCTTTGATGAGGGCTGAGAACTTCACTTATCTGTGGTATACGAACAAGTATTTAGAACGCAGATAGGAATTATACTACAATAATAGATTCTCTTCTAAGCCCCATGTCTTCATTAGCCCCCTGTACTTGGCTGGGTTTCCTGAATTAGGTATAATTTTCCTCTTGTTGACTGACCCTTAAGTCTAGTTAGACAGCTGTTGGTAACCACCAAGATGTGAGTGCCACTATTGCACGTTGAAGGATAGCTTGCCATGTTGGTCAGTGTTGTGGTTCACAGGCATCACACCCAGGTAGAACTATGATTGCTCCCTCTCTTTGTAGCATGCATAGTACTTTATGGTACTGTGAAAGATTGACCCAAGAAAGGAGGTTTTCACATTAGATCTAGCTCAAAACTTCCGAGTCCTATGTCCAAGGTGTGCAGTGTCTTCAGCAATGGGATCTGTCTTACCTTCAGCCTCTAAGTGGTAACCAAGGGCAACAGCAATAGCCTATATTGTTTGGGGAGTCACTTGGACCGTCATGACCAACACGTTAAATAGAAGTTTCCCATGCCTGGTACTGAGGTTTCTGTTAGATAGTCTGTGGCTCTTGTAGGGGCACTGTCAGCTCAAGTGACATAACTTCATTTAAGATATATATGAATGATATGTATATATCATGCATAATATATATTAATCATCTGTATCTTAATGATATCAAGATATCTTAACTATTAATGATATAGACATACCTTAATATATGTATATATGTTGCATATAATTTTAGATAAGTATAAAATAATGTGATTCTTTGAGGCTTTATTGAAAATCCTTGGTGTTGTGACTCCTCCCTCCACCTCCTTCTATACTAATTGGTGTGACATCCACCCACCTCCCCATTTAGAGCCCCTCACTG
Source organism: Peromyscus eremicus (assembly GCF_949786415.1). Classification (NCBI taxonomy): domain Eukaryota; kingdom Metazoa; phylum Chordata; class Mammalia; order Rodentia; family Cricetidae; genus Peromyscus; species Peromyscus eremicus. Next base: position 28,444,883 of record NC_081436.1, read on the forward strand.
TTTCTCCAATTTCCCCCTTTGTATCACCTGTATCCTGATATTCCCTTTTCTAGCCTGCCTCCCCTCCATGGTCCCATTTTACTTTTCTGGTTTCTACAGTTGACTCAATTGATATGTGCACCTCTAAAGATCTGGAATGATGAACCACAGATGGGAGAGAATGTATGGCATTTCCCGCTCAAGGTCTAGGTTACCTCACTCAATATAATCTTTTCTAGTTCCATCCCTTCACCTTCAAAATCCATGATTTCAGTTTTCTTTACAGCTGGGTAGTATTCATTGTGCGTTACCATGTTTCCAGTATCTGTTCCTTGGTTGTAGGACATTTAGGTTGTTTCTGTTTTCTAGCTGTTGTGAATAGAACAGCAATGAACATGGCTGAGCAAGTGTCTGTAGAGTAGGATGTCAAGTCTGTTGGGCTTATGCCAAGGAGTGGTATAGCTGGGACACAGAGTAGATTTATTTTTAGCTTTTTGAGAATCCTCCACACTGATTTTCAGAGTGACTGGACCGGTTTGCATTGTCACCAACAATGAACGAGGGTTTCCCTTTTGCCACAATCTCACCAGCATCCGTTGCCAGTTGTTTTGTTTATCTTAGCCGTTCTGGCCTGGTTGAGATGAAATTTCAAAACTGGTTTAATTTGAATTTCATTGCTAAGAATGGTGAACATATTTTGAGATATTTATCAGCTATTGTTATTTCTTCTATTATGAATTCTCTGTTCCAATCCATAGCCCACTTTTTAATTGAGTCATTTGCTTTCTTGACTCTGTTTTTTTTTTGAGTTCTTTCTGTATTCTGAATACTAATCCACTGTCAGATGTATATCTGGCAAAGATTATTTTCTGCTCTGTGGGTTTCTTATTCATGGGTTGATTGTTTCTTTAGTTTTTTAAGTTTAATTGGGTTCCACTTGTCAATTGTTGGCCTGAATTCCCAGACAAATTGAGTCCTTCTCAGAAAGTCCTTTCCTACACCTATAGCTGGTAGGGAGATGCCTAGGTTTTCTTCTAGCAGTTTTTGCATGTGGGGTTTTAAGTTGAGATATCTGATACCCTTGGAGATATTTTTTGACCAGGGTGATGGATATGGATCTTGCCCACTGAGCCATCTCACCAGCCCCTAATAAAATATTTTTTAGTATAAAAGAAGGCTAGTGACGTAGTTAACTCAGTGATAGAGCACTTGCCTTGGATACATAAAGTGCATCGCCAGTACAGAGAAAGAAGAAGAGAAAGAAACAAACCAACACAAATCGTATGAGCTGGAAACAATGCAAAGAGGAAAAAGTCCGTATGCTCAGCAAAGCAGTGATGGTGTGGTCTTCCTACAGTGATGCAATGTGGGCAGGCAAACAAGCCACACAAAGCGCTCTTATGAACTGAAAACACAGAGACCTTTTTAATCCCATGGATGTTTTAGAGATGAAGTGAAAGGAAATTTCCAGGAAGCAGAACAAAACAGCAAAAAGAAAGACATTAAGACATGGTAATGTAGCTGGTGACCAGCTCTAGGCATCGAAGCCCAATAATGACACTTTCAGAAAAGAGAAGAGAAAAGGAAGGGCCAGAAAATGGGCCAAGAAAGCTGGCTCCTAGGTGGTGAACAGGACCTCACTAGTGGGGCAGTGTGGGTAGCAGGGAGGTCAAGAAGACCATGAGGGGGTTTAGGCAAGAAACATCTTTTTAAAAATATAATTAAAAAAAATCTTGAAAAATAGGCAGAACCAGTATCTAGAAAACACCATTTCTAAAAACAAATTTGTTTTGTGACAGGATCTCACTCTGTAGCACTGGATAGCCTAGAGCTCACTATGTAGAGCAGGCTGGCTTCAAACCCAGAGACATGTGTCTACCTGACTGTACGAACATCCACATGTGTGCAGTACCCTGGGAGGTGGGAAGAGTGTGTAAGATCCCCTGGGACTGAAATTACAGGTGATTGTAAGCCACCGTGTAGATGCTTTAACCTCTGTCCTCCAGGTGTACACGTGTGAGCTCGCTCATATTTACACACATGCACACATGCCAACGCATGCACACACACATACGTGTGTGAACATCCCCACCCTCCCCCCACAGAATAAGTATTAGCTTTGAGAACAGCATTCGAATGGAGGAAAACTGAATCTGGTCCTAGGGACAAGAATTCTTCAAGCCTTTGGTTACAAGATTTCAAGTTCCAAAGACCATGGTTAGTTATCCACTGCACATAAGGGTGGGCTGAGAGGTCCCTGGGTGGGAACAAGGTAACTTGAGGGGTGCTGGAAGATCTGAAAGAAATCCAGAGTATATGGTGTCTGCAGGGCAGGCAGGGGAGCATAGGATTTATCCTCTATACTAAGAATGTCTTGGGGACTCAGATTGAGGCTTTAGCGTGTTTATTTTCCCAGCACTGTAGAGGCTCGAAGGTCCACAGGTGGAAGGCAGATGGCAGAGAAGGAGGGTGTGGCACTCCTCCAGGTGTGAAGATAATTCCTCCTCAGCAGCAGCAGCGGGCTCAGTCAATGCTCACAGCTGCCACAGAGTCTGGGAACAGCAGAATGGGATTGTCCATCCTGAGCAGCATATGCTGAAAGGCAGCTTGGTGCCAAACAGTGTCTCTGTCCCCCACCGTGCTAGCAAGAACAGGAAATGGCTTTTCTTCTGATCAATACAGTCATGTGGGCCCAGAAGTAAGACCCCTGAGCACTGGGCAGACAACACCACTGAATGTGTGGCTGTTATGATCCATGTTCTGTCACTGGAGGTTTTCCTCTGGCAACAAACATATGAAGACCACATCAAAACATTTATTGCCTTGAAAATTCCCTTGGAGAAAACTAGGAACTGGGCATGTGTGTGAAGGCTTTGAAGTAAAGGTGAGCCTTGGGTCAATGTTGAAGAATGAACTTGGGGCAGAATAGATGGGACAGCGTGGAAAGCTTGTAGGAAACAAGACAAGCAGCCAGGCCTCTGGAATGTGGAACATTAGGCACACAGTGGAAAAAAACTGATGATATAGAAGACATCTATCATGAACTGGAGAGGCCTTTAAATGCTAGGATAGAGGGCTGCAGATATCCTTATGCAGCAAGGAGTGACTGGGAGGTTTGAAGTAGTGGAAAATACAGGCAGGCTTGCATTTTATAAAATGTAGCCAGGAAGCAGAGTGGAGGCTGGATGAGAGGTGATGAGTTGGGGCAGATGGGACCATTTTGAGATACTTCAGTCATCCAGGTGAGCAACTGGCTGCACTTTGCCAGTAGCCTTGCTGTGAGACAGGGACGTTGGCAGGAGGGGCAGGGAGGTGAGCGTCAGGCCTAAATGGGGCTGTGCTTTGTCAGGATGAAATTTAAGGCAAGGTGGTGGGTTTCGGGGTCACTTAGGAATGAGGAGCTGTGAGACACCGGATGATAGAACAAGAAAAAGAAGTGAGGGGCTCAAGGTCAAAGCTAGATTATTGCAAGTCTTATTTTAAAAGGCTTGTCCAGCTGAGGACACATGAAGAGGTCTTTTGATTTCTCCACTGCTAGGCAGAGCACCAAGGCACCTGCTTCCCTGTGTTCCAGAGCCTCGCAACAATGATGATAGGTACGTCCTGGAAGCATTGTTTCATCACCACCCAACACCTGCAATGGACAGAAACTTCAGCCTACACAACAGTCCTGGCTAATAAATTAGTCATCTGAAATCAATTATAGCTTGACAAAGTGGTTTTTTTCAGCCTCGTGTCTTCTTAAAAGTTGGAGCGGCAAGAACAAACACTCCTCAGCCTGGGAGAAGCCACTAGCAAAAAGGAAAAGAAATTATTGTTAAGTCTTTTGTGCCAGCCATGGCTCTGTGCATAGGCAGGGCACTGGCTTACCCACAGAGTTTTGTTTCTTGTACTTGAATGGGGCACAGATAACCAGGCATTCACTTGAATAAGGTCAGTTCTCCTAGGGAAATATAATTGAACCAGGGAAAATGTGCAGATAAATGCTGATGGAATTAATACAGAGACAGGAATTGCATCATTAACTCACTCATTTGCAAAAGGGAGGCAAGGAAAAATGCCTCCAGAACACCCACTGAAGCCAGGCCCAATAGGTACCATCCACATCCACAGAGGTGTTTTTTTCTGTCCCTATCTTACCAAAAAGGGAGTTGAGACACGGGATTTTAAGTGCCTTGTTCGAAATTAGAACTACTGATCTGCCAAGTTGGAATTCACCTGAGTGTGTTTTAGGGCTAGAAATCTCAAGGTAGAAATGTCCTAATGGTGCAGAACACAGGGAGGCAAAGGCTGAGCAAAGAAAGACTAGAACAAGAAGTATTTCCAGAATAGAAATATGTTACCCATTGTAATTGGGCTTCGGGAGCAGTTTGGGGGATAGCTGGGGTGCTGTAAAGGGTGGGGCCTATGAAACCAGAGACTCTTCAAGACTAACTTTATAGTTTCCATCTAGTCCTGACTTCATTTAAGTCTGAAACATCACTGGCAACATAGATCGAAAGCCGGTGCCCCTCCCTCCTCCTTGTGCACCGGCTCGTAAAGATTCTGGGCAGCAGCTGCAGCCATTGAAACGGTTTTCATTTCCTTCCTTTGTGTGAGCTGCAAGGAAGCACAGAACGAGAAAGTGGGGGTGGGTCTGATAAATGATTCACTGGGAAGGCAACTTCATAAATGGGTTGGAATTAAAATACAAGATGCTCGAAGCCCTCCTACTCGCTCATGGTTAATGCTGAAGTGCGCTGGGGCCTTGGCTTTATTCACTTGACTCTGACGGCTTCGCTTATGAGTTGTAAATCTGCTGGGAGAAAGTGAGTTTGGAGCAACAGACGGCTGCAATGCTTTCTCTAGTTGATGTGCTCAGAAATGGGGTTTTTCTGCCAGTTGGGCTCAGCAAATTCTCCTTGAGTGTATATAAGGTTCAGAACTACGGACAGCGCCCAGCCCCGGGAGTCAGTTCTGGCTAACAGGGCTGTTTCAGAACCTTGGACAGGATTTTTCACAGCCTCGGGCCATCTAACCTGGAGTCCTAGGGAAGAGGGGGAGGGTTAGCTGGAGAAGGTCTCCAGTTTTGGTTGCTCTTAGACTGAGGGAGCCTGGCACAGATGACAGAATGAGTTAACAACAGATGGTACAAAGGGCTTCATTTCATGAAATAAAAACGGTAACTTCTCACACCTACAAGGCCAAGTGCAATGGGCTGTACTGTACACAGCTTGTGCCACCAACTCCTAACAACACAAGGTAAAGTAGGCCGAGCCACTTCTGAATTTGGAGCTGAACCTAAGCTCACATTCCTGCAAAGGTCACTCAGAGAGTCAGGAGCAGGGCCAGAATCACAACACACCCTCTCAGAAGATAAGGACCAAATGGAGGTGTGGCTGGCAGGGAGTCTGGCTTAAGACATCACTGTCTTCTCTGCTTTTTCATCAATACTGAAGGCGCCAGATTCTTGCTCACAAATTCCATCATGTCACTTCTCCAGTTTTAAATCCTTTAAGGGTTCCCTGTGGTCACAGGAGAAAGAGAAAACCCTTTAAAAGATATTCAAAGCCTTTCTAAGCCTGACTCCAGCCTGCTTTGCTGACACCAGTACTTCACACTGGTTACCAAGCACCTCAGCTTCCTGGTAGTAGATGCCAGAGAATCCTGACTGGAGGCAGAGGGCACTCATCATTCTTCTTGCCTGTGGGGATCTTCCGGTCCTACCCAGCTGAGGGGGGGTGGTGATGAACAGACTCTGTCTCTTAACCAAAATTCACCACCAACATCTCGGCCTCTGTGAGGCTTCTACCAGCCCAACGGGCACAGCTTAATGTTCTGTTCTGTGTTTGCACACGGCTTTGTTTTTACCTCAATTATCACATTTATCACACGATAGTCTAATTATTTGGGCACATTCCTTTCTTCCCAGCTAAGCTGTGAGCACCTCCAGGGCAGGGGCTCCAGCAGATTTCTTCCTGTTTACCCTGCCAATACCGAGATGTAAAGGCTCACAGGGTGTGCTTGTAAAGAGAACCTGGGACCAGAAGAGAGAGTTCACAAAAGCAGAATGATGACAGAGGCTGTTGCTCTTTAACGAGGCCCCTCTTGAATTCCCGAGGAGCTTGGAATGAGTGGGACTGAAGGAGCATCCATGTGCCAAGGGATCCATTGGCTACTGGGATGTCTTAAGCCACCCCAGAGCACAGATCATGGGGACCTGGGACCTGTCTGGGGTGGAATGAGTGCTGCAACCTGGGGTGGTGGATCTGGTGACTCAATCCTCTGCCCTGATGCTCTTGCTGGTGGTGGGGAGGACACTCGTGAATCTTCCGTCCTATTGATTCATCTTGCAGTGGACAGAATCAACACTTGCTGTGTGTTTAGACCTTAGGTTATTATGGTTAAGGTTCATCCTACAATCCAGTAAACCTTTACTCATAATTTGCCAAGATCTATACTCTATGCCAGAAAGCTGAGAAAAAACAGATCTCAACGCTTTACAAAAAATAACCTGACTATGAATACTCAGAAGCCATGGGAAGTCAGGTCTATTATAAGGGGATAGGGAAATTCCCCATGTAGGAACCATGCCTGTACAGCCAGCCTTCCATACTTATGGTCCCATATCTGCAGAGTTAACCAACCATGGTTAGATTGGGGCTGTTTTTTAAAATGCATTATGCTGAACATGTATGGATTTTTTCTTCTGATAATCCCCTAAACAATACCACATAACTATTATGGAGGCAGAATTTACATGGTATTAGCTGTTGTAAGTCATCCAGGGATGATTTAAAGTACACAGGGGGGTGTTCATAGCTTAGATGCAGATGTGATGGCATTTTATACAAGAATATGTGCATGCACAGGTTTTAGTATTCATAGGAGGTCCTGAGACCATTCCCTGGGGGATACTAAAGGACATCTGTGCATACTGAGGCTCAAGTGGGGCTGGAGCAGGGAGTGATAGATGCGGGCTCCACATGGCAGCTCTCATTTGAAGGCTTTGGGCTTTTAGAAGATTCCCTAGCTCCTGCTGAGACACAGCCTTTGGACCAGCTCTCCTAATCTGTAGCTCTAAGCAGCCAGCCACAAAGCCAACTGGAGTTGCCTCTCATTTTAAAGGCAACCCTTGGATGAGGTTGGGGACAAAGGGAGGGTTAAGTTCCCTCCCTCTCATTAAAGCAGCCCCCACTGCCCCAGGGGCCCACTCCAGCAACACCACTTCAAGGATGTTACGCCTTAACGCCTCCATCATGGCTAGACTCAGCCGCTAATGGGTGTGTAATTTGGGGGATATTGCAAAATCTGTTAACAATTAGTGCTCGGGGTGTGCTACTAGATGAAAGAGTGCGTTGGGACTGGGGTGCAAGGCTGCTACATTGTGTCCCTCCTGCCCCTGGAAAAGATAAAAGTCACTTCAGTCTGTGGGTTGGTCCCATTGCTTGGGGGGGGGGTTAGCTCTTTAAAATACCCTTTGTTGTATGCTTTTTCCAGATCTAACCCTCACAAAGTCCTCTTATGTGGGCAGGGCATGTGTTATTACTTCCAGTTCATGAGTGGTGCCATAGAGGGTTAGCTAGAATGAGAAGGTTTGCCTTCTCTCAATTCAAGCCGCTCTCTGAAGGATCAAGTCCTGGACTTCTAGCTTGGTACACTGTACCTCTGTGGAATAACTAACTGGAGGCCTCTTAGGCTTGCATTGATCCCTATGAGCCCAGCAGATGGACTGGAGCACAGCAAGCTACCCCAGTTATCTGCCAATGAGTGGTGCTCTGTCTAAGGATTGAGAGGTTCCTATTATACCCTCAGAGCTCCCCCAATCAGCGTGTAGCTATTACTGAAGTCACTGGCTGTGCTTCAGTCCCTCCATCTACAGAACATGGACACTGGGGGAGAAGACCACAGATGCACCTGCCACTTTAGAAAGCCCTGGATTTACCTTCTGCTCTGTGGTGAATGCCGAGAGAGGGCTCTTAACACCATCAAGCTTCAGACGTCATCTGAAGACGGGATGAAGGTGTCCCTCCTCATCATCTGAGAGATTTCAACAATGTAAAAGAATCCCTGAAAGTTTCTTAACACAATACCTGGCTAGCTGAAGTGCTGGGCACATTCTAGCTACTTGGAACCCATGGCAACCATACAGGGAAGGGGTTCTAAGGCCTGTCTCAATGAAGCTCCACAATTTCATAATCTGCCATTCAGTTCTCTGTTACCTACTGTGTGCTGGCACCCAGAGGACATGGAGATAAATGAGCCCCCCTAGCCTGCCACAGGTCGACTAGGACTGATAAGCGACAGTCACAAACAACCTCATCTTTCTCTCATTTGGCTCCTCAACCGAGCAACTGAACTGCAGAGATTGGAAGAAAAAAAATAGGGATGAAGGAGGAGAGGGAGGGGGGATGCAAGGCCATATCAGCTTTGCAAAAGAGGATGATTCAAGTGGAATGCGGTGCTAATTTAAATCCCAAAATGACTGATGTATTTTCCATGGTGTTTTATTAATCAGCCCCAGACGGAGCACAATTTGCAAATTTCATGTGGCAGCTATTAAACATTTTCTCCTACGTAAGTAAATGAAAGGGATTTACTAATTCCAGCAGACACTTTGTGAATGGCTGATGGGAGCACGCGCCTCAACACAGGCGGACCCTGGAGTTGCTGAAGATGGGAAGCAGCACTCGGTTTCCTGCGCGAAATCTTCACACGCGCTCTGAGCCCTGAAGACTTGATGAGTGCTGATACAGTTGTCAAGGATGGTGGATGTCAAGAGATTCTAAATGGAGTAATGACTGTCCTGTAGGGAAACATGGAGAAATAAAGCTGTGTGGTGATGTCGTGGGACTACTGGCCTCCTTCTGCTACCACAGCCCACTCTTGGGCATTCTGGGACATTCAAGCAGGCCTCCTGATAGGCAGAGAAAGTACAGATCTCTAGATCTCCCTCTGCTCTCTCATAAGCTAGCCAGCCGGAAGAATCCTACCCTAGGGGCTACTTTTGGGTGCCAGGAATTATTCTTTACACCTTAGACCTTGCAAAGATCTAATTATTTTACCATTGGACACACTCTGTGATATTCCCACCAATGAGTTTATAAACACTTCATTCAGTGTGAGAGAAATTGGAAGCATAAAGAATAAAGTGTGCTGGGTCATAGGGTGTGGTGGATGTGGGATAGATGACAAGATCCAAGATACTGAATGAGATGACCCCACAATCCTGTTGGTAGGACCTGGGAGCCCCAGCATCTTGGAAAACTGGAAAGAGATAACTTGATGTCCTGCAGGTATAGCTGTATAGTCACATCTCTCTCTGGGCCTCAGTTTACTTATATGTAAAGTGAGAGCCTTGGAATTAGGTGCACTCTATCAGGAAGACCCTAAGTAGTATGCATCTTCTCTCCAGGGAGAATGTCTTACTAGGGAGGAAAGTGAAGTATTAAGAGGGTGGAGCTGGTTAGTGGTACTAGATAAGGCCCCTGACATTTGTGGGCAGAGAGGCTACCCTCCTATTGAATCATCCTCATGTTCAGAGCCCACACTGTGGGATGTGATGGCCTCAGCTGTCTCCTGGATCCTTAGCCTTGATTTCTTTCATGTAATTGAACGAAATCCTCTCTGTGACTTCGCAGGCAGGTATGCTCTGCACATCTGCACTGTGTAGGTCTCTGCCTGGCTCTGAGGATGTGGTAGGAACCAGAAGGACTCTGCTCCACATGGCCAGCAAAGGGCAAATATGTATGGTTGGCACAAGGACAGAATCTACCACTCTTCCCACTCAAATCCATCCCAGGTCAACTCCCTTTCTACTTTGCCCATGTTAACCATGACGTGTAAGGATACGTTCCCCTTCTTGTCTCTTCCTCACCATCCCTACACAGCGCCTTATTTGAGGACTTCCTCTCTGCAAAACTGTGCTGTCTCCTTCCATCCATTTGATTGGTTTTCACATTCAGTCACATCCCACCCCTTTCATATAACCTTATGGCACATGTCATACCATCTTGTTCATTGTCCCAGGATCTCCGGGTATGCAGAACTTCTTGACCTCAATAAACATGTATTGACTAAATGTTTTTCTTGGGAGGTCTCATAGCAGGAGAGGCTAAGAAAAGGAGACAGCACCAAACAGCTTCTGACTCCAACAGTTAGAGTGAACATTAAAAAAAAAATGACCTCTGTTGCTGTTACTCAATATCACGTGTTAGGCCTTCAACAGTGAGCTCCAAAATGAACCAGGAAGCGATTGTTCAAATTTTACCCGTTGAAGAGACAAATCAAGAATTGGAAGGTGGTGTAGATATAACTCAGCTGTTGGAGTCTCTTAGTTAGGGTTACTATTGCTGTGATGAAACATCATGACCACACACAACCTGGGGAGAAAAGGGTTTATTTGGCTTATGCTCCCATATAACTGTTTAACTCTTAGGGAAGTCAGGTCAAGAACTCAAACAAGGCAGGATCCTGGAGGCAGGAGCTGATGCAGAGGCCAGGGAAGAGTGCTGTTTACTGGCTTGCTCACCATGGCTTGCTCAGTCTGCTTTCTTATAGAACCCAGGACCACTATCCCAGAGGTGGCCCCACTCACATTGGGCTGGGCCTCCCCCATCAATCATTAATTAAGAAAATGTTCCCAGGAGAGATTTGGTGTATGTTTTAGTTATTTTTGCATTTCTATGACAAATTGCTTGACATGAATACCTACTAAAAGGAATTACCTACTTGGCTCACAGATTCAGAGGGTTCAGCCCATAGTCACTTGGCTCCATGCTTCTGAGCCTATGGTAAAGTACAGCTTTATTATGAGAAGCATGTGGAGGATGAGGCTGGTCACACTGTGTTAGACATTCTGGGAGGAGCTGACATATTTTTGGCTATTTTGAATGGTAAGTAAAATAAAACAATGAAAATGTTTAACTCAAGTATAACAACCTAACAGCAAAAAACCCATTATTCTAAGCTAAAATATACCCTTTACACACATCATCATTCCTCTTTTGATGTGATTAAATTGATCTCAGAAAAGGGAGTCACCTGACAATTCAGAAAGCTAGGAAGTGTTCAAACTGGAATTTCAATAAAGACCAGTTTTCCTGTATATCTTGCTTCTTTTCTATAAAAGAAAAAAAAAACAGAAAGAAAATATTCCACAGGCTTGCCTGAAACCTGATCTTATGAAGATATTTTCTCAGTTGAGGTTCCCTCCTCTCAGATGACTACAGTTATGTCAAGTTAGCCAGCACATGAAGTGATCAGATGAGAAATTTTAAGCCACGTTCAAGGCTGTAATGAAAAAGGAAGACCACATGCAAGAACAGATCATAACCATGAGCTGAAAGAAGAAAATGCTAAGAAAGAACAAAAGTACTAGAGAGGGAAACATGGACAGAATGAAGGATGTCTTGGGCAGTTTTGTGGTTGGCAAATTACTGCCAAGTAAAAGATTAGAGATCTTGGCTATCAGTCAATAGAAACTCCCTGAATGGAAATAAAATAGGAAAAAATAAATTAAAAAAAACATAGCATGCGCACGCATGCATACACACACACACACACACACACACACACAGAGAGAGAGAGAGAGAGAGAGAGAGAGAGAGAGAGAGAGAGAGAGAGAGAGAGAGAGAACCGTATCAGAGACTTAGACAGGTAGGCATGGTGGTACACACCTAGAATCTCAGAATTTGGAAGGCTGAAGCAGGAGGATCACACATGTAACTCTAACATGTAATTATGGGTGACATAATGAATTCCATGCTAAGCTGAACTATACAGTGAGACTCTGGTGCAACATATGTGCTATTGGGCAAGAAGAAAATGAGAGAACACAGCAAGAGAAACGTCTGATGTAATAATGATGGCGTTCCCAAAATGATGGAAAAAGACCAAGCGTCAGGTCCCAGCAGCTCGGCTAGGATAAACGTCCTCCTGGCACAGTCAGAGGAGACTGAAGAAACCACAGCACCAGTGAGGCCCCCATCCTGAGCAACTGTCCCAGGGCCATTACCACAGACTGTCTGAATATTACCCCACCTGAATGGACTCGGCCTGCCAGTGCCTGCTAAGACAGAGCTGTGGAGAACCTTCTCAGGACCACAGAGATGCTTGGTGGCAGTAACAGAAACAGGCTGAGAGCTCAGGTTGCAGGCCACAGCTGCTTGTACGCCAGAGCAGTTCATCCAGTAGAGTTGGGGCCTCTCAGTAAGCTTCCTGCCTCCGGGAAGGTGAAGAAATAAGCAGGAAATAAGAACTGTGCAGCCAAAACAGGGTTCTAAACCCAAAGTTTACAGCACCCCTCATAATGCACCCATTGGAGCTGCTCGCTGTGTGGAACCGGTGTGAGAATGCACACATTGTCTTCACTGTCACCCTGGGAAGATGCTGCATGACTGTCTCCACCTCACAGAGTTGTCCTTGGAGCATCAGGTAGGCAGATGCAGCCTGGAGAGCCTTGCAGAGCAAGGCATGTGCTCGGGTGCCTTTATCTCTGCTTGCCCTTGAGGGCCTAGCTTCCTGGTGAGGTTGGTTCTCACTGAGGAAGGACAGCTGCAGACATAGGGCCACTCCTTTGAGATGCAGTTCCTTGTTTATTTATTTATTTTTTAGCTTTGTTGGGTGTCACATTTTGCAGAAAGAGCACTCTGTGCCAAACACGATTCGGGTTCATGCATTATTTACCAGCTAATATCACAAACGCTGTGTATACAAACCAACCCTTGCCCACCCCTGCCCTGTCTGCTCAGAAAGAGCCAAGAGAATACCAGCTCCACTTGTTCTACACAACGGGGTCAGGCTCATCACCCCTGCCCCACCCCACCACCCTTTTGTAGCCAAGCCAGAGTGTCATGGCAGAGGAACATGGACTGGCTTGTCACCAGCTGGTCCAGTTACGATGAACAATGGACAGTGGATTCTTGCTACTACTTGCTGGACTGAAAACACTCCTCCGCCTTTCAAAGCCTCTCTCTCCAAGTCTTGTTCCAAATTCTCTTCCATCTTTCCTGTTAGCTACTTTCTGATTCTGGGAAGCATCAGCAGATTTGCTCAGAGGCCTGGCTATTCCTGTACCCCCTCCCTACACCCCTCCTTGAAGCCCTCCCTTCATCTCTCCCTTCATCCTTCCTTGCACCCTTCCCTACATCCCCTTACATCCCCCCTGCAACCCTCCCTGTATCTCTCTCTGCAGCCCCCCCTCTGTCCCTCTCTGCAGCCTTCCATGCAGCCCTGCATGTGCCTCTCCCTGCATCCCTCCATGCAGCCCTGCATGTGTCACTCCCTGCATCCCTCCATGCAGCCATGCATGTGTCACCCCCTGTATCCCTCCAGGCATCCCTCACTGTGTCCCTCCCTGCAGCCTTCCATATAGCCCTGCATGTGTCACCCCCTGCATCCCTCCAGGCATCCCTCACTGTGTCCCTCCCTGCAGCCTTCCATACAGCCCTGCATGTGTCACTCCCTGCATTCCTCCATGCAGCCCTGCATGTGTCTCTCCCTGCATCCCTCCCTGCATCTCTCCCTTCATCCTTCCTCCTATCCCTCCCTGTACCCCCTCCCTTCACCTTTCCCTGCATCTCCTCTTCCCTGTCCCTCACTGCTTGTCCTGACTGCTCTTGGCCTTTCCCACCTGTTAGCACCTTCTGTCCTCCATTACGGCTTCTTCTTGGCGCCATCTGACCTTCCTCTACAAATGCCTCTCTGGCTGGAAGCCCTGGAGGAGTTGAGGAGAGGCCAGGCCTCAGTGTGGTAGGCCTGGAAAGCTGGTCCAGAGGAGCAGTGTGCCGTGGAGTGGGGGAGAGAGCAAGTCTCCTGAGCATCAGTGTGGGGACAATGTTGTGTTGTCCCACTAGTTAAAGTAGCAGGCCTGTCACGTGTGAAATCTATTAGATACTGACAGCGTTGGGAAGTCCAAGGGGCATCTTATTTAGGACACAGTGGGGCTGATGGGAGAACTCCGAGAGGTCAGGGCAGAGGTAGATGAGAAGTGTATATATGGGATTCTTGTGGGATAGGGGGCTGCAAAATGGGACTCAGAGAGGGAAAGAGAAGTGACAGAAGGACCTCGTCCCTCAGCATGTGCTGATCTGATCCAAGAAAGTCAGGAGCCAGAGGGAGTAGAAATGTCCCTGAATGACACGCTTCCGAGTCACCGGAAGCCACTTTTCTCGTTCCCCAAATGGAAGTCATAAAACCTGCCTGCTGGCGGAGTCTTGGCGGACACACTCTGACAAAGGCCAGGGAGGCACATCATTGCAAGGTTCTGGGGGAGGCAGCCGCATTATTCACAAAAGGCATTTCCATATGCCTCCGTGAGGACTCAATTCCGCTTGCCTCCTCGGGGAATCCACTTACGGGAACCCATTTGTGCCTGATTGCAGAGGCCGCCGATGACAGTCCCTGGCCTCTGTCTCACAGTTCTTGTCACCTTTCCAAAACTACTAGGATCCAGCTTGTTTACCCAGCTTCCCCATCCTGCACTTCCATCACAGGCTGGATCAGCACGAAGGCTCCAGCCCTCCAGGGGCCTTCCGCCCTGTCCTATCTTCCTATCCTGTCTCCCATTTCAGCCTCATTTCTTTTGTCCACTATGACCCCTGGCTAGCTGAGATCTGCCCAGAACTTTCAGATCCCCTCCTGGACCCACCACACCCATCTTTGCACCAGCACTCATGTCCCCCCAGACCTTCTCATCCACTGGTACTGCTATGTCACTGAAGTCCTATGTACACCATTTCCTCCGTCCTGGCTGCTGCGCTGTACCGTGCGGTTTGCCAGCTAGAGAGATCATTCTCCAGGACTAGCTGCCTGTGGTAGAGAACAGCATCCTCTCACTGCCTCAACCCTGTATGCCACAGCCTGGAAGACGCTGGACGTGATGCCTTCCAGGAGCTTGCTTGGAAGAGGAAAGATGAGACAAGGGAAACACATTTATCCTGCCTTTTCTACCTCCACAGCCAGCAGCCAGGAAGTGGGCTCCTCCAAATCATCTTTGATTCTCTTTTGCTCAACACCCCACTTCCCATCTTTGAGCCCTCCTACAGTATTGCTAACCATGGTGACCTCAGCCAGTCACACAGGAAGCAAGTCTGAGCCAGGCTTCCAGGCTTCCAGCCCCACACGTCAGCTCTGCTCCAGACACTAAGGACCTCAGAGTCCCATTCCTGGCTCAAGGCTCTGTTTCTTCACAGTCTCACCAGCTGCAGCCTGCTCCTCCACCACAGTGTCACCCAGGCTCACTGGGTGTGACATCGCCACTCTTCACCAGCCCTGGACTTCCCTCTCTGCCGCAGCTCTGTCTGTGTGGAATCTGCTGCCTCCCTCTCTTCTGTCTCCCAGAGCACCTCGGTCTTTCAAATTTCCCAGAATTCCCGAGGTGAGATACAGCATATCTTGTTCCCCCATCTTGTGGTGGAGTGTTCCAGATGGCGCCAACAGGGCTGTCACAGTGGTGATAACAGGCAGCCACCCGTCTGCTCGAGGTTCTCTGCAAAGTCGTATTCCAGAGTCCCTGGAGACCCCTGCAGGAGCGAGGGGGCTTTGGGGAGTGGCACTCTTCTTCCTGCTGTGTGAGCCTTCTCCCCTACACCATGAATTTGGCTTCTTGGCTCTCAAAACCCAGATGAAAGAGAATGGCTTGTTGGGAAATCCCGTGCCATGGAAGCAGCGCTCCTGAATTAAGGGGAAGCAGCTGGCTCCTTTCCCACATCTGTGTGTGGGAAAGCAGCACCAAGATCTACACCTGGATGGGGCCGAGGAGGCTGGGTTCCCTCTTCCTGTGACAAGCTGAGCATTGGGAGGGGATAGACAGCAGAGGCCTGGGGACACTTCAAGAGGCCACCCTGTAATGGCAGCTGAGTAGCTAGCTGTAAAGCTGCATACCGTGGCCATGGTCATCGTGCCCTCTGCTTGGCATGACTCTGCAGATGTGGCCTATGGCCAAGGGGCTCCTCAGACTAGGAAAGGCGGCCTGATACTGGGTGATGAGGCCTGGTGCATGGGTGGCTTTGTAGAGGGAAGGGTGATGGGGCCAGACCTATGGAAACAGTCTGAGTTGCCCCAGGGTATTACCTCCTCACCCTCTCTCACACTGCTCACTGCATGCAGGGAAGCCGTTTGTCTCCCTGGCGCTGCTGCACAGCACACTCCTGTCCTCTACACTGGCTTTAGGAACTGGACTGTGTCTCTCTGAAGTTTCCATTATGAGGGTATAACCCCGGTGCCTCTATAACGGGTATTCTTGGTTGTCAACTTGACTACATCTGAAATTAACTAAAACCCAAGCAGCTGCGTATACCTGTGAGGAAGTTTTTCTTAATTAAATCGTTTGAAGTGGGAAGATCCATCTTTAATCTGGGCCACACCTTCTGCTGAAAGCCTATATATAAAGGGCACGGGAGAAGGAAGCTTTCTCTCTCTGCCTGCTTGCTCTCACTCTCACTGGCAAGTTTTCCTTCACTGGCATTAGCGCCTACTTCTTCATGATTCTGGCATATAGTAAAGACTAGCTGAGACAGTCAGCCTCATAGACTGACTGGATTCTTGGACATTCTGTTGGTAGAGAGCCATTGTTGGACTAGCTGAACCACAACCTGTAAGTGATTCTAATAGATCCCATCCATATATATTCATTCCAGGTATAATTTGGCTTATGTAAGATCAGGCATTGTCCCGGAAGAGACAGCACAGCAACACCTGATTACCCCTTCTGGTCTTCAGGGCCAAACACACTAGTTAGCCAGTGCTTGAGCTGCCCAGTATGTGCCAATTTCTTATGCCAGTTCCAGGACACCTGTACTCCTGGACATGAGCATTATGGAGAGTCCCAGCAAGTCTCTGGAAGGAGCTTCTGGAAAATCAGAGTTTCCCCCACAGGACAGCCAGAACTAAGGGGAATGGGGTCAGACACACTCCCTCCTTTCCTATGTGGCCACTCAAATGATCATCCCACTATTCTTTCCCTGTCCTTGGAGGCCCCCGCCACGACCATGATGAGTCACCCCACAATGTCCCAACACTGGTGTGCCCTGCTCCCATGCATCTGGCCCTCTGCTCGCTGCCCTTGCTCCTGAGCATGCCTCAGAAAACCGCACTCTTGCCCTGCGCCCAGTGCACTCTGCCAGAGGTAAGGGAGACCCTGGTGGCTATGCCAGCTGAAGGAGATGAGGACATGGGAACTTTAGTCTAAGAGGTACAGCTGAGTTTTTGTCTGTTGTGGCTAGAGACAGGTCATGACATGTGCTTTCATGTCCTGAGAAAGGAAAGGCTCCCAGGAAACAGGGGCAAATGAGATGCAGGGATGTGGGATAATAAAGCCACATCCGTGCTAAGAATATGAAGGAAAACCTTTCTTCCCATCCAAGGTCTATGCTACACCCATAGCAGGGATGTGAAGAAGCCAGACAGAATATACTCCCACAGCCTGGGGTCCTTGACAGGGGGCAGGATGAAAGTGAACAGGATATACTTGCACAGTTTGGGCTTATTTTGAGGCTCAAGGGTGGAGGAAGATGGCCTGTATTAATTTTGTGGATGAATTTGATGCATCCTAATATTGTTGAAATATGTTATTTTGACTCTTACATAGACAAGGTTATAAGGCAACCATTGATTTAATGAGGCTTGTTGAAGGAAAAAGGGGGAAATGGAAGTTGAATATACACCTAAAACATTTTACTGCGGGAGCCCATCTCCACCCTCACTGCTGCTTCTGGACAGCAAAGTGGTCAGAGTCCTGGCATCCTCGAAGCCCCGTCTGGCTGACCGACACTGCTCACAGAACCAGATGACAGGTGCCTTCTAACATGCACTCAGCCTTCTGTGGGCATACAACACATATGAAGGATGACTGGAGTTCTCCTGTACCCCTCATCTGGTTACACAAAGTCTTCTTTCCCCTAAGTAAAGAAGATCTGGGGACCAGGGAGATGGTTCAGTAGGCAAAGCACTTGCTCCAGTGGTCTGGCAACCTGAGTTCAATCCCTGGAACCCACACAGAGGTGGAAGGAGAGAAATGACCCCATAAAGTTCTCCTCTGACCTCCACACATGTGCTGCAGCACCCATTTCCCCCCCACACACACACACATTTATGTATCACACACATACACACTAATAATAAATAAACAATAATAATAAATGAAAGCATATTAAAAAGAAAATGTAAAATCTCTGGCTCTGTGGTCAGTGACCAAGTGACAGTCCTGGAGAGCAGAGGCTGCTGGGGGCTTGGGCTTGCCTGTCTTGGTTATCTACCACCCATAGCAAGTGCCCACGACACCGTGGCCTAATTGCACAGATGTGCTGTCACTGTTCCTGTGGGCAAGAGTCGAGGTGGGGATGGGCAGCTGCTGCACTCGGGCTTCACAGGCTGCCCACCTGTGGTCCTGGCTGGAATCTAGGTCCTCGCTCAAGTTCATTCACGTTGAGAGGATTCAGTGCCTTGTGGCTGCAGGGCTGGGGTTCTCTTTGGTACTTCTAAAGGTGGTTCACAGTACGGCTGGTGCCCTCCCTCTGGCTGGCTGGAAAGGCTCTACAATTCAGGTTTACATAGCACCATGTGACCACATGTCTTTGCCACTTGACAAAACCCATGGAAGAGCTTGATGGACAATGGCATTGTATCCTAGGTTCTACTGCCTCCCAAGGCAGATACAGCACAGACAAGCCATGGAGGGGCTAAAATGGTCCATGTGGTGATGGAGCAGAGTCACAGACACAGAAACACACATGGGTGAGTGCACACACACACACACACACACACACACACACACACACACACACGCATATTCTCCTAGACCTGTGGGTTGGAGTATCCATTAGTACCGCAGCTGCAGAAAGTGGCCAAATACCTGGAGCTTGGTTTCCAGAACCATCTCCAGTAAGAAGAAACAAGGTTCTTTGGGAGACAGTTGAGACTGGGACTGAGGCAGGAGGTCTGCAAGACAAGCCTAGGGCACAATGTTTTTAGAACATAGAGATCTGGATGAAGGTACCACACAGAGCCTTCCAACGCAACACAGTCATGAATGCACCACACAGCTCCAGCGACCAGCTGAGGGAGTTCCCTGTGACAGGGCCACTGCAGCCTGTGTGGCTGTAAATAAGTGGTGTTAGCGTGGCTGTGACCCAAGTCTAAAAGGAGACATTCACGCTCCACTCAACTGTCATAAGCTGTTGAGTAAGAAAACTCAAGGAAAAAAAAGCAATCTCCATGCTAGACAATTCCACACGCTTCCACACATTTCCAGTAGCCCTTCCCATTCAAGCAGATGAAATGTGACTTGCTCCTCTGGTGAGAACCGCACTGGGACTTCTGCCCCAACAGTAAAGCATGGAAGGGGGCGTGGCTTTACAATAACAAACACCACCACAACCCAAGGACCGAGGTCAACTCCACTAGCCACAGGCTTGTTGAGAGTGTGTGATATGAACATGTGTGTCCCCAAATTCATATGCTGACTCGCAGGCCCCTGGGGACACAAATAATTTTTCTTCTGATGCTCCTGATTTTGAGGGCTCACAGCTACTCCACCCACATCCAAGTGCATGAAATCATACTTCAAACCTTTACCTCGGTGCATGTCACAGAAGGCAAAGAATAAATAATCCAAAAGATAAAATTAGATGTCTATCTCATCGCAAACACAGAAATAAATTCCAGATGGATAGAAAACTTGTACGTGAAATGCAAAACTGTAAGGCAGTTTTAAAAAGCATGAGAGAATGTTTTCAACACATCTCAATAGACAATAGACACATGGATTTCAAAAGCTAAGTTACGGCCGACCAGGGACAGGAAGGAGTAGGTAGTCCCCAGGTGAGAAATGGAGTGGTCCACCGGGCAGTCAGAGACAGAGTAGGACAAAACTGTGACATCCATCACTTCCATCCTTTGGCAAGTGCTGAGAAAACTGATAAGGCTGAGCATTGGCATGGATGTGGAGAACCAGGACCTCTGCCACAGACGGTGGACGGTCAGATCTTTGCCACCAGCACAGAGAGCCGCTTGGCAATCCCTACACAAGTGGGAATCTCTAACCAAGATCTCTAACCAAGATGGCCATTGACTCTTCCAGGTGAGTCCTTGCAGTCATGATACTCTCCTGTGTTCAAGCTACAGACTGTGACTTGTCATAGCAGAAATTCCTACCCAAGAAAGGACGCTATCTGGGGGAACAGGTTTGATTCACAATGGGATCCTCTAGCTAAACTAAAAGTAACTTTGGTCTATGTGTGTAGCATGAATCTTAAAAGTTCTTATTAATAAAAAACAAACCCAGAGCCAGGTATTGGGGTGAATGCTGGAAGATCAGAGAAGCAGAACAAGCCACAGCTTCCTCACCTTGCCAGTTCCTCAGCTGATCCTATTTCCTCAGACTGGAAACCTCTGTGTCCTCATCCGAATGGGTCTCAGCTGAACTGCTTCTCGAAAGCCTGAAAGCTTAACCAGCCTCTAGTTCCTGGTTTTCATGCCTTATATACCTTTCTGCTTTCTGCCCTCACTTCCTGGGATTAAAGGTGTGTGTCACCATGCCTGACTATTTCCAATGTGGCCATGAACTCACAGAGATCCAGACAGATTTCTGCCTCTGGAATGCTAGGATTAAAGGCATGAGTGCCACCATTTTCTAGCCTCTGTATCTAGTGGCTGTTCTGTTCTCTGACCCCAGATAAGTTTATTAGGGTACACAATATTTTGGGGAACACAATACCACCACATATGTGTATTATCTAGGGTAAGCCTCCAAAACAACAGCAAGAGGGGACACGAGGAACAAAGGTTTGTCAAGATGATTCCAGATGTGTACATTCTTTAGATGCACAGAATATTATTTTTTACTTCCTTTATTTTTAAAGACCATAATACAGTTATATCATTTCTCCATTCCCTTTCCTCCCTTCAAACCCTCCAATACACCTTTTCTTGCTTTCTTTCAAATTCATGGCCTCTTTTTTCATTAATTGTTCTTACATTTATATATGTATACACATATATATTCCTAAATATAACCGGCTCAGCCTTTACAACATTACTTGTATGTGTATTTTCAGAGCTGACCATTTTGGTAGTGGATAACAAATGGGCGTGCTCTTCCCTAGGGAAGACTATTTCCACCTCTCAGCATCCTTTAGTCGCCTGCGGTTCTTCTTTGGGTAGGACCAGGGCCTTGTGGTCCTTTCCCGTCCATGTTAGCATGTCTGTTGCTGCCCTTGCTCAGCTCATGTTTAGACAGTCATGTTGGTGGGTGTGGCTTCTGACATTACCAGGAGACAGGCTCACAGCAAACTCCCTGGTCCTCTAGTTCTTACAATCTTTCCACCCCGTCATCTGCCATATTCCCTCAACCTGAGGAGCAGGAGTTGTTCCATAGATGCACCTATTGGGACGGAGCTCCATAATCGTGCATTTGGACTGGTTGTGATTACTCTAATTTACCCAATTTGTTGCAAAGAGAAGTTTCCTTGATGAGGGGAAGTATTGTTAATTTTTTTTCAATGTATGAACACTGGTTTAGAGGCAGTCTTTGCCTGGAGGACAGAGGCAGGCTGCTGGCAGGGAGGTCAGAGCCTCACTCGACACTGGCCTCTCTCTGTCACTTTGAGAGACAGCAAGCTAATGTAGCTAACTGCTAACACCTGTTTATTTGGGGTGACATCTATGTAAATGTCAATTCTATTATATTTTATGTTTCTCTGTGGGTTAGAAAAAACCATGATGGCTCAATGGCAGGCTTCCCTCCTCTGCCCAGTGGAGTGTCCCACATGGCCAGGACATGGCATTACCAGAGCCCAGGCCAGCTAGGCTGACCAATGAGGACTGGCTTTGGAAGGAGGGTGGCCATGGAGCGGATCCCATTCTGCTGGGGGTCCAATGAGGGCCCATCTGGCCATTGGCATCGCCGTCTATCCCAAGCTGGGCCTGGGGCCAGAAAGAAGCATCAAACGGGACCGGCGCCATTTCGCCCAGCTCTCTTGCCAGCTCCTAGATCTCGCTCCGTCTCTGCTGCTGGCCCACATCTTTTGAAGGAATTTCTGTAACCAGATTACAATGAGTGTCCTGAAGGAAACAAAGAAAGTGCTATGGGAGTAGCCAGGATTAGTCTCTCTGAAGACCCAACATTTCAGCTGAAACAGGGAAAGTTACAGGAATTTGAGGAATCGTAAAGATCCTTGAGCTTGGAAAAGTTTTGGTGTACTTGAGGAATGCAAAGAACTCCACTGGGGTTGGATCCTGACAGAACAGGAGGGACTGGAAATCAAGTTAGAAGAGGCTGAGCCCTGGTCCAGATCACTGACTGAGCCCCAATCCTTCACATACTGGTCCCTAATCCCAGTCACAGACTGAGCCTTGATCACCCTGACCTTCAGTCTCACATAGAACGTTGATACAGATCTCATTTTGTGAACTTTGAACCCGATGTCACATGGAGCCCTAATCCAGATTTCATTCTGAGGCCTGACCATTTATACTCCAAGTTTTGATCATAGTACAGATTTACCCTTGATCTTTGCAATAAAACAAACTGATCCCTGATCCTGGAGTGGGCCCTGATCTCTGGTCAGACTGCCCCTTAATCTCCAGGTATAGACTGAACCTTGATTCTTGGCCAGAGATGGAGCCCTGATTTCTGGTCATTTCCCTAGATTCCGGACACTTATCAAGCCTGTTACAAAATACTGCTTTGGGAGATGAAAGATCCAAAAGAAGATTCTAGCTTGTTCTGCAGTGGGACGTTCTATCTGTGCCCCCAAGCTTTGGTAGCTGCTGGGAGGCCTGACCTGCCCAGGGCACAGCATGGGCATGAGTCACAGAGGAGGGTCCAGGCAACCAATGCAAAGCAGCTGCCTCTGCGTGCCTCTGCGAAACCACCATGTGGTCCATGAGGCGATGTTAATTGCTCTCTGTGGTGCCTGGTGCTTTGTTAAAAAATTTTTAATGTTGATTTTTATTGAAAAACAGAAATAGTACAGCATATGCTCCAAGCATCTATGGAGCTCAATGGTGCCTTGTCTGGGCCCCCTTTCAGTCCCTCTGGAGAGCCTGTGGGGGCTGTCAACAGGTGGCGGTGCAAGAGTTGCTAGCCCTCCTGCTGTGTCCTGAGGGATGCCTGTCAAGTGGCAGGCAGGGGCAGGAGCCTCTGGAGGGGCCACCATCGTGTTTCTTGGCACTGTGATGGCTCAGGGGCAAAAATGGTCTCTGGGTAATTTCACCTGGAGCCTCGAACACTCATTGTCTATGTCTAGTCGACGCCCCATGATGGAGGTGACCTGAAAGGATGCGTGGGGGATGGGCAGAGGCTGGTGAGGCAGACGAAAGGGTGGTTGGTTATGGACAGCAGTCGGGCAGACCATGCTGAGCCTCACAGGCACAGACCACAGTGTCGGCAATGGGAGGGTCCCCTGCAGAACTGAGCAGTGGAGACTGTTGGGGTCAATTGCCTCCTGCACTCTACACTATCACTTCTCTGAATCTTATCTTTTGGCCCGGACTCCTCTACTCTGTCTAAAGAGCCTTAGTCAGTCCCAAGCTTCATGCTCTGGTCCCCAGGGATCTTTTCCTTGTCTTCAGCCCATGATCTTTAAGAAGCCCTGGGAAGTGGTCCTGGTCTGGCCCCATCTACCCACTCTGCCTGCATCCTTTTTCCCTGCCCCACCCCACCCCTAGGCTCACAGAATGGCTTCTCCCAGGGCCTCACATTGGTACATCAGCCCTGCAGCAGCCCATTGTCCGACTCCGGAGCACTCAAGCATCTGCCTGCTTTCTCTCCCTTCCCAGTGGTCCTTTTGCCCCCTCCCCTCTCTATTTCCAGTGGTCCCTGGGCAGCCTGGGCTAACCAGGACAGCCAGAAGAAGCCAGGTGATCTTTGTCAGCCAGGCCCCTTCCCGTAGTCACCTGACTGGTGCTCAGAGGCCTTAGGGAAGTCCTGTTTGTTTAGTGGAGTGAAATCCAAGAATAAAACCAAAGGTCCTCTCTTGAAATTCACAGCCCTTTGTAAGTCCCCCCTACCCCACCCCCACTAATTCCCCTCAAGGATGTTGCTCTGCATTCAAACTAACAGTCACCTGTACTGCCCCCAGCCTCAAGGAAACCCAGAGCCAAGGCCCTGCCTCTGTCCCTGTGCCTCTCTCCTGTGTATCTCTAGCTCTTGCAAACACACACACACACACACACACACACACACACACACACACACACCCCTCAAGGCTGATCCTATCACTCAAAGCCTTCAAAGCTGTTCTGCTGTTCAGCTCCCTGCTTACCCTCTGTGCTGTGGCACACACCTCCCGTGTCCTGCCCCCCTCTCTTCCCCAGCTGCCCAGGAAGGAGGATGCTGTTGCCTAAGTCTGACTTTCCACCTGCCCACCAAAGTTGAGCCAACCTTTGAGAGCCTCCTTCAAAGTTGCAAAACCTGGCATTTGGAGGTTCTGTTTCCTCCCATTTCCCTGTCTGGCCTCATCTCCCTGGGCTTTCTATTTGCTCCCAATCCAGGCATTTAGAATTTTTAGCTATGACTCCCCACACACATTGCAAATCTGCTCCCAGGCTTTTGGGCATGTTGTTCCTGTCAGGAATGCCCTTCCCTTCCTTACGGAACTATCCCATCTCTGAGAAGCCCGTCTTGCTTCGACCCTTTACTTGGCAGAATGATACCCCTGCCTCTGCTAGAACTTTCTCCAGAGGCCACACATGGCTCTCCCCATCTCCGTTCGGGATGGTGGAACAATGTTCTCTCTCTCTCTCTCTCCCTCTCCCTCTCCCTCTCCCTCTCCCTCTCCCTCTCCCTCTCCCTCTCCCTCTCCCTCTCCCTCTCCCTCTCTCTCTTCCTCTCCCTCTCCCTCTCCCAATGGTGCTTGATGCTCAGTTAGGATCAGTCAACCTTCAGGAAGTGAGTGATTAGTTGAATGTGCAGATCGACACTCATGATGCTCTCATGGGAGATGGGGGGGGGGACTCTGCTTGCTGAGTGATGAGCACTTGGCAGGAATCTCCATCTCACATGGCCATATGTGGGCACCCTTTGTGGATGGCTCCCACCCCCCCTTAACCCCCCACCCAGCCATGCAGACTCAGCTTTCCAGAGTGCAGGCCATTCAGCCTTGAATGGCCTGAAATTCAGGAATCTGTGTTTCCCGAATACCACTCTCCTTCACATATAAATGTCAACCCCAAAATGATACCTGTCTACCAAGGGGATAGAGGGCTTGCCCAATGCCTGCGTAGTCCACACACAATTATGTTTCAGTAGCTGGCACCCTCAGACCAGGCGAGCTGTACACGTCACATCACTCTCTGGATGACCTTCCTCCTACTTCTGAAAAAAAAAAAAAAAAAAGGACTCCGATGCCTCCCCTGAAGGGAACTGCAGCTCTGGCAGGCACCAGGTGAAGCCCTTGGCCCTGTGCACCTTTTCTCCACCTCTCACTCCGGAAGGTACTAATTCTGACGGGCTTGACAGCTGAGCCGGGAAACTAAGCCTGCAAGGGTTGTAAATATGCCAGGCTGCTCCCTGTGCTGTGCAGAACCCCGTACAGCTGCCCCCTCCCTCTCCTTCAAACCTTTCCTGGGCCAGCCGCAGTCATAAAACAGCAGCGCCCCCCATGAGAACAAGAGCCAGGCTCATTTGCATCTCAACCCTTTTGGGGGTGACTGTGACTTAGGCAGCCTGGCTGGCCAGACCCACCCAGTGTCCTTGGCATGCCGAAGAGGACCAGCTGGGGACTCAGGGAGAGGAAGGCCCAGGAGTGCCTTGGCAAGATAGGAATCTGCAGCCTCAGCAGCAGAGCCAGCCTGCCTGGGGATGCCCCGCGTGGAGTGGAGTGGGTGGAGGAGTGGAGTTCACGGCCAATGAATGAGCCTGCAGAGTCCCACACCGAGTCACAGCCCAGGGAGAGATTGAAGGGCCTCATTTAATTGGAAACACCTGCTCTTCCATCTCAGCCTGCCTCGGAGAGGGAATTAGAGAGCCTAGCGCCAGGGTACGTCTTAAGCAGCGCACTTCCCGGGAGCTAGAGTCAGGCACACTACTCCCCAGATAAGACCTGTCACCTGGAGGAGACAAGAGGAAGGGGTAGCCCTTCAGTCCCTGAAGGGCTTTTCTGTTCACAGAGGGCATCCTCCCTGCAGAGTGAGGTCCAGCCTTGGGCAGAATCTACCTGCAGCAGGATATCTGGAGGCAGGGGGCCCAGGCTGAGGACCAACCCAGCGGAAAGCTATGTGCTTCCAGACCCATCCCTAATACTGACTTTCCTATGCCCGGCCCAGGATAGGTGCAGAGTGGTTGCCAAAGCCTCGATCCTTCTCACACTCACCCCAACCGGCAGACCGGAGGTAACTCCTCTGTCAAAGCCTTTACCCTCAAGCAAGTCCAGGTTGGACACTGCCCGCCCCCCATGCTTACCTCACTCACACATGCTCTGCTTTCCCTTGACCTGGTGTGGTGCTTATAGGAAAGGTCAGAGGAGGCCTGACTATTGCTACAGGCAGGGCCTAGGCCTGGTCCTGAGTCTTAGGTCTACTGTTGGCCCCATACCAGGACCCCATAGAATGCACACAGCTTATTCTCATCACTCTCAAAAGCAGTGTAGGACCAGCGGGTAGCATTAATATCTTTGCCCAGATCTTCCCCTTCCTAAAGCTACCCACCCCTAGGAAGTACACTCCTTCAGGTTGAACACCCAGGCTTCAGCTGTGGGTACTGATAGCCCTCTGCAATTTTCTGTGGGGTCTATGGTCTACCCAGATGGCTTTTACCACCATCCCTACACTAAGGGCTAAGGGCCAGGAGGCTACATGCCCAGAAAGTCTCAACATCACTGCCATCTAGGGCAGGTTCCCAGTCCGGTCTGCATCTCGCTCTTCCTGACTGGCTTCACAGTAGAAGGAGCTGAGGTTGGGTACAGCAGGAACAGAGTCTGGCTTTGCCTTCCCTTCCCGGAGTACTTCAGGCAAGGGTAGGTGTGGTAGGGTGGTAGCTTCCCCCTTTCCATTGCCAGGAGGCACTTGGGACATGGCCATCCATATCTGGAAAAATCAGTGCCCATGAGGGACATGGAAACACCAGGCTGAGGGATGCCATAAGTAAACAGGCCAGTAGGGTCTGAGCATAAGACAGAGTGTGAATCTTGTCACCAGACACAGGGAGTCTGGTTCAGCAGCGTGGGAGTGGGGCCCTGAGGAGACCTCTTTACATACCAGGCGTCATAATGGCAGGAAGCTCCCAGGACTAAGAGCTGGCAGAGGCTGGGGGCCACAGGCTTCCTGAGAACAAGTACAAATGTTAGTAAACAGTCATAAGTTTAGGGACAACTGACAGAAAAGAGTTTCCACAAGCCATCCAGCAGCTACTAGTGGCCAGGATGGATGCAGACGCTCAAAACACAAGGCCAATAGGACACAAGCTTCAACTATGAGAAGCTCCCAGAAATTTCTAAAGTTTTTGAGTCCTTCCCTGCCAGGCTGGGCTTGGATTCAGGTCTAGAGTACAGCTCCAGAGATGTGAGTGAGACCCTTACAGGAAAGTCTAGCCTCCATCCACGGCTTCCCTCCCTCCTAAAGTTAACTGAGGCAAGCTCATAACGGTGCCACGTGAGGTGAGGAGCCTGGCACCTGGTCTTGACCACCAAACAGAATCACCTCCCCTTGCCACCCACCCCCACCCCAGCTTCACGTAGACGGAACTGAATACCAGAAGGATGTTCAGTATCTCAGTGTCTTGGTCCATTCCCTGCCTTGGATTGGTATTAAATGAATGAATATTTCAGGAATGAATGAATGAATGAATGAGTGTTTACCTAAGTAAATGAGTATGTGAATAAATGAGTGCATAAAATGGATGATTGTATGCATGAGTAAATATGTGCACATCCGTGAAAGAATTGAGTACATGCATGTATGTATGTATACATGCATGAATGATTGCAGGAGTTCACAAGTGAATTAATGATGGCGTGCATGAATGAAGGAGACATGTATGAGGTACAGAGAGGTTTAGGCATCCTGCTATCCACCAAGCCCTGATGATCCACTCAAGCATCAGTGTAGAAAACAGGGTTTGCCCCACCTGGAAACAGTTTCCTCAGCGTGTGTCCCATGTGTTCCCATGACTGCCCTCCTCGGGGAAGGACAGAAGCATGTCTCTACAAGTCCTGGCTAGGACACAGATGACAGGAGAAGTGCTGTGGAAATTGTACCACTAAGGCTGCTCTGTCAGCCTAATAGACTGTCGTGATGAGACTTGAGGTTTATCCCTGTGGAATGGGTTTCAAAGGAGAGTGGCCTGAAGCACTCGGGGAGACCTAGAAGCGAGCCTGTGTGTAGCCAGAGGCAGAGAGCTGGGCTCTCCAGCCAGGGTGCTCATGTTTGTCCACATGCTGTGGCGCTCGCTCACACCTCACTTTGTGGGCTCCTCGCCTCCTCCTTCAGATCCTAATCACCCCAGGAGCAGCTGCTACCGGCTCCTCTGAGCCCCAAATCCCCAGTGCTCAGCAAAATTCCCCTCTGATTGAAACAGCTGCACTCACAAGCCCGCCTGCCCAGAGCTCATCAAAGCCCCTCAAAGGAAAGATTAGCTGGCAGCCCATCAGCCAGGGCATTGTCCCTCCCAAGCCGCTTGCTCCCTTGCTAGGCTGGCTCCTCCGCCCACCTCACCGAGACACAGAATTAGAGAGCCAGGACTCCAGGAAGCGCTGCCCTCTGCAGTAACGTGCTGCCTCCTAGTCTCTCAACTCAGCTTCGGCGGCAGAATTTAGGAAGACACCGTCCTCGGAGACACTCTTATTCTGACTAAGCTGCAAGTAAAATACATAAACCTAATCTTTGACACTGTCTTGGGAATCCAGAATCTCAGATTATCAGCAGCTGAGACTTCAAACATCTGGAAGCACAGAGCTGATTGTGGGGCATCAGAGGGAGCTAGGACCTGGCAGACAGCCTTCTCCTCCTAGGAAGAAGTCCTCAGACCCTGGTGCCCCTGCCTGATGATGGTACATGGGGCATCACAAATTCTGTCCTGACTCCCTTGGACCCACAAGTACTACTTCCAGCTTGAGGAAAGCTATCTACCTGCACTGGCCAACAGTGGCAAGCTCTCGAAAAACCCATCAAATCCTCACATACCTGCTGCAATAGTGTCAGAGACTGGGAGGGCTCCAAGCATGCTCACACTGCCTCCTGGGCTGCCCATGAGATCTCACCCTAGCATTCAGATAGGTTTTTGTCTAAGAACTGTTGGTCCCAAGGAAGCCCAGAATTCAAGATAGGTCACGTAGAGGCAATGAGATGGAATGCTGGAGTCTCACTGGAATCCACCACCTTATACCCCAACACTATATCTTCCACGGCCTTCACACTATGCAAGCCACAGCTCCATTATTGTGCATGCCCCAGCCTCAACACTGCATGCCACACCCACCTTGGCCTTGACTGTCTGGGTAGCTCAGAACCAGCACTGTCCTGTAAGCACTGTGCATTGCACTGTAGACTGTGGGTCCGGGGAGGTGTCGGGGGGTGTTCACTGGAGAACAAGCAACCCTGATTTGCCCCAGTGCCCTCCCTCCTCTTTGAATCTATTTCCTCATCTATATAATGGATCTGCCAGACTCCTCCCCAGAAGCATCACAAGTGGGCAGAGTGCTCATCAAGGAAGTGTTCAATTCCTTCATGGATGTGTACATATTTACTCATGCATACAATCATCCATTTCATGCACTCATTTATTCACATACTTATTTACTTAGGTAAACATTCTTCATTAATTCGTTCATTCCTGAAATATTCATTCATTTAATACCAATCCAAGGCAGGGAATGGACCAAGACACTGAGATACTGAACATCCTCCTGGTATTCAGTTCCATCTGCGTGAAGCTGGGGTGGGGGTGGGTGGCAAGGGGAGGTGATTCTGTTTGGTGGTCAAGACCAGGTGCCAGGCTCCTCACCTCACGTGGCACCGTTATGAGCTTGCCTCAGTTAACTTTAGGAGGGAGGGAAGCCGTGGGTGAAGGCTAGACTTTCCCGTAAGGGTCTCACTCACGTCTCTGGAGCTCTACCCTAGACCTGAATCCAAGCCCAGCCTGGCAGGGAAGGACTCAAGTATCTATGGTCTGTGCAGCGGGAAGAAAAGTAGACAGTGTAGTTTTCATTGGGGGCTGTTAGAGAACATCATAGAATGGAGTGCCTCTGCTGCCCCCCCCATCCAGCTGTGCTCCAGGAAGGGGACCACAGCTGTCACCAGAAAGCAGGAAGTCCTCCTGCCCCATACCCTACCAATCTCCATTGCCATCTCCCACCGAGAGCCCTGCAGAGATTTCACAGGATTGGAATTCAGGCCAGGACAGCTTTTCAGATGAGTGGGGATGAGGGGAGCCCCGTCCGCCTGTCCTCCGCTGTCACTCCAGGATGTACAGCCCAGCACAGAAGGTCTGTCAGAGTTAAGATGTTTCTAGGGAGTTATCTAAGCAGAGCCCCCAGGACATGGGGGGACATCTGAGGTTCCCCAAGTTCTCATGCACTCTCTTTCCTTCCCACTGACCCCTCACAAATGCCCACAGCTAAGTCTTACACAGACATTTGTCCCTGGGACCGTCCTGCTGTGTGCCACCTGGTCTCAGAATCTAGTTGCAGAAACAGGGTACAGATATAGTGTCCCCAAGAAGGAAGTAGGAAAAGACCGTTCCCATCCCTGCAGCCTCTGTTCTTATGCTGTGCTCATGCCTCTTCCCTACCACACCCTGCTCAACCTAACACTCTTACTGGTCCAGTGCTCTTGAACCCCAAATAACCAGATTTTGATCCCAGGAGTAGGTATTCAAGGCTCCCATTGTGTGACCAGACATATGGGCACCTCCTGCACCCTCCAGGAATCTTCCTCAGACATACCCAATGTCTCTCTAGTCACTGGCTTCATTCTGATGTGGAACTTGATGTTCAGAGAAGTCAGGCAAGGCCCCAAGCTGTGCCTGTTCTTTGAGGCTCTGCAGCAGCCAGTGTGGTCTGGAAGGAGGTGCTCTCAGGAGGCAGCTGGTGCAGAGGACCAGGGAGGTGCTCCAGTGGGACCTCATGTTCCTCACCTGTGAAAGGATGGAAGTGGGATTAGGTGAGATGAGACTGGGCTATTGCTCAATATATTCCACGCGGTATCCAGCATGCAGGTGCCGAGGGAGCGATGGAGCAGGCTGGGCTAGGAACCACAAACTTATAGCAGGGCTCCTCTGAACCTGCGTGTTCTACACTGGGGTAAAGAAGATGGCCCCTCCTACTCCTGCTGTGTGTACAGGGACAGGCTTTCCATCTGCTTATGACACTCCAGCTGCCAATCATTTTTGTCAGTCGACATGATCTCTAGCTTCCAGAACCACCCTTGGCACATCTGGAATTGCCGTGATTCTGACCACTGCTTCCCTGACCTGGTGGGATGCTGAAGACAAGACTTATGAAGTACAGCTGCACACAGTGGCACAAGGACCCAGAGAGGAAGATCTGCCTTAGTTCCATTTCTCTGCAGAGACCTGGACACTCCAGGAGGTGAGTGTCTCCAAGGGTGCTGCTCAGAGTATCCCAATCTTCAGCACTCACCTACCTGTGTCCATCCTCTTCTGACAGTGGCTCCTAGTGCTACCCCAGCAAGCACATCCCACCCACCTCAGCTCCAGGGGTAGTATGAGGAAACCTGTCCAATCAGCAATGCCCATCCTCTGGCTAGTAATTACCTACACTGTGGGATGCTTCAAAGTGTCCAGAAAGAGGAAACCTCGGGTTCTGGGGACCCTCAGAGCTTGGGCAGAAGACTAAAGCTGCTTAGCCTATGAGAGAAAGGCTTACATCCTAGGAGAGATGAAGAAGAGATGAAGGACAGGATGCTAGTGTCATAGGAATCCCTTATACTCCCTCTTTCGCTTGGCCAATGGTGATATCCTGTCCCCTGAGACCACTCACCAAATCTTATGCTCCCTGCTGGCTCCAGGCATGGAAGTAGGACAGGAAGCTAGGACAGGAGGAGGCTAGACCCAGGAGGAGCCTGAGCTGGGGTGGGGTGTGGGAGGAGTTGTAAGGTAGACACAGAAGGATTATCCAGGGGGAACCAGTGAGACAGAGGAAAACAGTTGGGGAACAGGAGGTAGGATATGGATGGTACCCTGCCTGTACTGCCTGTGGTCCTCATGCTCGGATACTAGAGAAAACCTATAGAGAGTCACACCCCAAACTCTATCCTGCACCTGCCAAAGCCTGGAGCTCACTAGAGCACAGATGTGTCCAGCTGTGCAGATGGGCGGCCTACAGCCCCACTTCGCTGCTAATGAGAAACAGCTGTTCCCTGGGCAGGAGGCATCTCCATGTCATGCTTAGGAACGTGGGGGCCCGTCTTCCTGCCAAGGCTGTCGTCCATTATCAGCCCATTATGGGTGAGCCAAGTCTAGTGAGTCAGCCTCCCAGGGCTCAGCACCAAAATGAGCTGCTCTGTGCTGGGGAGGGGGTGGCAGGGCAGCTGGGGGCTGAGTCAGCCGCAGTAGGATTTCGGCTATGTGTCAGGCATCCTCTGCAGGGGAGAAGGGAGGCATGAGGGGAGAGGGGGAGCAGGATGCAGCCTCTGTGGGTTAAGACAGTGGAGCCTGTGACCCAGAGTAGGTCTTTACTACGGAGACCTCTTCACTTACCTAGAAGTCATGGGCCTTCTGAGTGTCCAAGAAACACCCCCCAAATGGCCCGCGTGGCAAGCGAGATTGCCATCTCCACAAAACTGCAACATTTAGTCTAAGGACAATGTCAGGCCTGAACCCACAACCTAGGCTGGCCTAGGCTCTAGAGCAAGCTATGCTGGCTGCCTCCCTCCTAAACCAGCTCTCTAGCCAGCATGGGCTCTGAGCTCCATGCTGCCCCTGACCTGTCTTGACCTTGGGCAAGTCTCTCTACCTATCCTACACTTTAGGCTCCCAACTTCGGAGTGCATGGGTCTAAAGCTGGCATAGACATGATGAGCCCTCTCCCTGCTGCTCGCTCTCCCTCCTCTTGCAGCCTACCCCCTCTGCTCTCTGTACACCCATTTGCTGTCACCCAGGCTATGGAAAGTCTGGAAGCTCAGCAGCCAATGAGAAGGAGTCTGTCCCTGAATCCAAGGCTGTCCCCTCCCCTCCATGAAAGATGACTCAAAACCCTGAACTCCCAGCTGCTATGGAGAAACAGCAGAGGTGAGGCCAACCATAATGGATGACTCCAAACCCTTTGGGGATCACAAGGCCTGCCGAATACAAACTAGCAAGCCAAGGGCCCATGGTTAGCCACGCTCTGTCCTCTCTTCTAGCTTTGGGGAGGACCTTGATTGAAAAGCCAGAATATGTGTGTGGGGGAGGAACAGACACAGAAAACGCTGGGATCTGATAGCAGAAGCACTCGGAAAGCTGGGCATGATGCCTGCTGCTTTCCTCTAGAGCGTGATCTCCTGCCCCAGGCACAGTCACCCTCCCACGAGAGTTTTTAAAAAACGCATTGATCTGATACGTCATAATGTCTTCTGTGGGCATTGTGGTAATAGCCATGTTTCTAGCTGTGACCGGTGACAGGAGAAGGAACAGGAAGAGCCCAGAGCCTCCCGCTCTGCACACAGAGTTTCTGTGCCCTATCACTGATGGCTCAGGCTGTGAGGTCCATCCCTAGAACTACTTCTTCTTGGAGGTGCCACCTATACTGTGACCACCAACCTCCCCCCCTCCCCACCCCACCGAGGGCTAGAGCCCAGGGCTGAGATCTCAATCCTGTCTCCGTATGTCACAACTCAGAAAATAAATGCGGAATGGCTTTGGAAGCCAGAGGGCTTTGAGAATGGACAGGCAGCTTTAACCAGTACACTCCTGGCTGTATGGTGCTTCCTGGCAGCCAAGATCTCCCTTCCAGCTGAATCTGCCTCAGAGTCCCCAACCTGTGGCTCTGCTTCCAATCTCAACCCTGCAGGCAGTTCTGAGGCTCTGTATTGACTCTACCCTGATCATTTACCCCAAAAAGAGCTCACATATCCGATAAACAAAAGACAGGGAAACCCACTGAATCAGAATTGCAGCTAAACAATGATTTGGAAGAGGCATAGGTATGTTCTGTGTAATGACTGGGGTATATGCATACTTATGCCCCCCCCCCCCACACACACACACATAGAAAAAAAACATGGCTCGATATTTGGGTGAAATTCAAGTTTGCCTGGTGCCCTAAACTCTATGTAGAACCCCTACCTGAGGCTGGTTGCTAGTCTTCTCATCCCTTGATACCATGGGTACCCTGGGTAGCTCAGAGTCTAAACTGAAAAGTCTGAGCCCAGTGGTGGTGGCGCATGCCTTTAATCCCAGTACTTGGGAGGCAGAGGCAGGCGGATCTCTGTGAGTTCGAGGCCAGTCTTCTATGGAGTGAGGTAAAGGACAGCTAGAGTTACACAGAGAAACCTTGTCTCAAAAGCAAACAAACAAATGAACAAAACACAAAACAAAGGAAGGGAGGGAGGAAGGGAAGAAGGGAGGAAGGAAGGAAGGGAGGGAGAGAGAGGGAGGGATAAAGGAAGGAAGGAAGGAAGGAAGGAAGGAAGGAAGGAAGGAAGGAGGGAAGGAAGGAAGTCAAAGCCTGTTCAGCATGAGTCCACAGGCCCGGGGAACATGGCCCCTGTCTCTCACCAATGATATAACGATATCATGGGCTATGTCTCCAGGTCCTATGGATTTATGCATGGGCCCCAGCAGTCCAAAAGCACCCAATGTCTCCCCAGCTTCCTCTGGTCAGTGTCTTGTTGACCTGAGGGTGGCAGGACAGAGGGACAGCAACTTCCACAGCACAACTGCTAACACCAGCCACAGCTCTTCTCTGCCCACTCATGCTGTGCCCAGCGCCCTATACACAGTCCTCAGAAGACACTGTGAGGAGCTGCCGTGTGCTCATTTTACAGATCGAGAAGGTGAGGCCTGAAGAGGCCCTGACCATAGACTTTGTCCCTGGGCTACGCCTACCACATGTCATCTCCAGATCTGGCCTCCCTTGGACCTCTTCAGTATTCCTTCTTCACAGCAGTGCCAAGCTGCTGGCCCTTCCCTGGCACCTGGCTGCTCCAGAACCACCCACTGCAGTCACAGTTCTGAAAGGTCCTCTAGGTCATAGCATGGAAGTGACATTGAGAGACGGGAAAGCGACGACCCCCACCTCTGAGGAAGAAGTCAGATACTGCTCACTGAGTGGCCTCTCAGAGTCAGGAGGCCCCAGCTCCTGCGGCATTGCCACAAAGGTCAAGTGCCCAGGCACAAAACACAGAGTCACTGATGGGTGAAGAATTAGCGCCTGGGATGCTTCCTACTCCCTACAAGGTTTTGGGAAGCCTGGTCCATAGACTCAGTAGGGCAGAGGACTAGAGAGGGTGTGTTATGCCCACAGCTGGCAAACTGACAGTCCTAGGAGCCTGGGGAGGGTAGGTGGGGGGGACGCAGTTGGTGTCTTGGCCATGAGGTAGTCAAGTCAACATCAAATTAAGTAAATGGTACTTAGATAATTGCCTGGAAGAAAAAATTTAAAATCCAGGTAAATTAAAGATCTAAAAATCATAAACAAATCTTTAAAGCTATTAAAGTTTAGAAAATACTTAATGACCTCACAGCAGTGATTACTTTTAAAATAAAACACGATGAGGGGCACAAAGAGAAGAGTAACCAATGGATACAACTTTGAAAACTCCTGTGTGGCAAAGGACCCTGTGAAGGGTT
The DNA here is from genome assembly GCF_949786415.1 of Peromyscus eremicus. NCBI lineage: Eukaryota > Metazoa > Chordata > Mammalia > Rodentia > Cricetidae > Peromyscus > Peromyscus eremicus. The sequence continues at coordinate 28,480,569 of NC_081436.1, forward strand.
AACAATGAAAAACAGACTTTAGCAGCTGGAGAGATGGCCCAGTTGTTGAGAGCACATAATGCCCTTACAGAGGACCGAGTTTGTTGCCCAGCACCCATATCAGGCAACTCACAAGTGCTTGTAATTCCAGGGCCAGGGGGGTCCGACCCCTCCGAGGGCACCTGCCCTCATGTGCACATACCCACACACAGACACACAATTAAAACCGTGTCTTTGAAAATAATAACAAAGTGAGACAGACTTTTGCAACAGACAAGTGAGGAATGGATCAATACACAGTATACATAAAGAGAATTTACGAATCACAGAGACACAGGGAGGGGAGAGGCCGCTGGGCCTTGTGTGCAGGCACTCTTCAGAAGAGCCCTCCTCCGCCATGGGTGTCTGTTAGGACAAGCTCATTCACAATGAATGGGTTAACATCCAAGTCACTAGTGGAGCCTCTCCCTGAACTCAGTGACATCCAATCAGTTGAAAGTAGCGCTCCAAGAACTGTACTCCCCCCATGAGAGTGCGAGGACCTGCATCATGGCCGAGGCACACTGGGCCTGGGCCTGATGTCTCCTGGTGGCTTAGTCCTGGGAGGACTGCACATTGTCGGCCTTCTCTGTGCCCACTTCCCTGAGCAGCAGAGCAGACGCCTTCTCGTCAAGCATCTTTTGCATAGTTTGTGAAGAGCCATGAATAAAATCACTTGCATCCCACGTGGCGAGCAATACGCTTAATAGACAGCAGCTAATCTTGTTGGGACTTAATTTGTGACAGAAAACACTGGTCATATGCCAAGTGCCCATCAGCACGGAATGCAAATGCGTGCCGAGATGTCCACGTGACAGGTGCACTGAAGCACTCAGCAAACTCGGAGAACAGACCTGCGCCGTCAGCACGGACGCCTCTTAAACGAAAAGGAGCAAAGAGAAATTATAGAGCGGCACTCATGCCACAATCCCATTTACATAAATGTTTAAGCACATAAAACAATAGAACATATTGTCTATGGAGCTCATTGAAGGGTAGGTATGAACATGGACTAAGTATTCCCTGATTCATGGAGGCTGGCTGCTTCCAGAAAGGGAGTTTTCTCGTTACATGGCTGGAATTCAAGGGTCTGCGATAAAATGCTTTCTGGAGTGTGTTGTCAATATTCTCGTTCAGATGATCTAGCCTTGGATACCCGCATTCTCTGTTCCCTCTGGGTCCTTCTACCTACTACGCCCTCTCCTACAGGTTTCTTCTGGAAACTTCTCAGACCAGGCCTAAACTTAGCTCCTGGAGAGACCTTCCATTTTCTCCAGCTACTTCCGCCCTATCCTGCCTTCTGGGCTCTGTATTGATCTCAGGGTCACTTTTCCAGGTCACGTTATCATTGGACTTCACTGATTTCTTATGTCAACTCATTTCAGGGATCACAGGCCCTGTTAGTGCCTGAACTACAGACAGATCTCTCACTCAGGGGGGCTCTGATGAATGAATGAATGAATGAATGAATGAATGGGAAGATGAAGATGGGATAGCCAATCTGGCTGTCCAAGCGATGGTGGCAGTCTAGGTGTTGTTTGGTGGCTGCCAGTGCTGCTGGCAGTGGTAGACAGGTGACATGGTACAGAGAGAGCAGTCCATCGTCCTATATCTATCTGGTCACCTGACTCAACACAATCCAGGCCACTCAGTGAAGCCTGGCAGTGACTGCTTTCTTAGATGACCATGGTGCAGCAGCAGTGGGCCCTGGCTCTCCCCCAGCAAATGAAATTCCTCCCAAGCATCGCAGCAGCCAAACGCTCTGCCTGATTCCCAGGCTCCTCACATGGCACCCTACAGCTCTTCAGCTGAAAGGGACTCAAAGAGCCCTGAAGGTAACTAGTTCACTCCTCTTCTTGTCTCCAAGGGGCCTTCCCAGGGAAAGAGGATGCTTCTGCAGGTAGCCCAGACCCGTGTGCCCCGTGTGCCTGCACAGAAGGGACAGTAATCAATTGCTTGTCAAATCCTCAGGGAACCCATAACAGGCTCCCAAGAAATAAAAAATGAGAATGGTCATGGCTTTAGCCCCATGCTTGGTCCTTGCCTGGGTCCTGGGTCCTAGCCATTGCAGAACACCATGCAAGTCTTACTCCTTGTGTGCTGATTGGCCCTCTACCATCACACTCAGCTTCGTCCATAGATACCCTCCAACCTCCTCCTGCTCAGAAACATTGACCCTGCCTCTGGGTGGCTTCTGTGTTATGTGACCCACTGCTGGATTAGTGGCCAAATGAGGCCCAATTTAACAGGACAGGAGGAGGCACCAGATAATTCCAGAGCCCCCAGGAGGTCCCTGGGAGGGTCTACAAACCAATTAGTAGATAAGGATTTCTGCCCACCCACTCCCTCGGCTCCATTCCTCACTGATGCCATCAAATAGTGGACCTCTTATGAAATAAAAAATACCTGCAGCAAAATAGCTGGGATGGGATACAGCCAAGGAGCTCATAGAAGTCCAGGGACCTCTCAGTGTCTGACACATGTGTGACATCATCACAGTCACCTCCACCCTCATCACTATCACCACTAGTACTGAATCACCATGCCTCCTGTCACCATCATATGAGCAGCACCATGGCCACCATTAAAACGATCACCATCACTTTCCTATGCAGTACAATCACCACTATCACCACCATCAATCATCACCATCACTATCATCCAAAGTATTATTACCATCACCATCACCATCATTACTACCATCACCATTCTTACCACCATCACCGTTATTACCACCACCATCATTATTACCACCATCACCACTATCACCACCATCATCACCATCACTATCATCCAAAGTATCATTACCACCACCATCACCATCATTACCACCATCGCCACTACCATCATCATCACTACCACCACCACCACCACCACCATGGACACCATCACCACCATTATCACCAGTTTCACCGGTACCATTTATCATCTCTACCATCACCACTTCTATCTTTACCATCTTATCAGCCATCACCAGCAATGCCACCAACAACAACTATGCCACCACCAGCATCACTCCTAACATCTTCACCATCATCACCATCACAACCATTAGTACCGCTCACATCACCACCATCGGGTCGTCCCTTCAACACGACCACAGCTACGGCTGCATCCCAGGGATTGATACTGTTCCTGCTTGGCCCACCCTTTCAACAAATGGCTGAATAAATAAGCTGCCACTGCTTCCATCAGCATTTTCCAGACTACTAGTCATCATTTCACTGGCCTCAGAGCCCTCTTCTACCAGGGAAATGCTCATATGCAGACACCGGTCACCTCAGGTAAGATGGCCCATCCCTGAGTGTCCAAACACTCCTGGAATGGGGCGTGGAGACTGCTCTAGCCGTACTTGCTCTGTAAATACCTTCTGGGATTTCTGTGGGAGTGTACTAGCTCAGTACCCCACCAACACACTATATCACTGTACACCTATCACCTCGGGTTCAGACCAAAGCAACTTTAACCACTGTGCTCCTGGCAACATGATTCTAAGTAGGACCGATAACCTTCCTTCTGTGCCATGAGCAGCAGGTGCTCACTGCAGCTGGACAGTGGGTCCAGTCCTGCAGGATCATGTATAACCATTGGAGGAGGACCTAGGGTTTCCATCTGCCTGTCAGTCACAAGTACAAAAAAGGGAGACTCCAGAGAGGCTAGATCGGACCACAGAACACCAAGGACCTCCACGACTGACCTCTGACCTCTCTCTGGTGGCTGGCAGCTCAGGTAGTGGAGAGCCTGCTTAATTTTCTCCTCATCCTTGTCTTTCTCCCGCCAGATGTCACATCCTGACTGCTAGGACTTCCTGTCTTCAGAGGTGCGTGCCACCAGTCCCTAGGCCCAATGGGGCTCTTCTCCTTGTAGCCTTTCTCCACATGCATTCCCGTAATGTCAGGGTCAAGTTAATCTTACAACTGTTCATAAGACTGCACACATCCTCCCACTTCAAACTCAGGGTCACAGCGGGCGAACAATGAGGTCAACCCACATGGCCAGAGTGAGAAGAGCAGGGAAGACTTCAGAGGTAGCTTAGACACTAACAGCAACCACTGGGCTAGAGCATCTCTGAAGCCAAGGGCCTAAAGGAAGACCATCTCCCACCTAGTCCCTCCTCCTATGAGTCCTTCACAACTGGCTCCACTTACCACTGTGGAGATGGACCCTGGGAAAAGCCATTCTCAATTCTTATCAGCTCCCAGCCTTGGGCAGCAGAGGAAATCAGAGTCATGAAGGCCCAGGCACCTTCCTTCAGCACCTCATGCCCATGTCAGGACTGCTGAGTGACTCCATGGCCCAACCTCTTTCTGGTTGGACGGAGAACGGGTGTGACAGGCATGCCGTGGCCCCAGCTGTGAGGGCCGCCCTCCATGTCTCTTGACATAGCAACTGCCTTGGGAAATGCTCATGCTATTGTCATTTTTAAGTGACATCTTGCAACTGTGCAGCCCCCCTGGAACCTGATGTAAACTGACAGCTCCCATGGAAAGAAGAGAAGTCATTCATCTCCGATTTTCCACAAGTGCAAGTCCTCTAGAAACCAGCCAATAAAGCAGGGAGCTGGTTGGCTCCTCACTGAGGACTCTGGGCCGGGACCAGGTGCCCAGGATGTGCACCCAGCCCTTACCCTTGACTGTGCAACCCTGACAGGCCCTTTAAACTTGGTTTCCTCACTTCCAAAGAGAGCATGACTTGGTCTCATGCCAGCACCCAGGGCACTGTGAGGGCCATGTCTTGGCAAGGGTCCCCACACAGTAGCCATTACACCCTGCACCAGACCTGACGTGCGTGCAGCCAACACCCACACAGCAACACTGGCAACTGTACACACCAGTAGCGCGCCAACACTAGGGCGCCATCACCAACATGGACAATACCATCAGCAGCACAGACGCTGATGGTGCTAACATAAACGACATCACCGGCCCCAGGACCAGCCCCAGCAGCACCGTGGTGATGCTCACACCAGCTCCACACTGGCATCAATTCCAGCAACACCATCAGTGTCAGCAGCACCGCCGCCGCCGCCAACACCGCACTGACGCCAGTGCTGAGATCTACCACAAGCGCTGACACCAACACTAGCTGTAACCATAGCGTAGACAACGGCACTAAAAACACGGCTGCCATCAACAGCCCTGTCCTCATTCTAGCCCCACGGACAGCAGCCCTGACAGCAAGTGCTTGCTACGACTCTGACACCGCCAACTGCCCCCACGGCATTGGCGGCGGCACCTGAGATGACCCAAACAGCCACGCTGACAGCCATGCCACCCTGATGGCAGAGGAAATGCTGACGGCAGCAGCCCTACCAATAACTTCCCAACAACCTTTACCACGACAAGGATCCAACGGTGCCAGGGTGGACAGCTGTCCCTCCGAGCCCACGCCACGTTGACATGGCCACTTTCGCTACTTAGCAGGAGCCTTGGGACAAACACTACCAGGTAGGTCACACACACTCCCCACTCCGTGCCTCACGACAGGGAGTCTATGTTCATCTCACTTCATAACAAGGAGCCTGTGGCTTGGAGAAGACATGGCCAAGGTCACAGCCAAGAGCTAGGGCAGCTGGCCAGACCCTGGTCCTTCTCACTGCTCAGAGGCCTCCTGCTCTAAACCTCTGTTCTCCAACTCAGGAGGACAAACTACCTCCTGGAGACTCCACCTGAGGGGCATGCAGGCCCTCGGAGAACTGGTACGTGGCAGGAGAGTGAGCATCCAGATCACGGAAGGTCGCGCGAGAACAGAGCAGGGAGCAGAGGTAGGCCCCCAGCTAGCTGCATCATCGTTCTCTTCCCCTACGGCTTCCACATCCTCACAGCCCTCCCCTCTTCTCATGGCGGCCACAGAAGCCTCCAGGCCAGGGGGCCCATGTGACTCTCCAGTGGAGTCGCACTCTTCCTTCTGTGGATGCGCCAGAAAGCTGCACCACGTGGCGGAGCACATTATTTTTTTTTTTAAATCCCAAGCAAGTTTAACTCTGTCCAGCCTCCAGCAGCAGTGAGCACGCCACCTGCAGGACTGTCCTCTCCAGGCATCCCTGGTGGACCCCGGGTGGGGCTCTCATCCACTGAGAGCTTGAGGACATCTCTCAGGGAAAGGGGTGTGATTGCACACTCCCAGAGATGTCATCCTCCTGGCACTATCCTCACCTCCTTAAATGACACAGGAAGAGGGATGCTGGATGCGAGGCCAGGGGAAACCATTTCTCATTTTAGAAACTCTGGGAAAAGCAATTTCTCCTTTCAGGTCTCATTTTCTTGCTCATTTACTCCAACATGCAAATACCTTGTGGGGCAGCGTGCTGCAGGAAGCTTGGCAGGCAGACAGACTCCCCCCTGCCTTGAGGACTCACCTCAGCCAGCCAGGTGACCTCAGGCCCTGGATGGACCTGCGCCGGCTTCCCCTCTGGGTCTCTACTTGTCCTCCCTGAGGCAGTCAGCTGTGGGGTTTCCTGCCCCACGGTGGAGCCTGAGACACCAAAGGGGTAAGCAAAGATGTATAGTGAGGTGACTCCCTCCTCCGGAGAGGGAGCCCATAAGCACCACGTTTTAGCACATTCTATGCTCAGTCTGGGTCACGTCCAAGTTCAGCACAGGCAGCAGGAGCTCTCTGCCCAAGGCCCTGTGCCCATTATTTGAAGAAAGGTATAGATGTGCCTTCCCAGCTCAGGGAGTTATCAGGGAACACCCTGTAAACTCCACGGGTGAACAAGATGCGGCTGGGAAATCAGAGGTGAAGAAGGAGCCCAGAAGTCTGTGGGGGACTGACGATTTCTTTTAAACCCTACACAGGTTTGACTTTCCTCAACCTCCTGCAGCGGTGTACCCACCATGCGTAGGACTGGTCTCTCCAGTCACCCCTCGGAGACCAAGGAACAGACACTGACTCCAAAGGGACTTGAATGGGAATGCTCTCGCACATTCTCAAACGCCTGACCGAGAAGAAGGGAACAACATGTAACAACCAAGAACCTACTTTGTGCCTGATCTCTGTGCATTATACACAATGCCTCATGACAGCCACATAATTTGGTATCTAAGACCACCCCCTCCTCCTGCCTTCCACCCCTACCCCTGCAGCCTACATCTCATGATAGACTGGAAACCCAAGGTCCAGCTAAAGGACACGAGTTGGCCAGAGACCAGGTTTTAGAGCAGCAAAGTTACATCCATTGTTAAGACCTGCTGTGCCAGCCTGTGCCTTGTGGTCTCCGGGGCTACCATGTGAATGTGACCCCACCTAGAAGAAGCCCTACTTCTCAAAGGAAGACCTGTAAGGACAGGGAAGGTGTGAGTGACACGTTAGGACTGTCACTACCCCAGTGCATGCAGGCAGCCAGAGCTGAGTCTGTGGAAGGCAGAGACCACCCTTCCCTCAGTCTCCTTGAGGGTGCTTCTAGGATTGAACCTTCTCAGCGGAGCTGGAGTGGGGGCCACGGGGAGCTGTGACCCTTCATCTTGATAGGGTTCTAAACAAACACGCACTCGCTCGACTCTCTTCAAAGTGAAATTGAGTTTTATATGTCAGCGTTTGGCCAGGAAGGAAAAATAAATGCCACTAAAGGCCAAGTTGTCATGTCCACGTCGCAATCATTTACCGGAGCTTAAATGCAGCAGTTAACACAGAGCAGAGGGAGGCAGCCCGGGGAAGAGATAAAACTCGGGAGTGAAGCCGGCCGTCACAGTTGCCAAGGAGCTGGGGACAGGCACGACAAGAGGATCATCGTTTGCTTGGCAGAAAAATGAACCTTCCTTGCCCAGCTTCCTGCACCAGCACCTGCTGGCCCTGAGAAGGCCTGGGGCACCCTTCCTGTGTATCATTGGCCAATGTCCAGGGCCTCCTCTTCTTCCCCGGGGAGCTGTGGCTTCCGCAGCGCCTCCTGCTGGCCAGAGCTGGGATCCCAGCACCTCTGCTGGAATGCCCCTTTCTGTTCCCCACGAGGGGCTCTCTTTGGTATCAGTGAAGACATTTTCCATGGTCCTCCGCTGGTCACCTTTAGGAACAATCATATTGCCTGTCCCTAAGGATGAGAGAGAATCATGTGGATAAAAAGACAGAATCTGTTCCTGGAAGGTTCTGGCATCGAAGCCCCATGCACAAATCCTAGTCTGGCAGGCTAGGTGCATGGAGGCGCAAGGAGTCTCTCCAACTGGATTAGGTCAAAGGGAATGAAGTTACCCTGGGATCTTTGCCAGCTCTGCCTCACCTTAGTCCTCAACATGGCTGTCCTCCGTGACTTACAGACAGACAGATCTTTCCTCCATTCTCCAGCCCCACCGTGGCAAATGGGTCCTCACCCCTCAGCTCTCACCGGGATCTGGATAGGCCTTGAACACTCTTGGACCCCTTTAATCATTTCACCGAGTAAGTTAAAGCCATCCCTCAGTCTCCGCCCACTTCCTGGACTTGGTCCCTAACCTATCCTGCTGGCCCCTGCACCAGTATGTCTGACCTGCAACCGTGGTGATGCCTTCAGGAGCACCTCCTAGTATCATCCTCCTGAGCTCCAAGTACAGCCACCCTAGCTCATACCTGACCTCCTGCCTTCTCCAAAACTGGCTGTAAAGAAGAACCTGGAGCTTACCCTGGGCATCTGCCATGGGCCCCAGGGATCTAGCCAGGCCTCTCCAAGGCTCTGCCTACCCCAGGCTGTCACAGCATGAACTCAGCCGTCCTCCCCAGGGGCTTTCTGTCTCGATATGCTTCCTCTAGACAGCCTGCCTCCATGTGCCACCTCCCTGTGGTGGCCTGTGTATTCTGTCACTGTCTCTAGGATAATGGTAGGTACCAGGGAATCACAGCAAAATGTACCAAAAACAATTATGTTATATAACGTTGCAAATTGGTCTTGCCAGCAGATTTCGACTTTGACTTTGATTAAACTGTGTGGTTGCATTGAAGAAACCCAGGCAACAGGGAGCCATAGGCAGCCTTTGGCCAAAAACTTAATATGAACCCCAGGCCTCTGGAACACAGCCTGCATGGACCCAAATCCAGGCCACGAGGTGAGCTTGAAGCAGGACTTCTCTAGCCAGGCCTCAAGTAGACATCAGCCAGTACTTTAACTACGTCTGGGACCCCTGAGCTGTAGACATGACACGGCCTGCCACACAGAGAGCTTCTATGCCCCCGTAGGAGTTTATCACACAGTAGAAGAAGCTGACACATATACCCGCTGTAGGCAGTGCACAGGCCTCGGTGGGAAGCTGGTCGATGGCATAATACTGTCTCCTGTTTGAATTTCTCCATCAATCAGAAGATAGTTTGATACACAGACGGTGACAGAATAGATGGAATACTTACACAGAGGGCTCTGGGGCAGGACCCAGGGTGAACTTCGGGTTCAGAGATACCCCCCAGGACAATGGAGAAAGCCACAGGAGACTCTTGTCTTGTGTGTGGAGGAGCTCCTGCTGGGGGACACGAGCCAAAGGCTTGTTCATATCTTCTTCCAGGCAGAGCTAGTCGGGTTACCTGGTCACAGTGAGAAATCAGCAGCCACCAGGCGACCTGAAGAGGAGAGGTGCCCTTGACCCCTGCAGGAGATTTGGAAGCCCAGGCAGGTGGAGCCTGAGTGAGGTCTCTGCCCTGGCAGGCTAACTCTGGGCCTCTTTGCCAGTCACCAAAGCTCAGGCTGCCTTATCCCCTGGGCCCTTCACCTGGAATTCGGAGAATAAGCTGTGATCCGCCGTAAGTTGTGCTGACGGGGAAGTCATTTTTCTCCCTCCCTGGAGAAATTAAAGGTGTGAAGCTCCTGGCTGGAGCCATACCAATTCGTTCGGCATAAAAATATCAAGGGCCAAGCCTTGCGGGAGTTTTCTGGGGTAGGCAAAGCTGGGAAACTTCCTGACAAGGTAAGACATGGTCAGCCACAGACACTGGGGCACCCCAGAGACCTTCCAGGGTGCCAGGCTTGGCCTTTTTCAGGACCTCCGCCCCCTCCTCCTGCTCTCCTTTTGGTCACAAGAGGATGAAATGGCTGCCTACTGGGGTGCAGGAAAAAATAGGCACGAAACATTTGGAAAAGCATTGAGTAAATACTCTATTTCCGGATGCCATTGTTAGAATAATTATACATATTTTAATAGACTTCATTTTTCAGAACAGTTTTAGGTTTTAGGAAACGTGTGCAAAAAAACAAAATTCTGAAGGTATTTAACAGATGATTAAACAGCAATTGTCTTAGGAGAACTTGGAAGCAGGGCCCCTGGCCAGCATATCTCTGAGGCCCCGAACACAGCCAACCCCAAGGCTCTGTGTCTGCAAGAGATGTTATGGGGTGCTAATGGGAAGGAGAGTCCCAGAGTAGCCACTTTCCAAAGTCCCTTTTTTAAATCCTGAGAACCTGGGAGATGCCCTGCTGTATCCCAACCAAAGAGCACAACCTTGTTGCTTAGAGGTCCAGAGAGATGGCATACAAGCCACACTCAGAGGACAGGTAGGTACCTATCTGCAGCCAGAACTTGAGAAGTTCTACAGAAGAAGAGGATGAGAAGGAGGCAGGGATGGTGCGGTGGGGGGCGGGGGGAGGGGGCATGTTATCCAGAAAGCAAAACCTGACATTGATCTCAGAGATCCCAAGCACATGGCTGAGGACTCCACAAGGCCACAGCCTCACAATGCTTTGAGTCCTTACTCACTCTTTGAGCGTCTTCCCTGAATCAGTCCCCATTCAAGCCTCTAACACACATGCTGTGGATATAGAGCTTGGAGACCAATACAATAACCCCAAGAGTCAGCAACGCTGGTGGGACCTCCTGACTGCTCGGGGTGCTCCCAGTGCAAGTATGACTCAGACAGAGGATAGGAAATGCCTGAGTCGTTAGAAGAAGATCTTAGAGGTGGGAGCTGATGGCAGAGATCGGGGCTCACATCTCAGTGACAGAAACTCTAGGCATCAAACAAGGAAGGCAGGGCAAATGATATGAAATCACTGCGGTGACCCAAGAGGCAGGCCTTTGACATGGACTCAACTGCACCCCCAAGGCCTCATGCTGAAGTTCTTCCCAGAGCCTGAGTGACATTGTATTTGGAGACAGGGCCATTAAAGGAGAGATGAGGTACAAGGGGGGGGGGGTCAACAGGGTAGCCCTGATCCAATCTGACAACGGTCCAATAGGAACAGATCAGAATACAGGCACACACAGAGGGCCAACCACATAAGGACACAAGAAGATGATGGTGTCCACAAGCCAAGGAGAAAGGACCTGGGGAAGGACCTTGAAACCTAGCTCCAGCTACCGTTGAGAGGAGAGGCGCACACCTGTGTTGAAGCCACACTATCTGCCATACTTGGCAGAGCCAGCAAAGCTGATTCATCCGGGCACGAAGTTCCCGATTCAGCAGGAGAACAAACGTAGCCAACACAGGACACAGGCGCAGCAAGGCACATAATTACAAAGTCTTGAAATACAGGGAACAAAGAGGAAATCTGACCCACATCCGGAGAGGGTGAAACCAGAGAGGAGAACAAACACACTTTGCACAAAGACTCAAGAATCAAAACACCGTTGTTCCCAGCAGCAACAGTGGCTGTGGCAGATGAGATCTAGTGACTAATCGTCCACAGGGAAGTGAGGTGCGTTGGACTCCAGGACAGCCAACCTAGGACCACGGGGCAGCGGCAGAACGAGTCTGCAGAGCTTCCCGCTCATGCACTCAAGAGAACCCACCGCTAGGGTAATAAAGAGGAACAAAAGTGGGCAACAGTCAATTCAGGGGTCTTGAGACGGGCCTGAGGGATGTCCCAAAAGGACAGCTGGCGGCACCAACCTCAAGACTGGTCAGCCAGATGAGCACTTTTCTCAGAGCCGGAGTTACTGGACACTGTTGTCTTACAGTGTCTTGATATTTTTGTATTACTGGGGGTGCCTCACCATTTAAAGTGGAATCAGCATTAAGTGTACAGAAAATGAATCAAATGAAAAACTGAGATCATTATTAACTTCAGAGGAGAACACAGTGATATAGAAGGGACTGAAATGCCGTACTGAGTCACTTCTCAGCACTAAGGTGTCCTTACAGTATCATCTCTCAGAAACAAGATCATTATGGTACTGGGAGGTGGGCTTGTGGAGGGACATGGAAAAAAAATAAAACTGTTCAGTCTCTTCTCTTCTGTAGAATCTGCAGACAAGTTTCCAAACTGATAAACGATATACCCCAATGATACACCTTGGGAGACAGGGAGATAAACACCACGGTGGTTGGAGGATGAAATGTCGGCCTCTCGCAGCCAGGGGTGCTGGGAAAGGTGAAAGCACAGAAGATCCAGATGCTGAGGATCTTGACAGCCAACCTGTGTCCATGTCTGCCTGAAGTTGCCAATAGCAAGTGATACAAAAACTGGGTAGCTTAAAATAAAGCAAATGTGTCTTCTTCCCTGGAGCTGGAAGTCAAGCCTGGTTGTGCCTTTTCCAGCAGGAGACACCAAGAAGGACCACCTGCCTCTTCTAACTCAGAAGGCTCCTTGATGCCCTCCTAACTTGATTCCATCTTCACTGGTACCCCTTTCCTTGCTTAAGGACCCATGACACTAGACTTAGGGTCCTGCAGATAGTGCAGGTCAGTCTCCTTTCAAAATTCTCCACTAAATTGCATCTGCAAGAATTTTTTCCAAAAGGCCATGTTGCCGGTCTGGGCTTAGGGTGTAGACTAATAGGGTGGGGAGCACCATTCGGCCTACTGTATAAACATCCATACGAAATGAAAACCTACAGTTCAGATCCCTGCACACCACTCCTCCTCCCACTCAATTGCCTCTAGAGAAAGGGGGCCTCACTCCACTCTCCTGCACTTACATCATGTTGAGGTCAGCTTATGTGGGACCTCACTTAGCAGCTCCAGGTCCAGGGCCTGATGCCTCATAGCCATCAGGAGGAGCACACAATGTCACCTGTGTATGTAGGGGCAGGAACCAAGCAGGCTCCTAGGCATGGCCTGCTTGAGTGTGGCCAGGAGACACATGTATTGAGTGTGGTGGGTACGTGGGGGAGATGACAGCTGAGCTCCTTGAAGACTGGGTTTCCTGTATCTTGGTTGCTAAGCAGGGCATAGAATAGGATGTACACCCCTACCCTGTCCTGACTCCACTGATCTCCAGGAGGCAGCTGTGCCTGGGTGAACAGAAGCCCAGATGTGAGAGAGAATGTATGTGTGGTGCATATGTGGAATCCTGGCAGGGAAAATGCCAATGGTTCATCCTGGCACAGAGAAGCACAAAGCCTTAGGCTGGCTCTGAAGATTTCTCACTCTTCACTGCAAAGAGCACTGGCCTGTAGGGCGCATGCCATCTCCCCACACAAATTGATTTTCCTTTGCTTTTCTCGATATTTTTCCCCTTTCAACCGTCAGCCGTGAAGAGGCTGGTGTTAAATAAAGGAGATGAGACATTAGGATTCTAATAGGCTGACAGAAAGGTCCAGAACCTGCAGGTGTGTCCGTCAGCCACCCTCTGTGATTTCAGGAGGGAACATCCCCAGAGCACAGGGTGGAGGAGAGACAGGATCCTGGGGACAGGGTTCTCTGCACTGCTTCCCTACCCTCTGTTAGTCAAGGGGTGTGGTGTGAGGTTCCAGGCTCGTGAAGGAGAATAGGGCTCAGAGAGTTGGGGTCAGGATTAAAGCAGAGGCCCCAAGAAAATGGAAAGTCAGAACTGTTAATGTCAATCTACGTATATTATTTCATCATGAGCATTGTGATAGTTGGTGTTAATTATGAGCTTGACAAAAGAATCGCCTGAGAGATGGACCTCTGGGCATGCAAGTAGGATTGTCTTGATTGTGTTAATTGAGATGAGAGACCTGCCCACTGTGCGAGGCATCATTCCTTAGGCAAGGAATCCTGGGCTGTATAAGAGGGAAGAAAATGAGCTGAGCACTAGTGTACACACATTAATTGATCTTTTATTCAAACTGTGGACATAATGTGGCCAGTTCTCTCAAGCTCCTACCATTGTGACTTCCCAGCTATGATGTATTGTGGACTTTACATTGTTTTTTGTCTATTCTATCATAGCAATAGGGAAAGAATACACCACTTTTTTCTCAATTCACTCACTGATTTATAGGCATCTGGGTTGAATCCATGTCTCAGCTATTGTGAATAGGACAGAAACAATATGGGTGAGCAGGTGTCTCTCCTCTCTTCCACAAACTGGCTCAGTTCCACCCTCCTGCCTCCCAGCAGGTACACACAGCAGGACAGATGTCACTCTAGGCCATATTAAAACAGCCTTGGATCCCCTGCCCCTCAACCTGAGCTCTCCAATGCTAGCCTCAGAAAGTCACCGCCTGGTCCTGAGGAGTTGAGGCCTCCTGTCTGTGCCTGGGAGAAGCTTTCCTGGTGGCAAGGCTTTGGTCCCACCTTCTGGCAGTGGCAGCCTGTATGGTGGCTTGAATGTCACCTCAGTGAAGACTAGTCAGAGACTCACAGACGTTGCTCCAAGACAGTGAGGCATGGGCACCTGCTGCTTAGAAGTTTGGGCTCATTTGTTTTAAGTAAGTGTAGAGGAGGACTCTGAGGGGACATCAAGAGACAAGCAGGTCACTTCTTCTTGACATACTGATGACAACTGGTGACCAGTACCCTGATCACCTCTGAATTCAGAGGGATGCAGCAAGTCCTCTCTAACTGGGATGGAGACAGAGACACGGAAACACAGACAAACAGACAAAAGAAGAGAGGCAGAGAGTGATACAAGACAGAGACAGAGAAAGACAGATGGACAGAGACAGAGTAAAGAGGTGGAAGAGTCAGAGATGAGCCTTGGTGACTCCTGGCTAGCTTGCATTTCTGGAGCATTTCAGGTGGAGTACTGGAGCAGGGGTAGCCTGACACTCTATTTATAAACACGGACTCTACTCCATCCAGAGATTGAGCTCGCCCAACCACACAGAGAGATCTGTGCCTGCCTGAGCCCACCACCCCCATCCTCAGCATCTCCCAGCTCTGGCCAGATGATCCATGAACTTGGTGAGCGGCTCACTAAAGCAGAAGCCCTGGATGTGTGGGGCCTTTAAGAAGGGAGGGGCCAGAGATGCTGGTTCCAGCTCCTGCCTTTGGGTCACAGGTACCCTCACCCCAGCCCTCCATGCCAGCTGCCTAGGGTCTTTCTTACTTCCCCCTTACTTGTAATGTGCCTCTAAGTCTCAGCTCACAAAAATCTCTCCTGAAAGCTGCTCTCCTCAGCCCACCTCACATTACCAGTCTCCACGTCGTCCTGGGTCTAAGCATTAGGTGGCTGCTCACCCCTACTGGACATGGACCACCAGCGGTGAGGCCCCAGCATGGACAACAACAGTGCCTTACCATGTCCTTTGAGTAGACACATCTCACCCCACCCTGTGGAAGAAATGGTTCTCAGAGAAGCTGCCCACACTAGGCATCCACCCACTGCTGGGTGGCCCTCCAGACCCTCTTCTGAAGGCCCACCGAGGGAACCGAACTATCTGAGGATCAAGAAAGGAACTTTTGGTAACTCAACATTCCTGGGGAGAATGTGAAGGACTCTGGAAGCACTAGAAAAAAACCTCACTCTCTCCAAGTGTTGCCTATTCCCACAACAAGGCCACATTTCTATCTAGAATGTGTGCTGCCCTGAGACTGTATTTTCTTTGCGTTTAGTCTTCACCCCAGCCCAATATCCTGGTCCCCGCTGTAGATACAAGGGAAGGAAAGCATCAGGATGTTATTCCACAGATCCCGGACCACAGACAACAGGGAGTCGGGACAATGTGAAACTGACCACAGTCACATGTGAGCCATGTAATCATGCATTACAGTCTGCTCCGGGGAAACTGCTCCAACCTGCTTGGCATAGGGTCCTGTACCCAGAACAGTGCTTGGAAATTATTCTACCTGGAACAAATGTGTGCTGGATAGATGGGTGGATGGATGGATGGATGGATAGATGGATGATGGATGGATGGAAAACAGGTGTATGTGTGGATAGATGGATAGATGGAAGATGGGTGGGTGGTAGATGAGTAGACAGATGGGAAGGTAGATTCATGTGTGAATGGACAGAAGAGGAATAAATAAATAGGCGAATATGAATAGATGACTGAATCCATAAATGGATGGGAGGGGTATAGTTGGGTGAGGAATAGATGGAGAGATGAATGGGTGGGAGAATAGGCAGATGGGTGGGTAGGTAGATAGATAAATTTCCCAGGCCACCTCTTCATTCGTCTAGCTGCCCTGTCCCTGCCCGTTGCCCTGCCCCTGCCAAGTCGCTAGAACCCTGAACTGAACGAAAGCCCATTTCCTCCCAACCCTCTCCAGGCGGTCCCTGTGGTGGTGTGTTTAGTTCATCTGCCTGCCGCAGAAGGAGCCCAGCCCAGAACACAGCAGCAAACACTTCATCTTTCAGTTTGGCTCTGGCAGGCTGAGGCTGCTCCCGCTCTGCCGCTGCATCCTCTTATCTGCAGCTCTACAAATCGGAAGGCAGATTTGTTGTGCGGTGGGGGGATGTGTGGCCGGGCCTGGGATTTAATCCCTGCTTTTACCATGTTGGGAGGTGATGCCCTTGAGTTGATGTCACAATTTTCTCTTTCCCCTAATTAAACAGAAAGCGCAGCCCGTGAGGAGGAGGGGCAGAATTTAAGAATTAAAGGCGTTTGCCTGCAGAAGTCCGGCGGTTCGAGGCTTTCCATTTATGTCTGAAAGCTTATGCGCACATCTGCTGCACAGAGATAGGAACCGTGAAGCAAATGACAATTTCGCCCCCTCCTGCCCGCCCTGTGTGTGGGGGAGGGGGAAGCCGCATGAAGAACAGGCAAGGATGTTCCTCAAAGGCCTGGAGAGGCCAGGAAGGCTGAGGGCTCTCTAGGAAAGAGCTGGGCAAAGGCATAACTAATCCTTGATCCTGCTGCCCTTCCGCTCCTGGGTGGAATCACCTGGACTATCATGATGAGCAAAAGCTGAGGTTAAGGGGAGACTTGGAGTTCAGCTGAACACATCCTGCTAAGCAGCGCCCCCAGCCTGGATGCTGCTGAGGACTGGAGGGGGACCTGCAGAGCCTTGTGGGGTGGTACTGTCCTGGGGACAGGATCTGGTTTGTCAGAGGCTGTCCCTGCTTCCTCTAGGGTCTCATGCAGTCCTGAGGATGTTGCTGTTAGGCTAACATTACACAGGGAAAGAGATCGGGACCCTCCTCCCCTTCTGGACATGGGCTGAGCAGGGCCTCAGAAACTCAGAGCAGACTCGGACACAGCAGGAAGACCCTTGGACCCTCAGTACATTCACCAGAGACAGCCCAGAAGCAGGGACAAAAGGACATAATGACCTGAGCAGTCTCAGACATCCTTGGCCTTGTCTGGACAAATCTCCCTAGAGGATCTAAACCATGACCACACGGTAGCGGGGAACTGGGAATAGACTGGATTGCCTCCAGACTTTGTCTAGTCCCTCTCTGTGAAACCACCTTCCCCTAAGAGACAACAGGAGATGAGTATGATAGTGATCAATAGCTGAGCAGCACCCCTCTATCACAGTTGTGGGTGTTCCTGGCAGGCTCCGGCACTTGGCTCCACAGCATGGCCCATCCACCTTGTGGGTTCCTGGAGGTCTTCATTGCGCTTGGTGTCATTGTCCCCTGGCTGGTATTGTCTCAGACTTCAGCTCTAAATTCTCTGAGCTGAAGCCCGGCTTGTGTTTCTTCAGCTGTGGGTAGACAGAGCACTGCGCCGTGCACAGCACAGCACCATTTCCCACTACAATGCTCTGCAGCCACCAGGGTCCTGTAAGCCTGCAGCAAGGAGAGAGGGCCACCTGTGACCATGCCAGCTGACCCCTGCAGAATGGGGGCCAGCTTCCCTTTGGACATGCTGACATCTGGGCTCCATGCTCCCAAAGGGACCTTAGTAATTGCAGTATTTTTCCATGGAGCAGCAGCTGAGGCCCTTGTCTTCCTCCTTGAGGCTGTCCCTCTGCCTTGTACCTCATGCTTATATAGCAGAGACAACCTACACCTCTTGTGCAGCCCCACCCCACCCCCTAGATTCACAAGTTCCTCTCTCCACAGGTGCTGTACCAGAGCCATCCCTGCCCACTCTGAGAGCCTACACTCTGTGCCTTTGTGACCCTCTCCTATGTATAGCTGGCCCTCAAGGAAAGAGCAACGAAACATGTCTGCCGATGTCTGAGTGGCTTCCCTCAGCTTCAAGGGGTCCTCACACATCTGGGCTATATCATGATCTCCCTAGAGTTAGAATGAACAAGCCACAGACCTGACCTGAATGAATGAATGAATGAATGAATGAATGAATCTCCCCAAATCACTTTTCTCAAATTCTGGAACTTCTTTTAGGAATTTCCCGGCCGGGCGGTGGTGGTGCACACCTTTAATCCCAGCACTCGGGAGGCAGAGGCAGGTGGATCTCTATGAGTTCAAGGCCAGCCTGGGCTACCAAGTGAGTTCCAGGAAAGGCGCAAAGCTACACAGAGAAACCCTGTCTCAAAAAATAAAAAATTAAAAATTAAAAAAAAAGGAATTTCCCTATCTTCAATGACATTTTAAATGACAAGGAAGACTGAGGTTTCCAAGAAAAGCTGGCTGGCACCCATGGCACCATGGCACCATGGGAAAGGGGGATGGTGGTGACCACATGGTGATCTGTTCTGTCAGGTTGCCAAGTGCAGAATGAGCCTGAGGTGCTTCTCATATGGCCACGTGTGGGAGACTTTGAACTGACTCTAGTGGCCAGGCAGAAGGTGGCATCTGGGGGTTCTGGGTGGATGGCAGACTGGGGGACAAGCTGGGTTGGGTGGACAGTGCTACGGGTAGGTATCACTAGGCAGGGGGTGCTGGTACCAGGCCATGCTGGGTGTGAGACAGCAGTGAGTATGCAGGGATGCACAGAGGGTGCTGGGGACAGGCAGAACTGGGTGGACCTCAGCCAAAGAGGCCACGCAGGGAAGAAGGGAAAAGGAAGAAGCAGGCAGGAGAGTGTTATTTGTCTTGACCTTGCTGGTGCTTCCCACAGATACACTCTTCCTCCACAGACAAGCCAGGGACCTAGCATTGTTATCCGACTTGGAGGAGGAGGTTGCAGAGTCCTGCTGCCTGGCCTCAACCTCCTGTAAGAGGCAAAGCACAGCTCCTGCGCCTCCATGCTGCTCTCTTTCTTAAACCACGGCTGCCTGTAGCTGGGCCTAGAAGTGACTCTCCTGCTGTTTCCTGCCACTGGCCTCTCAAAGAGGTCACCGGAGTACTCGGATGAGCCAGGCATCCCCAGAGCCCCACTACTCTGATGAAGCTGTGCACTGGCTGTGACCATGGCCTGAGTAACCACGGTAACATTGACCTGTGCCCTGGGAATTTCCCAGGGGGTAAATGGGGCAGAACCTGATGGCAGAGCTGCCCAGAGTCTTGGCATGCCATCCAAATGCCAAGCGCTTATTAATCTCACAACACGAGGCTCTGAAGTTATTACCCCCACCCCTGGCCCCTTTGTCTGGGACATAATTGTCTGGCCTGCCTCTCCAATTCTGTGATTAATTGCTTTGGGGAAGACAGTGCTGCTTAACCCGTTCCCTTCTGCATTCATTTCCAAAGACGTAGCCACTGCAGCAGTCCTTGTCCCCAACTGAGCCAGGACCCTGGTCACATAGCCTCCTTCACCCCATCCACTAGCTGCCAGCCTCAATTTCCCCATTTCTCAAATGCAAATGAAGTCCTTGCCCTACTCCCCCCGCCTCCGTTTACTTATTTGTTCTAATTCAGCTCCAGTCTCTTGACAAGGATTAGACACGTTCAAGCATGTCTATCACACTAGTCAGCTGGTGGCAGGGCCTGTCCAGAGAGAGAATAAACCAGAGTAGATGGCCGAGGAGGGTGGGGGCAGGGAGCATCTCCACAGGTGCTGTGTGACAAGGGACATCCAGAGCTGGAGGACTGGGCACCGCAGGAGAGGGACATAGAGGGGGCAACAAGGAACAACAAAGCAGTATCCCAAGCTGGGGCATTGTGACGAAGACGTCATCTGGCACCCGGAGTGACAGGTGACAAGATGGGATTGGTCTATAGAGGTGGCTGTGTTTTACAAAAAATCCCAGGGGGATTCCTGCTTTGGCAATGCCAACCAATGTCCTCCTCTTGTTTTCTTGACTGTGTGTCTTGTGTAACCATTCACGGAATGAGATATTTCCGTCTCGGTCCTGAGGAGCTGAAAGGCCCCTAGCCATTTCTCAAACACCAATTCATTTCTCCATACATCTCTATGAGCTGGAGGACCAACCAAGGAGACTGTGGATAATCTCCTGCCCAGATAAGAGCACTGAGGCTAGGTGGCAAGCTTAGCTCTGCCAACTCCCGACTGCAGAGGAGGGAGCCCTTAGGCCAGGGAACTGGGTGCCCAGGTCACTCTGTAGGAAAGCAGGATGCTTAAAGGGGCTGAGCCGTGTGCAGGGGTTTGTGTGGCCAGAGGCAGTGTGTTGGGCCACAAAACACAGGTCCATAGAGCCACAAGGCAATGGGATGTGGAACAAGGAGCCTCAGGTAGGTCCCCTCATCCTGCTAATATTCAGCCAGGACTCTCCTCCAGCCCGGTGAGCAAACCTAAAGGCCGTAGAGAAGACTGGTCACCCAGCTCCAGGCCCAGAGCAGGCTGCTGAGTCTCTTGACTGGGGTGAAGTTCAAAGGGACGCCTGAAAAACTCAGCCACAAGGTAAAAATGATTCTAACATAAATTTGGAAAAAAGTTAAAATTAAGGTGACCAAACTATCAAAGTTTTACTTAAAGGTAGGGCAGAGTGCTCAGTGCCCAAGAGTGGTACTGTGTCTACCATCTGTCTGTCTATCACAGTAGTTGTCAACCCTCCTAATGCTGAGACCCTTTTAGTACGGTTTCTCATGCTGTGGTGACCCTCAACCATAAAATTATTTTGCTCCTACTTCGTAACAGTAATTTTGCTACTGTTATGAATCATAATGTGAATATCTGATATGCAGGGTATCTGAAATTTGACCCCTGTGAAAGGGTCATTCAACCCTCAAAGGGGTCATGACCCACAGGTTGAGAACAACTAATCTATCCTACCTATAATCTATCATCAACTATATCTATCATTGGATATCGTTATATATGCATCTTCTATCTACCTTCTAACTATCCATCTTTTATCTATTATCCATCATTTACCTGTGCCATCTATGTATCTATCATATGTACCTAGCTGCCATTCATTTACTTATATGCTTTTTTCCATTTATAGATCAAACCTGGAGCCTCACACATGCTAGGCAAGTCCTGCACCATAGACCCCCCCATCCTCCAGTCCAAGAAATGCTATTTGAATGACATGTTTTTGATGTGGGAGGAACTAAATATCAACTGTGTACATTTTTTAACTTATTCTCTCTGACATATAAGAAGCACACCTCTTCTTGTGTAGAGCAGGCTATTTTGAAGTGGGTCTGGGCCGCAGAAGGCTACCACCTGCGCTCCCGTACACAGCTTCTCCTGGGGAGAATACTTGTAATTACTCTTTGCCGTTTTCAGTAAGTCAGTCCTGGATCTCCAGTGGCCAGAGGACTCTGCCCTGCAGGCCACGCAGTGGTGGTACTGCTTTCTTCTCTCGAACTGCTGTCTTTATTTTAAAATTTGTGATTTGGGTCTTCATAAACATTTTTTTAAATGTCCTTGAATTTCTAAAATGTGTCTTTGAAACATCCTTGCTTTTGATTACGGTCTTATCCTTGTCCTGCACTGCCCATGCCCATCTCCCCTCCCCATACAACAAGACTGGGATATAAAACCAGAGCCAGGACACCACCATGGTGCTCTCCCAAGAATGCTACTACCTGTAGGTAGCAGCCTCAGACCCTTCCAGCAGCCACCACAGGTGAACACCTGACCCACACTGAGCCCAAAGCATTTTCTTTCCAAGGTGACCCTGAGTCACCGGTGGCCAGGTGGAAGGTTCATCTGCCCCTTAATGAATGTTAAGGCTTAGAAGCTTCTGGAACTGGCAAGGTTGTCGGAGAAGAGGCAGACGCGGGGAAAAGCAGCCAGTCCTCTCCACCTGACCTTGAGCAGGAGGCAGCATGCCAGTCACCTCACCTGGGAAACTGGAACAGGAGAGGAATGAGAACGAGGTTCCCCTCCGGGCTCACAGAGCATGCGCACTCAGGAGCTGGTTGCCTGGGTTGAATTGCTGCTACGAAGCTACTGGATCGAGGGCTTGGGTAAGGAGCCAAGCAGTCTCCACTTGTCACCTGAAAAGTGGGATAACAGCAGGGCTAGTGTGTCAGGGCTGACACAAAGACTAAAGTAAGTAATGCATGTTGAATGCCACACAATGCATGTTGAATGCCACCCTGCATGCACACAGGAAGTGTCCGGTAAGCAGGAGTGGGTGAGTGAGCTTGGAGCATGAGAGGGTTACTATACCATCTACACTGTCACTGTCTGTCATCATTTCACAGCTGTGTCATCAGACCAGGCCATGCCAGATACACCAGATGATGCTGTAGGGTACCTTGACGGTTTGTTATTTCCAGGTCTATCACCCTCATAGGTAGCCAGAAGGGAGGGTGGCCTTGGGGGGTAGTCGTTTCTCCTGTGCTTTCCCTTGCATCTAGAAAGCAGCTGGTCTCACGCCCACCATCAGTTAATAATAAGCAAATTTCCTTTGCTTTGCTCAAGTCTAACTTGCAGGCTCTGCAATAATATATTGCATTGACAGATAGCACCCTCAGTGACAGCTCTGTGGGAGCACGTGGGAAAGCTGGCCTTTCTACCAGCCTCGGCTGACCAGGGCTAGGGAAAGGGGTATTGTCAACCATACCTCGGTTCTGCCAGAGAGGGATGGAGGACGTGTTCTGAGGTTGCAACACACACACACACACACACACACACACACACACACACACACACACACACACACACACAATAGCTAGAAAGGAACAAAGCGGCAGATCCCAGGGTCAAGATGGAGTTCTGCACGTGATGATGCATGATGCTGCCACACCCCTGCCCCTCAGGGACCAGAGCAGACTTCTCTCTAGAACCCAGAGGCTGAGATGCCTGCAAAGATGGCAAAGGTCACAGAAAGGCGGTTATGACGGGATCCTGAGTGGCCCAGGGCACAAGAAAATAGGACTGCTGTCTTCAGGAGAATGAGAAACCACTTCGGGTGACGGTTCTGCACCCATCAAAGCAACCATGATGGAAGCAGGTGGAGTGGCACAGGCCAGTAATTCTAACACTTGGTGGGTGAAGGGGGAAGGGTAGCAAGTTCAAAGCCAGCCTGGACTAAATAGAGAGAGTCACATCTCAGAAAAAAAACAAACAAAGGCAACACTTGTAACAGAGGGTTCTGCTAGTGAGGAACAGTGCTGGTGTGGATACTCAGAACACACACTTATGTGGGAGGTGCATCCTGCAGGTGACTCAGCAGCCTGACTCCTGGGAAGGGTCACATGGGACCTCCCGAGGAGACAAGGTCCTAGAGATCGCCCTTTCACAAAGGTGTGGACCAGCCAGGTGTGTGCAGGAGTCAGTTTCTGCTTCTCAAATACCAAATCACCAGCAGCCACAGACTGACAAGGCACACAGCCAATGAGGGGCCAGAAGAATCAGCTGGGCCGGGCAAGGCCTGATGTGTTTATGCCAGGAGCAGGCTGGTGAAAACGGGAGCTGCTGGCCACTGGCCTGGGCCGGGGAAACTGGACAAGCTGGTTTTGATTCACTTGTCCTTCATTTTCTGCCTGGTGTAAGAAGGTCTGGATATATCCCCTTGCTGGACATCCCGAAGGCCCCAGTATACATCCTCTTGTGCCAAACCCCTGCTGCAGCCCAGTGATGGAGGAGGAAAAGAAGACCCAGCCTCTCTGCCACTTTTTCTCATGACCATCTCCCCCAGCCCTTCCAGAGACGGCTGTGCCAGATTGGACTGTCCTTCCCTTTCTTTGCGAACAACACACACTATTCTCTTGTGAGTTTAAACATCACCCAATAGCATGCACTCTGCACCCTGTGCATGGCTAGGTATCCACATTTGGATTAACCTGCCTGCTGAGTGGAGTTCTAGTTCAAGTGTGTAACGCTGGCCTTTTATTAGCTCACTGCGGTGGGTTGACCATCATGCCGCTGATGGACAGAAGTGTTTCCAGTATTCACTTGGATAAGGATGCCAGAGCAAGCATTCTTCAACCCTTCTCCCTAGAGCATGAAGAATTTTCTAGAAGTGGCGTTTGCTCAGACTTTAGCCATGAGAACACACAATGGCGGTGCTTTGGTGTGTCACACATCGCTCATCCCACACCTCACTGCGCTGGCTATCTACCATCATCTAGCTCTTTCCATTCTGCAGATGGGTATAAAATTTCTTGGACTAAATAGAATTCTCCCCAGTGCTAATTAGAGCGTGGTGCTGCTGCTGTGCTCTCTCTCTCTCTCTCTCTCTCTCTCTCTCTCTCTCTCTCTCTCTCTCTCTCTCTCTCTCTCTCCTCTCTCTGTTTGCCATTTCACTTTCTTTTTATAGCAATGCAAGTGCTTTACCCATGTTTTGTCTTTTCCTTGTTGATTGACTTGCAGATGTTCTTGGCAGCCAGGAGATGAACATTTTGTCAGTTGTATATGTGAACATCACTGTCTCCCATCAGTGAGTAGAGGAGTCTCTGTACTCCATCTGGCTTCTTCCCCTTTAATAATTGACGAACTTGCAGCAGGATCTGTAACTCATCCCTTTTTTATAGCCAAGTGGTATTCCACTGCCACGGATGGAATCAAAGCTTCCATCACTATCCTGGGCAAGCTTTGCTGGGATACTTCCCCTCCAGAGAGGACGGCTGGATCACATGGTGAGTACATCAGTGCCTTTTCTCATCGCCTTGACAGCATACCTGAGAAAAGTAATTCAGGACATGGAGCCGTTATTTTGGCTGGAGTTTGATGGAAAACTGTCCATCATGGCGAGGAAGACATGCTGGTAGACCGTCCCATGATGGCAGAAGTGTGCAGCACCTACCCATTTCCTCACATTTCCAAAACCAGAAAACGGAGGCAGGACAAGAAGTGGAGCCAGGCTACAAACCTCACACCCACACACACACACACACACACACACACACACACACACACACGCATGCACGCACGCACGTGCGCGCACACACTACTCCACTAAGACCTACTCCCTCCAGCTAGGTCTCACCTCCCACCAACTAGGGACCAAGTACTAAAACACACAAGGCCATGGGGGCATTTCTCATCCAACCCATGCCAGTATAAACCCTTTCTAGGGAGCAAGCAGACATTTTCCAAAGCCTTGGTACTGACACACACACAGTGTGAGCACTAGCCCCAGTTCCCCGTGTTCACCCCAACACTGTGTAGCTCATCTTCCTAATTGTGACTTCTAACAGGTGGGCTTTCCTTCATCTCCTCCTAATGGCCAAGGAGGTTCATTGTCTTCTCATACACCTATTGGCTATCTGTAGATCTTTCTAGGAGAGTCTTAGATCTTTCCCTGCTTTTCTTTATATTAAGTGGTTGCATTTTGAGAGCTCTCTACGCATTTGCATTAGAAGTCTTCCATTCACTACATAAATTGTAAAAGATTTTCTTCCAGCTTGTATTAGTTACTTTGCTTTTTGCTGTGACAATATACCAGACAAAAGTCACTTAAAGAAGGAAGGTTTGCTTTGGTTCATGGTTTGAGGGATGACCAATCACGGTGACAGGAGCAAGAGGCAGCTAGTCACACCAGGTCAGCAGGAAGGAAGCAGAGAGAAATGAATGCTGGTGCTCGGCTCCCTTTTCTTTATTCAGTCTAGGACTCCACTTCCTGCAATAGTATGCAGCCCACAGTAAGGGTGGGTCTTCCATCCACAGCTACTACCACAGACACACCCATAGGTGCGTTTCCTTGATGATTCTCCACCCAGTCAGGTTGCCATGAAAACAAACTACCAAACTACCTCTGACCTCTCCACATTCTGTCAGCGAGCCTTCCAAAGACCGGTGAGCATCTTGCTGAAGTCCACTTTGCTCTCTTCCTATCTACTTAGCCTCCTGTGATAAAATATTTGTCTGACCCATGGTTAAAAGGCATTCCTCCATGTTTTCCTCCAGAAGTTTTATAGTTTTTCATTTCATATTTAGGTCTCTGATCCATTTTAAGTCATTTTTACATATGGTGCCTCCCTGGGGGTGTGTGGAATGTATCATTGTTCGACTGTTTGTGGGAAAGCTGGTCCTTTCTCCTACACTGCTTTGGCACCTTTTGTGAAAATCATTTGTCCATATGTGAGCAGGACTATTTTAAGTTTTATATTCTGTTCCATTGATGGCGTCTGTCCGTCTTGTGCCAGGGCCACACTGTCAGCTCACAGTGGGTTTCTAAGTCTTTGAAGTCATGTGGTCTCTGACATCCATTATTTAGCGTGTGTGTGTGTGTGTGTGTGTGTGTGTGTGTGTGTGTGTGTCCTGCTTCCAGACCTTCATAATTACCTCTGAGATTTCAAACTAGCTGATCAATTTCCTTAAAAGGAATTGCTTCTGCTCTGATTGAAAATCACATTGTATCTATAGATCAATTTGGAGTCTTCTGACCCACTCGGGATAGATACCTCTATTTTGTTGATGTTTCATATTTGTGCTGGCTGATGGTTTTTTTTTTTTATCAACTTGACACAAGCTGGAGTCATCTTAGAATAGGAACTTCAGTACAGAAAATGCTCCCATCAGACTGGCCTGTAGACAAGCCTGAGGGGCATTTCCTTGACTAATAACTCATGTGGGAGAGCCCAGCTCATTGTGGGTGGTACCACCCTTGGGAAAGTGGTCCTGGAGTGTGTAACAGCAAACTGAGCAAGACATGAGGGACAATCCGATAAGCAGCATTCCTCCATGGCTACTGTGTCAGCTCCTGCCTCAACTGTGATGGAGTATAACCTGAGAGCTTTTTCCTTCCCTTCCCAAGCTGCTCTTGGTCATGTTGTTTTATCACAGTAATGGAAAGCCTAACTAAGGCTTTGAACACAAGTTCAGCAAAGTTTTGTGGGGTTTTTTTTTAAATGCAGATCTCTTATATATTTTGTTAGATGTTTTTCTGAAGCTTGATGTCTCTAGATTGCTCTTAAATTTAGCTCCTGGTTGCTTCTGCTTGTGGAATATTGTGTCCTCTAACACCTCTGAACTCAGGTGTTGGTTCCAGCAGGCTGAGGGGCTTTTCAAAGTCTGTCAGGTTCCTACAAAGGCCGTCATATTGTCTGTGAACGAAGACTTTATGAATTTTCTGTCTGTTTCAGGCCTGTTGGCCTGACTGTAACTTCCAACTTGGTCCTGAGTGGAAATGGCAGGACATGCTTGTGCTGCTCCTGACTGGAGGGACAACCCAGTCAGCCTGCACTGAGAAGGGTGTTGGTACAAGCGTTTGGAAGTACAAGACTGTCCTGTGGTTATTAGTGTTAACACTAATAAAGATTTATCACGAGAAGGAGCAAGCTGAGCAAATAGAAATACAAAATGTACAATTTGAGGAGGAAAGGAACACCGGAAGTGAAACGGAGCTAAGTCCTGTGTTCAAAGAGACAAACAGGTTAAGAAGTGGAATGGAGGGAGTGGTGACCTTGGGGTAAGAGCCAACCCAGCTAAGCTTCCAACTTGTGAAGAGGGATTAAAGAAAAGCTCAGAGCCAGATGTAGCAGTGCAGGCCTTTAATTCCAGCACTCAGGAGACAGATCTCTGAGTCTGAGGCCAGCCTAGTTTACAGAGCAAGTGCCAGGACAGCCAAGCTTAAGCAGTGAAAGTAACCATTGAAAACTGAAAGCTGATGAAGATGTAATTGAACGATGGGGCCATGTTCCAGCCCCAGCAAGCAGAAAAACTTGGCAGCCTCAGCCACGTAGTCCTGGCTTTAGAGTCAAGGATACAAGAAATGGATTATGGAAACTTCCTCAGCAACTAAGGAAAGCCTTTAAGGCCAGACATGTGTTATAAGTGTCCCTGAATGGAGGCCTAGAGAGGCCGTTGTGTGAAGCTGTGAAGGTGAAGCCTGGATTGCCTTGGAGACCCCAAGTTGTATTTAGATGCCAGAGCTATGGGATTCCTGCAGAGGAGAGCTGCTAACGGAGAGTGGAGCCAGCCCAGGAGAAAGAAGTGTGTTGTAGTCAACAAAGCTAAAAGGAATTGGAGATCTGAAGAGCACTTTGACATCAAACATGGAGATGAAGAGTTTGGAGTTTGCCTAGCAGGTTTTCGGTTATGCTTTGGTCCAGTATTTTCTCACTATCTCCCCTTCCCTCCATTTTGGAATGGTAATATATGTATATCCTGTGCCGTTTTATATTGGATGTGTATGAACTACTTTTTTATTTTGATTTTAGAGGGGATTACAGTTAAGAGATTGCATGAATCTCAGAAGAGACTTGGAACTTAAGATTTTTAAATAAGTTTGAGACGGTTATAGACTATGGGAACTTTTGAAGTTGGAGTGGATACATTTTTGTTTTATGATATGGCTATAAGCCTACAGGGGCCAGAGAGTGGAATGTGGTGGTTTGAAAGAAAATGTCCCCCATAGGGAGAGGCACTATTAGGAGGTGTGACTTTTTGGAGTAGGTGTGGCCTTGTTTGGAGGAAGGGTGTCACTGTGCGGGTGGGCTTTGAGGTCTCCTTTGATCAAGATACACTCAATGTGGCACACAGCTGCTTCTGCTGCCTGTGGATCAAGATGTAGAACTCTCAACTCCTTCTCCAGCACCATGTCTGCTTGCATGCCACCCACCATGATGATAATGGACTAAACTTCTCTACCATAAGCTATCCCCAATTATATTTTCCCTTATAAGAGTTGCCTTAGTTGGGGCTGGAGAGATGGCTCAGAGGTTAAGAGCACTGACTGCTCTTCCAGAGGTCCTGAGTTCAATTCCCAGCAACCACATGGTGGCTCACAACCATCTGTAATGAGATCTGGTGCCCTCTTCTGGCCTGCAGGCATATATGCTGTATACATAATAAATAAATAAATCTTAAAAAAAAAAAAAAAAAGAGTTGCCTTAGTCATGGTGTCTCTTCACGCAATAGAAACCCAAGACAATAAATAAACAAACTAGAGATTGCCAAATGCTTTTTGAAACCTATGAAGAAGAAAGCCTTACAAAATGTTTTAGTTTGTGTAGCAGAAAATTATATTGACTGTCTTTAATTGAGTGTTAAACCAACCTTGCATTCCTAATGAATAAACTCCACATGATCATGGTGCACCATGTCTTTCATATGTTGTCAAATTTAATTTGAAACAATCAGACTTCACATTGACATCTCTATGTGCATAAGAAGTATTGGCCTGTGATTTTTTCCCCCTTGACTTTCTTTGTTTGAGGATGAGGGCCATATTGGGCTCATAGGATGAGCTGGGAAGCATTCCATCTTGTTCAGTTTTCTGGAAGAATATGTGTGGAACTAATACAATTTCACCCATAGGTGCTGAGCTGAATTCACCAGAGAGACATTTGGGGCTAGTTTCTTCTGGAGAAACTTTCAACTACAAATGAAATCTCTCAGATACAGGATCATGCTGGTGACCTAGTTGTTCTTAAATAAATCTGTATGTCAAGAAAGTCATCCATCAGTGCTGCCAGATAGATTGGCAAAAGTTGTTCCATGCTATTCTTTCATTACTCTTTGCCCATCTGTGAGATCTATGTGTGCTGAGGTCTCTTCTTTCTACCCTATGATGGGAACGTGTCTCCTGAAAATTAGTCTTGCCTAGTGAGCTTAGTTAGAGGTTTATGAGTTTTATCCATTTCAAATCATTACCTTTGTTTTGCAAGATGGGGTTGCTCTTTGTTTTATTTTCTTTTGTGACAGGGTTTCATGTAGTCCAGGCTAAACTTGAACTCTGATTGAGGATTACCTTGAACTCCTAATCCTCCTGTCTCTACTTCCAAGTGATAAGATTATTTGTATGCATCACCACATTGAGCCAATTTTTTTTTGTTTTATCAATTTTCTCTGTTGTCTTTATATTTCCGTTCTTGTTGGCTTTTGATCTGATGTGGATTATACTTCCCCTGGGTTTAATTTATTTAACTTTCTAGTTTCTTAAGATAAAATTTAAAGGTATTGACTTTGAATCTTATTTCTTAATGCAAGAAAATACTGTTGTTAACAAACACGTACAGACACATAAGCGCGCACACACACACACACACACACACACACACAAACACAATGCCATGATGATACTCCCAATTCCAAAGTCACATCTTCATGGTAATGGCTAAGAGTACTTTCTAATTTCTCCTTTAAAAGTTTTTTTTTGACTCATGCATGAAATTTTCAAACACCTGAAGATACTTCAGATAGCTTTCTGTTATTAATTCCCTTTCTTCTTCCATTGTCGTCAAAGCATGTATTATATATGGATTGATTCCTTTTAAACTTACTGAGTGGTCTCATGATTCCCAAAGGCAGTCCAGTTTTAAAACGATTCATAAATATTTAAAAATAATATATGTTCTGCTGGTGGTGCCAGTTGTTCTTTAAATGTCAATTAGATCAAGTCAATTGTCAACATCATTCAAAGTCTATGCAACTGGAGTCTCACCGTTGGGTTGGATTGGCTCTGGAGAGCATGGGTTAGGTTCTCCTATATCACTGCACACTTCTGTCTCTCTTCAGCTCTACTGGAGACTCCTCATGGATTTTTAAGGCTGCTATTAAATGTGGGAACATTGGATTTCATCCTCTCGACAACCCAACTCCTTTATCATAAGATAATATCATATCATGATATCATAAAATGAAATCATTTTTTATCCATGGCAATCTTCTTCACTCTGAAGTCCAGATAGGAGCATAACCACTCTAGTTTTCTTTTCGAAATTCATAGAACAGTTTGGTAGGAAGCTTGAAACAGTGAGAGAATGCCGGTCCCCTCTCAGCAGCTCCCTGCCTTGGGCATTTGTTAAAATCTGCAAATGACATAAATGTCTTGGATGCAAGCACAGTCTTATTAACTAAGAGCCACAGATAACATACGGGATACATTGTACACAGCTCCCCCATTTATGTGGATCTGGACCTGTGTGCAACCTCGGGAATCCATTATCATATCACACATTAACTTCACTGCCCAGTTCTCTATGACTTCATTTAAGCCCCCTACCAAGTGTCATTGGCTGAATAGCTAGCTTTCACTCTGACGAGCCTTGTTTGACAATTGCACTTTTTATCCATTTTTAAAATTTGTTTCTGCTTTGATGATATTGTCTGGACATCTCTGGGTTCTGTTTCACGGCCTTTTTTGTGGCTCTAGGGGATGCACTAGAGCTTCTAGAATGTTTAACCTTCACACTGCACCATCAGGTGACATGTCACAGCTGAAATTTAGGCTAAAGATCTTGCTGCAGCCATTCCCACTGGATCATGGGAAGTTTGCCCTGGTGCAGTCACGTGTCTGTTTTTAAATCTTTTACATACCTCACATTTCTGAGTACCCGGGTGTGGCTGTCCTGTTGTTCATTACTGTCCTGTCCTTTTTATAAACATTCAATTTTCCTTCAAGGACATTTGTCAATGAGGAACAAAAGAGTCCTTCCTATGTGTTTTTAGTATGGTGTGGCTCCATTGTCACCCTATCTGCATAATTCACACAGAAAAGTCAACTGCCATCCGAATTCTTTGGCTTCTGCCTCCAGTATCTTCTTATCTCCTGACTTCTGACTCATGCCTCCCACTTCCACCCACCTCGCACCTCTCACCTCCTGCCTCAGCCAGGACCTAGATTCATTCAATATTTCCCCTCATCACTGGCTTCAAGCAGGTTGATTGTGGTGTGCCTTGGTATAGATCTCTTCATCATTTCTGACCTTGAAGTTGACAGACCATATTGGGGAGGGGGATCCTTCTGTCGTTTTTCCCACTGACTTTGAATTCTTTCACCATTATTTGTTCCAGTGTTTTTCTGCCCCACCCTATCCTGTAGGCTTTCATTACACACATACCAGGCCTTTGAAGTTGTTTACTGATTTTGTTTTCATATTTTTTTATTTAAATGTTTTTTCATATAATATATTTTGCTCAAATTCTTTACCATCTGCCAACTACTCCCAGATTCTCTCAACCTCCCTACCTACCAACTTCGTGTTCTTTTTCTTGCTTTCAAAAAAGCCAGAAACAAACAAACAAAAAAAATCTCAATGACAAAAAAAGTTTACCAAGACCCAAAAAAAAAAGTGTACATAAAAAACATGGAATCCATCTTGTGTTGGTCAGCTACTCCTGAAGACCTTTCCTGAAGGGTAATTGATATACCCAGTGACACTCCATTAGAGAAAACTGATTCTTCCTTTCCCAGCAGGTATCAATTGCAAATAGCTTCTTGGTTAGGGGTGAGATGCTGTGTCCACTTCCCTGTATCAGGAGTGGGATCTGGCTTAAACCGGTGTAGATCTTGTGTGGGCTGCCACAGTCTCTGTGAGCTTGTGTGTGTATCAGTCCTATTGTGACTAGAAGATCCTGTTTCCTTGGAGTCATCCACCACTTCTGACTCTTAAAATCTTCCCACCTCCTTTTCTGCATGGATCCTGCAGCTTTGATGAGTGGGGTTTGATAAAGACATCCCATTTAGGACTGAGTGCTCCAAAGTCTTTGGCTCTCTGTGCATTTCCCAGTTGTGGCTTTATGTGTTGGCTGCTATCTATTGCAAGAAGAAACTTCTCTGTTGAGGGTTGAGGGATGCTCTGACCTATAGGTATAATCATTTTATTGCTAACTTTCTCTAGCAGAACAATAGTATTATGCTCTTTTCTCGGGCCCATTACTTGTCTAGTATCAGGTTCTTGGCCACTTTAGCACTTCATGGAGTGGGCCTTAAATCCAATCAAAAAGTGGTTGGTTGCTCTCATAACATCTGTACCACTATTGAACCAGTTTATATTGTAGGCAGGTTACTGTTTTAGGTCACAGAGTTTGTAACTGGGAGATATTGATGAATACTTTTCTCTTCCAGTAGTAGTGTACATAACATCTTCCACCACAATGAATAATAGTCAGTAGGGATGAAATTTCTAGTTGGGCAACAGCTCAGTTTCTCCTGTTTAGTGACATAAGTGTCTCGGTCAGTGTTCTATTGCTGTGAAGAGACACCATGACTACAGCAACTCTCATAAAAGGAAGCATTTAATTGGGCTTGCTTACAGTTTCAGAGGTTTAGTCCATTTTCATCATGATGGGGAGCAGACATAGTGCTGGTATAGTTGAGTTCTACTTCTGGATCCAGAGGCAGCAGGAAAGGAAAGTCTTTGGACTTGGAACAGGCTTCTTGAAACCTCAAAGCCCACCTCCTAGTGACACACTTCCTCCAACAAGGCCACACCTCCTGATCCTTTCAGATAGTGCCACTCCCTGGTGACCAAGTATTCAAATCTATGAGCCTATTGGGGCCATTCCTATTCAAGCCACATCAATAAGTAAGTGGTGTCTTCAAAAGTAGGGCTTTACCTTCAAGTTGTAGAGAGCAACCAATAGCTTTAGCTGTGATGTTTGGGTGTGCCTATGGAACCCTTTTGGTCAATGACTCCACAAGATGTAACCCATTCCTGGCACTGGAGGTTTCACTTGGTGGCATAAGATGCCTAATTGGGACATTGTCTCCTGAATTAAACGATGACTCCATTTAAATTCCTTTCATATGTGTGTAGAATGTTAGGAATATTCTACAGTAGTAGGTGTCCATCTGGTTTTTCAAACGACCTTTAGTGATAATTGTCTCCCCCCCTCACATTCCCTACTCTTCCATCCCCCTCCCCACTTAATCCTCCTGCCCTGGTTTCCCCTTCATCCCTTTCAAACACTCTATTTCATTTCCTGTTTTCCTATTTTTAAAAGCCTTTTCTCACTTTCAGGGAGTCTTCAAGTGCTAGTTGTTCCTTCTCCAATGTCAGCTTTGCTAATAGACCCATCCCCTGCATTTCGCATCCCACATACTCACAATTTCATGTTTAGACATTTCTCTTCTGTAATATCATGTAACCACCTTGTTCCATGCATTAAAACTTATATTTATTTCTTCCATTTCTACCATTTTATTTTTTAAGTTGGGGTCTCACAATGCCGGCCAGACCGGCCTCAGACTTGTACCCCCTCCTGCCTCTACCTCCCAAATGCTATGAGTATATGCATGCACCATCACACCCAACTTATTTTGACTTAATATTGAATATGCATAGTCATGTCCTGACATCTGTGTTTTGAATTTATTTCCATTTATTCTTTTCTCCACATTAAGCATTACATTGTCCTCATATCATTTGTTCCTGTAAAGCATTGTACATTTTTTTTCTGATTGCAAGATCCTTTTGTATGAGTATTTTTGAGTTGTCTGGGATGCAGTCAAGTTCCTTGGAAGCAGCCTGATGCTTTCATGTTTCAGTTGCACCCACAGTTCTCCTGCCTTTACAACAAGACCTCCTTGTGTACCCTCACTACCCCACTCCCATGCAACTAGTTTTCCAGTCTAGTTGGCAGGACAGTTACTATTCCCAATTGTACCCCATCACCAAATCTTTCCAGGTGGCTCTCTCCCCAGCCCATTAATCTCCTCACACACATGTGTTGGTTACTAGCTGGATGAACAGGAAAGGGCCTTGTTACATCTCTCCCTGTTTTCTTCCCCAAGGGCCACATGTTCTTCACTCTTGGAAAGCCTCAGTCCCATCTCATCAGAATTATCTCATCTTGATTCCTTCCAGTGAATGGAATTCCACCCATACATACCCATTCCATGGATTGTTTCTATGGTGGTGGTGGTGGTGGTGGTGGTGGTGGTGGTGGTGGTGGTGGTAATATATGTGACTTTTTCTGGGGAGTAGTAAACAAACATCTATTCACCGCAGATAGGAAGCTGGTGGACAGACCACATAAATGGTTCCACCTAGGTCTGGCTTAGGGAACCAGTGCATTTATTGGAGTTACTTACAGGAGCATGGATGCCTCAAAGGCAGTTGCATCATTGGTAAGCTCACTCGAGTATGGGTGATGACTTATGAAAGCTCCCTACATGACTTGGAGGCAGTTCTGCTGGTCAGAGTCTCCTCTTCCCCAGCAGGCCTTTGTATCTATAAGCCTGGAGAGGGAACTTGAGAATCATTTGTGTTTCAGGAACTTCCTGAGACTAATAAGTTGTCTGTCTCCTCATTCTTAATGAGCCTGCCTCCAGGAAGGAATGATTCACTTCAGAGGAATTGCTATACAGCATATGTGTGCACTACATATAGAATGCATGTATGCATGTGGAGGCCGGAAATCACCATCAGGTGACTTCTTCAGGCACCGTCTACCTTATTTTTTAGATAGGGTCTCTCACTGAACTTGGAGCTCCCTGATTAGCATGAGCCTTGCTTCTCACCCCTGCTTCATGAAGGCCTGGGGTTTAGCCTGTGACTCTGCTCTACATACTGTCCCCAATCCTTCCATCTGCTATCACCTAGCTACCCTGGCCCTGGCTGCTCTCCGGTGTTGTGGTTTACTGACGATGGGTTCACAGAGAGCAGTGGCCAGTGTCTGTTTCCTTTTCTTGTCCTCCTCTGTCTGCTCCACCGTGCACCTCTCTAGCCCCTGTGAGCCATCAGACCATGGAGCCAGGTCCTATCCCTCAGGCCAGGCTGAGGAGTTCTCTCTCTCTCTCTCTCTCTCTCTCTCTCTCTCTCTCTCTCTTTCTCTCTCTCTCCCTCCCTCCCTCCCTCCCTCCCTCACCCCATTTACTTAACCCCCTCAGCCCACTCCAGGCCAGGTTTGATCCTGATCTTATGCTTCCTTATTGCTGCCTTGAGCAAAGAAAGAGTCTGGCTTTGAGCCAGGAGGCTGGCCTCAGGCCATTGTCCTGCTGGGCTTTTAGCACCATTTACCTACAGGAGCCCAGTATTCAACCCCTACCGTTGGCTTTGTGCCCAGGGCTCAGGCCACCTGTGGCGTCAGTGCCACTCCCTGAGCCACGCCCCCACCCCACCCCCATCTCCCAGCCTCCTGTACTCAGCCTCTTCTTCCTCTCTGGAGCCTTTGTTTCTGCTCTTGCTAGGCGATCCCTTACCCTTGCTTTCCTCCATCTTCAAAGCTGCATCGGATGGGGTATCCCCTCCTCTGGGAAGCCACCTCCTGGGTATCTCCTTTACTTATACTGTGGACCACTGTGTTTGATCAATCCTGGTCTTCTGTGTCTTTGTCTCCCACTGAGGCTTGAGGCTGTGATGGGCAGGTGGGCCTTGCTGCTTTTTTATTTCCTAGCTAGCTCTAGCATGGTCCTGTGCAGAGGAGAAGGAGTTTCATTAGTGTCGCAGTATGAATGAATGCATCCTGACCTCCTGTTTCCTGTAGCTGAGCCTTGGGAATCTCTAATTTCAGCCTCATCTCTGCATCCCCAGCTTCAGCACAGCAGGTCTGATGCAAGGGGCCCCACACCCATCACTGCTAGGCATCACCCCACCTCCATCACTGCAGGCATTTCCCCAGACTCCACTGTGGGCACTGCCCAACCTTCATCACTGGTAGGCATCTCCCCACCTCCATCACTGCTGGGCATTGTCCAAACCCCTTCACTGCTGGACATGGACATTTCTCCTAGAAAGGGATCATACAAGACAGCCTCCTGCACCATTCTGCCTGGAGTGACCCTATAACACCATGTCACCCTGGCCTGGCTACAGAGTGGGACCATCTGGGAACAAAGAGGAAGAGGGCTGTCCCTGAATTCAACCCAAAACAGTATTAGCTTCTAGAGGACCTTCTAGAGACCAAGAGGCTGTGTATGAGGCCCACCACCCTTGGGGTACCCTGTCTGTCCTTCTGGGTGAGGAGTTGTGCCTTGCCAAGGCCTGCTTGGCAAGAAAAAGCTAGAGATGGGTGACAGGCCCATCGAACACTCAAGAAAGGATAAAGAGGTGCTGACATTTGGGGAGCAGTAAGGAAGAGGTGTAGATACCAGTGGCCATGGCCTCTGAAAAGGTGACCCCTGTCCTGTGGCATATAACAGGAAGAAGACACAGGCTGATGTGGGTGGCAGCATTCCACAGGCCACAGATAGCTCAAAGATGGGGGTATAGGAAGGGGAAATTCCAAGTAGCTGGAACTTTGTCAAGGTCACAGCTGAGATCTGGGTGTAAGGGGAGGTTGAGAATTCATTCTGGAAGCTATGACCAGGACTCTGCCCTCGGGTGGGACAGATACTGTCACAGCTTTATGACAGTATGGAGGGCTTTGCTCAGGTAATCTCGCTCTGGGTCCTCCTGAGGGGCAGAGACCTGCAGAAAAACCCTGTCACAGGAAGTGCAGGCAGGGCTCGGCCAGGTGGGGGCACCTCTCAGTACAGCTGCGGGCCGGGTGATGGAGTGAAGTGGGCTGCTGAAAAGGACAAGGACAACACCACACTAGAGCCCCTCTGGACCTAGTCTGCCTTTCCCTAGTGCGAGATGCCAAAAGGAAGGGTGCATAGGGAACTATCAGGACATGGAGGTTCCATGTGTGAGCTTGTCATGGGGCAGGGGCAGCGGGTGGGAGATCTGGACTGCAGGGCCAAACTTATTACCATGTACTAGGTCAGTTGTTTTGTGGCTGGTTTTATTTGGTTTCTGGTACTGTGGATAAAGCCAAGGGCCTTTCTGATGCTAAGCAAGCACTCTACCCCCGAGCTAAACTCCTGTTCCTAAAGGAAGTAATGCCACAGGAAACCCCAAAAATGTATGAGGTCCTTGCTAGGGAAAAGACTCAGGCAGCATGGGATCTGTTGGGAGCCAAAGAGACCCTCCTGCCAGGAGCATCCTCCGAGTCTGCACTGATCCCCTGCCACCCCTTTGAGACACACAGGCCACCTCTGGGCCCAGTGGAGCAGGCCACGCACCACAAGACTCCCACCACCATTGAACTGCGCAATTGCCAGCCCTTGCAAGCTCTTTAGTAACTGCGATTGATTCCCAGGCTGGGGTCTAATTGCTGGTCTGTTGCTGTGATCTCAGAAAAAGGCTGCCACCATGGGGGAGCTGGAGTACAGGCTCACCGCCTTCCCTAGATAAAATGAAGGAGGTTTTCTCTTTCCTCCTTTGAATGGCTGGCGGGCAGGAAACTGGCGATTATGCATCAAAGCACAGCATTTGTGCTGCAGGACTGATGGGCGAGGACTTACTTGCAAGCACAGTCCTCAGCAGCAGTGTTCCAGGAGCCTGGGGTCATCTGTCCAGCTCCTCTCAGGGAGAACCTAAGCTGCTTGCCTGGAGCCACACAGCAGAGGGAGTGGCTGTGGGATGCAGAGCCCCCCAGGGTTCCGAGCATCCCGAGGAGGGAGCAAGGGTATTCTCAACAGCTTTGCCAAGCCACCCAGAGCATGGAGGTCTCCAAGTGTGTGATCTGGAGCTCTGGGGGAGCAGCATAATTTTAGTAGGTGATGATCCTCAAAGGGTTGTCCTCTGGCTGGGCACCATGGCAGATAAGGAGTACAAACAGGATGGGACTGAAGTCCCAGGAAACAGGAAAGTTGGCTCAGAGCCAGACACCCTATGACTCCTTGGACTTCCAGATACTGCAGCCTGAGACAGAGAGCTCATCTACCCCTTGATCCGGACACCTCATGCATCCTTTGTTACCACTTAAGCGTAACACCACCTTCCACAAATGAAGTGGGTGTGCAGCGCATGCATCCAGCTGTGAGGTCACTCCCATTTCCACTGTAGACAATGAGGATTCATCCAGAAAGGCTAGAGTCGGGGCTAATGCAGCCCCGAAACCTCAAAGCCAGGCTTTTTGTCATCAGTGAGACATTTCAAGGACACAGTGCCCCCCACACACACACCAGTACCAGGCCTGCAGTCCCTAGCCAAGACTTCTCATTTATTTGTTCATTCTCGGATTAACTGTGGACATTTTGTGACCTCCCAACATGTGCCAAAAGCTCTGTGTCCTAGCTGAGTGGCCATTCTGTAAGCCTGGCTTTCCCACAGTAAAGTGGGGATTAGCCCTCATGGGGTCATTTTGAGCATTTGGTAAAGAGTATGTGTGTGAAATACCTAATAACTGTATAAATAGCTACCATGCCCAATTGCTGAGGGATGGCTGAGCTCCAGGCTTGTGCCCAGCTATGTGATGATCCTGAGGGCACCGTGACAATTCTCCATCCACGGGAGCAGAGACCAAACTCAGACAAAGTATCAAGGTGCCTAGAGCCACACAGCAGAGGGAGCAGACCTCCATGCTGAAGGGTTCTGAGGGAGATCAAGCATTTCCACTCAGCCTTTGGTTCACGTGCTCATCTACCTCCTTACCTACCCACTATGCATCCAGCTTGTGGCCCACCGACAGACAGTAGTTCAGAAATGAACTGGCCTCAGGCTGTGATGGGCAAGGCTAGTTAGAGAACCGAACTTCCTTGTGGGCTGGAGTGCAAGGACATCAAGCACTGGGGAGGGCAAGACTACACACATCCAGGCCCCAAGAGCTCTTGAGAGTTGACTCCCTCCATCTTAAAACACAATTGACTCACAGTTTCCAGGCTTTTTTGGATGCTTTCTGGGAGCTGGAAGGTTTGCTCCAGCTATTCCTAGGATTCTGCTCATCTAAGTATTGGCTCTGCAGAGTCAAACAGATATAGTGTCATAGAAGGAGCATCCACTACCCCGCCCAGCCTTGCAGGCATTAAAAATGGATTCTTTAGGACTATGGTCAACCAGAAGATGAAACAAGGCTGCTGGGGCCTATAGTTCAGGTCCACTGGAGGGCTCAGTCGACACCAGGAAGTGCCACACAGAGAGGGAAGAAGAACCAAGGAAGCAGGCATGGTTTGTTCTGTACTTCCTTATGAGGCTGCCCCCACCTCCAAGAACCACTGCGACAGGAGTCCAGAAAACAAGGCCCATAAGGGAGACGCAACACTCTGGTTGCATTGATACCAGGACCTCTTTCTCCTGCTCACATCATTCTCCCTGGCTCCTGTCTGCTCTGTCACCGCTGAGGTGAGGGTGAAGTCAGAAGAGGTGACTGAGTCAAGGAAAGCGAAGTGGTCCTTAAGGGATCCCCATGGGGTCATCAGTTCCCATGAAGCTAGGAGCCTGCCCCTTGACTCCCAGACCGTCCCTGCAGCTCAGCCCCTCCCATGGCGCTGTCCACAGTACCGAGGTGCTGAACTGAGTGGAAAGGATGTGGATGTTGATGGCTCTGTGATAATGGTACCACTGGTGGCCCAAGGGAGACTCACGACTTTGGATTGGGAGGGGGAACAGATAGTGGAGTCTAGAACACAGTTCCACTACCATCAGGGTGCTACAGGGTGGGGCTTTTGGGGAATCTCTGCCTTGGCAGCATCTCAGATCTGTAGACTGACACATTAAAAATAGAGATGAGTTGGGAAAGACCATGCCCTGTAGCAGAGCCCACGGACAGATGGTGCAGTCTCTGACGGGCAGGGCCTCTGGCTCCTTCAAGCCCCAGCCCAGCAAGATGCATCTTTTCTTGGCACTATTTTTAAAGGTTATTTTTAGTATTCTTGGAAAGCCCTGACTCCAGACATCAAGAATGAGCAGACCTGCTTGCTTTTGCTCTGTTTCTAGATCTGTGTGGTCCATACAGGAGTCACTGGCCACAGATGACTATTTGGGGGTGAAGGAACTTCGAGCATTGGCCCCTCATCTCATGGGACCCGTTCAAGTCTCTGTAGCCAGCTGTGGCTGGTGGAGCTGGTAGATAACTCAGATGTGGGCCATCCCCGCCATATAATTCTCCACTACATAGCGTTTTATATATATCAGCCCAGCCAAAGAGACCCCAGACCTCCTGAAGGCTGCAGTAAGGTCACGCCTCTAGTCCTCCCAGTTCCCCTCCCCGCCAAATGCCAGAATGCCGAGGTCAATCCTAGCCGGGACTCCAGACTCAATAGATAGAGCTACTGTTAGAGTTGGGGTTTAGGTTACTGTTGAGAGTAGGGTTCCTGTTGAGGCCCGAGAGGTACACATGCACCCATGATTTAGGCATGACACAGACATTGCTACACGCTTTGGCTGAAGCCATGTTCCCTCCTGGCTATTGTTGTATCCTTATAAGCATGACTCTATGGTGGTTGGCTTCTGTACCACTGGTGACCACAAATCACGTTATGAGTGACACCATCACTGCCTGTGTAAGACAACCCTTTGTTATGGCAGTTTCTATGGGTGAGAAGCAAATTATGGGCCTTGTCCACCCCCAGGGGGAGACGTCATACAAGGACATGAATACCGTGAGGGTCGCCATTGGCTCTGTGCTGGAGATTGGCTACCACACAAGTATCCTTACCTTCATGTATGGAGAAACTGAGGCTCAGGGGCGAGTGTCCCTCTCGCCCTGTTCACATCCTCACATGGCCATTTCTTGCAGATGTGGAATAGGAACCCCAGTCCCACACTGTTTTCTTCTCCAGACACCCAGGAAGCCAAATGGCAGTTTGAGCTGTCACTCTGAGGGCCCAGATCCCAGCTTAAAATATGATGTGACATTCCTTAGTACACAGGGACTTGGGCAAAATGAAAATGATCTCATAAATATGTAAATCATCCCATTTTGCTTCCCCAAGGAGACTGTCCAACGCCATCTCCCCTACCTGGACTCCCCACCACCATCCCTCAGCACATGCCTCAGCAAGATCCACAATGGGCTTGTTAATGAGGTTAGAATTGAAGGAGGACCATAATGCATCTGGCGTAGGGGAAGGAAGAGCACCTCCCTGCCTAGGGGTGACATGGGTGCTCAGAGCAGTATGACCTCTGTCCATGGTCCTTAGGGAAGGATTTGCGCAGCTCTGAGACCCCTAGCAGGGCAGGAAGGGGCCCTAGAAGGCTGGGAAGGCACTGGACCAGGTACCTGGATGAACAAATGGGAAACTGAGTCCCAAGGTAGTGCTCTGACAGGGCTAAGGATGGGCAGTAAGGACCAAGGCAGAAAAAACACCAGAGACAGAAAAGATCTAGCCCATGCTCAAGGCCAGTTCTCCTGCCCGCCCATAGAGCCACCCAAATTCCCTCAGCTGTGGTGTGGTCTCCAGAAGGCCAGGCTGCAGCCATGCACAGCTTGATGCTGCACCTCTAATCCATCATTGTTGTCTCCTACCTGCCCCAACATGGATGAGAATGAGTGCAGACCATGTGGTTGCACACACAGTGCTCAAAAGTCAAGACTGCCAGGATCATGAAGGCGGTGTTCACCAGACTGTAACTGTGCCCTCGATGACCTTGACTCTGTTAGGGCTGTCCCTATGTGGAAGCCTACCCCAGAGTTCCTCTCCATCACTTTGGCCTGTGTGCTCACCATCAGAGGGCCTTGTACTTCTCACCTCTGCCCTACCCATGCTCTTTCCAGTGGGAAGGCCTGCTTCCCATCTCTAGCAAGCTCACAGTCCTTACGGCCAGTGCTGGCCCTTCCTCTCTCTGGTTGGCCTGCCCTGTCCCCAGACACTCAGCCTATCTGCAGCTAGTCTCTAACCAGAACTGGGCAATGGCCCACCTGGCTGTCCCCACACTAAGTTGAGTGGGACAGGAGAGGAGGTGCTGTGATTGTCTGAGTGCCAGGTCATATTCTCTGGCTTTCTTTTCAAGCTCCGTGCAGATGGCAGATGGAGCTTCTGACACTCCAGAAGCTGGAAGAATGAAGGGTCCAGTGGGATCTGAGACAGGCAGGTGAACCTCTTCTCAGGTAGAGAGGGAATCCAGAGTCCCAGGATTCAGCCCAGGAAAGCATGGAAAGATGTTAAAGGGCAGCCGCCTCCCAGGAGGCCCCAGATCCCACTGCAGTTATGATAACGGGGTGTGGGGGGTGTTCCAGATCATCCCGACCAGCTCAGACATTCAATGTGCCTCTTTAGTTCTTCCTGAGAGCTTTCATCAGTAACTGTTTCTTGAGCAACTACTATGCGTGGGCTGCCGGAGGCTGGAAGGAAAGAGAATGGCCCCAGTCACCCAGCCAGCCAAACCCATATTGCAGGCAGAGTTCCACAGCCACCCTCCTCACCGAACCACCCTAGTGCATGCACAGGCCTGAGACCAGAGTCAGGCCTATAGCAGTTCCCAGGTGCTGCGAGTTCATGAGGAAGCAGCTCAGCCCACAAGGTCGCTTTGCCCACCAGCAGATGCAGAGCCCGCAGGCTGCCGAGAGCGCTGGAGGATGTGTCCCAGAGCCTGAGCTTTGGGTTTTGGGTTCCAGGGCCGACATCAGGGGCCCCACACAGGATGCGGATCTGAGCTGCACTTGGGATCAAGCAGACCCATGTTTTATGTCCTATAGGATGGAAAAGGAAATGTACCCTGTAGAGTCACTGTGGGACTTAAATGAGATAATAGATCAAAGAAGTTGCTGCTGTGTGGCCACAGACACTGAACTATCAGTGGTGAGAACAAAATCTTTTCTGCCTCAGTTTCCAGGTTACGGAGGACGAAGGGTGAGGTTCTTGCTTTCCCCGAGTGTTGAGAGGGGCAGGGACTGCAGAGTAAACCCCAGAGAAAGGAGCCTGCATCCTTGCCCCCACCCCCAGACCTAGCAACGCTCCTTGCCAATCATTGGCTGTCCCTGGGTCACGTGCACCTCCCTCAACCAATCGCCTTGGATGTTGAAATGTGATGCCGCGATTGGCTGGATTCTGGGTCACATGTCTTCGATGGTTTAATGTCTTCTGGTCTCCAGAGCTGGTGGGAGGAGGGGAGCCAGTGGGCGTCAAACACCAAATAACCTTCACACTGACCACGCTCTGGAGAAACAGAGCCACCTCCACGGGGCCCCACTCCCTATCCATTACCATGGAAAGAAAGAGCACCCAGGAGTTTTCAGCTCTGGCCAGGAGCATCTTGCTTAAGAAGAGAGGAATGCAGGAGAGAAACAGTGCCAGTCCAAGGTCAAGCTGAAAGGGAGACTCAGGAGAAAAAATGAGACTCCTTCCGTGGACCCAGTGAAAGCCACAGATCTTCCAGAAGGGCCGAGAGCACGCAGGGCTGCAGGGAGGAACATGCTGCCCACGGGGGCACCGCCCACTGCCTGCCACAGCCCGAGGCCTCTGAAGGCTGAAATCCGCTCCAGCTCGACCCCTGCCAATAAAGGTTTGGGAAGCTGGTGGTGCAGGTGGGAGGCAAGTGTGTGAGTCATTCCCCAAAGGAAACAGAAGAAATGCAGAGCCCAGAGCTGGAGGAGGAGTAGAGGAAGGAAGAGGAGGAGGAAGGAAGGAAAGAGAACACGGGGAGGAAGAGAGTCGGGGGGGGGGGGGGAGAGACAAAGAGGCTCGATCCCTCCAGTGATGGGGCCGAGGCCAGAAGATGGGAGGGTCTGCTTCAAGGTCACATAGGGTTGCTCATCCCCTGGCGCTGAGACAAACAGAGAGCTGTGTGGGCCTTTGTCCCCAGGTAGGTAATGGACAAAGAGGCCAGTGAGATGCAAGGACAGGGCAGGAGAATTGAGAGAATGTGCCAGGACAGAGTCAGGAAGGACTGATGAAGCCAGAGCATTCTGCATGCCTGGGTCTGCTCTGCTGTGTACAGGATGATGAGCTGACACCTGGGGAGCCTGAGGCTCCCCGAGGCTGGGGTGCTGGCACTCTGTAAAGACGCCACAGATGAATGTGAGTTCTCCGGTCTCCCTGAGTATCTCCGCTCCTGGGCCTTCCAC
The DNA here is from genome assembly GCF_949786415.1 of Peromyscus eremicus. Taxonomy (NCBI): domain Eukaryota; kingdom Metazoa; phylum Chordata; class Mammalia; order Rodentia; family Cricetidae; genus Peromyscus; species Peromyscus eremicus. Next base: position 28,525,202 of record NC_081436.1, read on the forward strand.
ACGGGGAGTCACCTTGCAGAGGGTTGATTTGCCACGGGGATCTATATCAGGCCAGAGACTCCTAGGGTAGTCATGCTGTGTGAGCCTGGGCACGGCTCTGGAGTGGAGAGCCTTAGCTACAGTGATAGGCAGGGCAGGGCGGTATGGGCAGGGAAACCTGTGACTTCCAAAGGGACTTTGGATGTTAAGAGAGAGTCCTGAGGACGACTTCAATAGCCCCGAAACCCACACGCTACTGAATGCCACTCAAAGCAGAGCCTGGGCCCACAAAGAACAAGACCTGCCACCTGACCATGCCGAGGCCTGCTGAGTGAAGGGTACGCAGGGTGACTGCAGAGCTGTTGTCCTGAGATGGCACAGGCCATAGTCCTTGTTCTGTTATCACTCCACCTTGCCCCCTACTGGGCCTGTTGGAAGTCAGTACTGCCCAGTGCCCAAGGACTGAAGGGGGTTGAAATTACATGGCTATCCATCCTTCCAGGGGAGCAGAGCACCTCAGAATTTATCCCCCCTCCCACTCTCTTCACCACCACCTCAGCCTTGTCTTGACCTCCTGTCTCTAGCCCCCCTTCTCCCAGGGATCCTAAGAAATCTAGGAAACACAGAACAGAACCCCTCCTGGACTCCGAGCACCAGCCTGCTCCCTAGCTTCCTACAGCACTGGTCCTATTCACTCCCGCTTGAAGCGTCACAGACATCCTTGAGCCTTCAGTGTGGCCCTTCCCCTCATCCTGACGGAAGACCCAGCTTCACCCCTGTACCCCTCAGTTCCCCCAATCTCTGTTTGAGGACTCCTCCCTCTTGGCTGGAGACCCTGCTCAGACGCCCACCCATTCCGTCAGCCAGCAAGTACTTAATGAGACAATCCACGTCAAGACACGCAGAGGAAGTGGGCACAATGGGGCGGGCCGGTGGACCAGGCACATCAGGTGTGGAGACATACAGGGTGAGCGTCCATCTTGATCCTTGTTCTAAAGAAGGAGCTGTTCATGGCCCGCAATCACACCAGAGGGAGAGTGGGCAGGAAGTCCAATAGGGAGGGTGGCTATTGTTCCCAGGAAGGAACAATGGTAGCAGAGGTTCAGGGAGGCAGGGCTGGCAGCTGCTGAAAGGTTGAGACCACATTGCGTACATATGGCAAGCCTCAGTGATGGCTGAGCCAGGAAGAAGGTGGCAGGAATGGCAGGGTGAGGCCTTGAAGACTGCACCCAGATGGAGGAAAGAGCTGGACAGGGACCAAATTAGCAAAAGCCTGTTGTGAGGATGGGAAGCCTGAACAACTCCAGGTAGCCCATGTCTTAAAATCCAGACCAAGAGAAGCCAGCTCCAAGATTCAAGGCCTGAAGTTCATCTTGCATCCAGTGACCATTCGTCTCTAAGTATTATGTTGGGCGTAGAACTCAGCAGACCTGGGTTCTAGGACTGCACCTAGCCTGGCACTTAAATGCAACGCTGTGGGAGGTTTGTCCCCAGCCAATGTCTTCAATGTGCACGAGGCAGAGCCCAGTGTCCCCCAGACCTGTTTCCCCCATGCCAGGCAGTTGGATGCCAAAGACACAATCAGGTCTTAGAACAGGACCAGGGCTACCAGCTATCCAGTGCCCCCCTGAGACTTTTCACCCCATCCCTGCCTCTGGGGTGCAGCTCACTCCCATGGGAACTCAGTAGGAGATCAGACTGTCTCTGACTTCAAAAACACTTTGAAAACTGAAAATTACTGCCGAGCTATTAATACAGTTTATCCGTAGGCGCCCCGTGTTGTAGATAAAGCGCTCTGACCTTCCCGGTACCCTGGAAAGCAGCCATAGCAAGCCACTTCACTGCCAACATCTGAGTTCCCCAGGACCCAGTCTTCTTCCCAAGGTCAACCACGAAGGAAGGCAGGGCTGACCCAGGCCACTCCTAGGTCTGCTGGGGCCCCTGGGGCCCCCATCCACCCACTGACACCTGCAGGTCCTCCGAGGCATCATCATTACCCGGCGCCCGGCTGAGCCCACACCTTCCCGGCTTCTCTTTCACAGCCTGGGTAATTGGCACAAGAAGCACAAATACTTTGTTCAAATGCTGGGAAGTGGAAAATTTTCTAATCTGTCAGGCAAAAATCTCCCTTTCTCCTTCTGCTTTTTTTCCCCAACAGGAAAAGGCTGCATTTGGAGCCCTTCAGATGCAGATGTGTGAAGACTTTGGAAGCGACAACTGGAGGACTGAGCGGCTTCTATTGATTGGAAAAACACACAGCCCGGCCCCTTTGCATATCACAAGTCGCATTTTTTCAGGGTTTGAGCAGGCAGGAAGCCAGCCGCGGGGCCTCAGCGCCCCCTGTGAGCTGGAGATGGTATTGCAAAGGGGCAGGCACAAGCAGAGGCCGGCGTGGTAGGCTAGAAGAGGCAGCATCCTGAGGGATGAAGGACAGCAGGTACACCCTCCTGCCTGTCATCCGCTGGGGCTTTTGGGAGAGTCCACTTACCTTCTCTGTCTGAAACTTATGGCTGTTCAAACCCTTCTCCTGCCAAGGACACACCCCCAACCTCCCAGAACCAATTAGGAAATCAGATTGTCACTGTACAACCAGAGTGCAGCCTTGTATTCGCAAGAACAAGCTGTGTGACTTGAAGGCCAGGAGGCTTCTCTGTGCAACAACCCCACTCCACCTCATGTCAGGTACTAGAACATATGTGTAGAGCCAATCTGAGGATGGCCTCATGGAATATCCAAATGCTTTTGCCTATACTAGCCTCTTTTCATTTGCCTATACACCCTCCCTGGTGCCCTCTGAGTCCCACCAGTGACAGAAAATGTCACACAAAGACCAAAGGTAAAGGGACACCCCTCATGTGAACAGATTTGGCCCCTGCCATCTCCTGGGACATATGACCAGGGTCCTTGGATATGCACCCCCACCTGTGTGGGTAGTCGCTGCCACAGTACTCTCTTCCCATTGGCATATGTGGACAAGCAAGAATAGAATCCAAGTGTGCCAGTTCCCAGTCTGGGAAAGGTTCTCCGCAATGCTGCATCCACAAACAGATGAAGGAATCGGAGGTGGGAGTTCAGGAGCACACCAGGTGATGGAGAAACACATGACCATGCCAAAGAGGGGCTGATCCCTGCTGTCTGGAGATAGACCCATCCAGCCTCATTCAGCTCTTAACCTACCCACCACCCCCGCCCCTGGACATATGTAGAGCCTAAGACCAGGTCAGGATCTAGACTTGAGGTGGTCCCTTTTGTCACGTCCGGTGGCCCTGGGCCAGTCAGCTGTTTCTTTGGAGGGTTGGGCCTCTAGAGCTGTGAAGTGTGGCCAACACCAGTATACATGTACTGGGAAATGGCATGTACTGCCCCTGCAAGGCCAGGCATCTATGTCCCTCTCTATCCTCCTGAGGCATCCCTGGCTCTCCCATGGGGATCCAAGCTCAGAGAGGCCACAGGGGTGCAGAAGTGACTCAAAGTAGCTAGACTGACATCCTCTGTGGCTCTGTAGTCAGGAATAGCAACTTTACCATGGTGGACTGTCTCCCTGTCTTCCAAGGGGCATTCAAAATATTCCCAGTTCTTTATGTCCTCTTAAACACTTCTCACAGAACAGACAACCAAGGCCATCTCCAGGCTTCTGCTTGTTCACACAGAACAAGCCCGGGGTCACAGGCATGATGAGCAGAGTGAATCGCCAAATGGATGAAGAGTGTCTTAGTTATCCTGTGGGTCCCATCTGTGAACAAGGCCAAGGACACCACAACATCAGGAAGCAGGAGAGCCATGGGACCCTGGCAGACAAAGCCTCAAAATTAACCTTGCCTCTCCACCCCAGGTCTGATGAGTGGATCTACCCAGGCTGGGGTTGGAGGGGTGTATCACTCAAAGGGCCAGAAAAGAGGGGGTCCCAGGAGGAGACAGGAGACCTCAGAGAAGCAGAAGCTCCCATCTGGGTAGCTAGAAGGGCAAGGAGGCTGCAGAGAGTCCCAAGTGGGAAGTAGAAAGGGCGAGAGCTTATGTTCCCAGCAGATGCAGCTGCTCCCTGGGCTGTGGCTCTGTGGGAGAAGAGGCCTGAGAAGTAAATCCAGTGAGACAGCATGAGCAGATGGACTCACAGCTGGCCAGCACATCTGGATTCAATAACTGTGCTGCCCTGGGGGTCTCCAAGGGCCAGTGGGGACCTCCAGGGCTGCCTGAGAAGGCCAGCTGTAAGTTCAATCTGGGGAGGGAATGTTTGTGAGACATTCCCCAGTCCTCAGGCACTGGGAGATGGATCTCAGGACCCCAATGTCCCATGGACATTAGTGGGATAGGAAGGGGTGCCCTGGAGAGTTCCACACCTAGGATCAAGTCTGCTTTTGCCAGTGATTCATGGATTATTAGGAATTGAGGGCAGAACTACCATACCATACTGCTGGGTCCTCACCACAATTAAGCAGGTTAGCCTGGGAAAATGAAGACATGCTCATGTTACAGGCTGAGATCCAGACGGAAGAGGCCTCAGTGGGTCAATGACATCACAGCAGGGCCCAGGACTCCAACCACAGGGAAACTGAGGCAGAGGCCCAGACAGCTCAGGAACTCTTGTGTTCATGGTAACAAGCCCTAACTAAATGAGTTCCCAGCTTCACATCGAGGACATGGGCCTAAGTACTCTGCTTAATGGAACCAGTGCCCAGGAACACACCCTAAGGTCAAGGACCAATCCCAGCCTCCAGGTAAAGCACCATTCTAGCTGTCCTCTGTCTACCACTCAGTGGTCCAAACTTCGCTGAGCATCCAGGAAGCCAGAGCTCACACCTCTGCTTCAGAAATGGCCCAAAGCAATAAACTATCCTCTGTGTAAGAAGTCATCGGCTCCAGGGCAGGATGCAGAGAGCCAGCTTTCCCTAGTACAGGCAATGGTTGTGATTCAGGCCCAGAGCAAACCGATGTTAGACTTCACCGAGCTCCCCTGAGTTTGTAATGCCTCCCTCTTGGCTGCCAGGACTTCTAGAAAGAGACATTAGCACTGCTGCCTTCTGCTCCCTTCAATGAGGCCAATTCCCTCTCCTGGATTCCAGAAAGCCACCCTCTCAGCGCAGGACAATGGCCCTAAGGGGAAAGGGTGACAGAGCACCATCCAGACGGTGGGCTCCAGCAACTTACATAAGGAAAGTCCTATCATGGAGAGAAAAATGGATAGAATGGCTGCATCCAAGCGTCTGTGAGAGGAAGCCTATGCATATGTTGGGCATAGGAAGGGAACAGGAATAGAATCTTTTGGGGAGGGGGGTTCGAGACAGGGTTTCTCTGTGTAGCTTTGGTGCCTGTCCTGGATCTCGCTCTGTAGACCAGGCTGGCCTCGAACTCACAGAGATCCCCCAGGCTCTGCCTCCTGAGGTGCTGGGATTAAAGGCGTGCGCCACCACCGCCGGGCAGGAGTGGAATCCTTTTAGTGGGAGACTGAGCCCCAGAGAGGTGAAGTAACTTGCTCTGAGCTATGTAACATCCTTCAGATCCCTCACACTAAGCCATTACTGTGTCCTTGAATGCATGGCACACTGAGGTGGGTACTGGGGTACCCATCACCCCTGCAAGTCCTGCCTTAGGGCTAGGGGTAAAGTAACTGGGCCTTTCAGACCTCAACATCTGCCTGTCATGGGACTTCACAGTTGCCCTCAGGGTGGAGATGGGACAAGGTTGTCCCAAGGCTTGGTGATCAGCTCACAACAGACAATGTAGGCCTATCACCTCTACCGCCCTTGCCACTCAGCTGAGGAAATGGGTCCTTCATCTACTGAGAAAACTCTCTTAGTCAAAGACCTTAGTGAAGATGTGGTGGTTAATTTGTGGGATAAACGGTGCCAGAAGCATGCACCTCCCCAAGCCCTCTCCTTATTAAATTGTTGAGGAACTAATAAATGACAGTATGACACGCCGTTCCAGAGAGCTTTAATATCCGTGCTGACATTTGGAGAGAGACAGCTGCACTTAGGCTGCCCCTGGCAACCAGGACTCCAGAGCCATAGTGTCACAGGGACTGGGGTCACCAAGCCGCTGACCCCTCTTGAGCTTGCAGATGGGGATGCCTAGACAGGACCATGACTTACTCAGAGCACAGAGGCACACATTGAGTGTGCACGTATCCAACACCCACAACAAAACACGTCCCTCCCTGTGACTGAATAACTGGCACATTTTAAAACTGAGTTTTCCTTTCATCCCTCAATACCCTCCACCCCATAGCAGGGTGGGATGGGGCAGCTTCGAGAATCCACTGAGTACCGATCCACCCCTCTTCCAAGGTGGGGAACACCCAGAGGCAGCACTAAGGGCAGAGCACTGTGGGGGTCTCACTGTCCAGCCAACAAGCTGTTAGAGGGAGAAGAAAGGACCAGTCTAGAGCTTTCTGGCCCAGGGCCTTGCTGATCCCTGAGATCTCTAGCAAGAGTTAGCCAGCAGGAGCGAGCCGACCTCTGGATTACTGGCTCTGGAGTGGAGGAACAGACTTGGGCTTAAAGGAGATGAGTAATGAACTAGGCAGGGTCAGGGGTTAGCCTCAGCCCCTCCCCGCACACTTCCACACTAGTGCACCAGCCCTGACTTGTCAGCGCTCCTCCTGGAAGCCCCACTGGGACCTGGATAATTAGGTTGGAAATCATGTAGTAGCAAGAGTTCAGATTCATCTCCCCCAGACCTGGGCTCCAGGGATGCAGGCAAGTGTCCATCTGTCATGCTGTCAAGCTCACTGTGAGAGCGCCATGCCCTGTACACACCAAATCAGAGGATGTCAGTGCTGGCTTAGGCTCCAGAGATGTGACAGAGCAAAAGCAGCCTGCCTCAAAACAAGCAGAGTTTCCAAGCAACTGGATCACAGCCGCATTCGGTCTGCACCCCGGATATGCATGTACAGGCATGTTTGCAGATCCCACATGACACACAAATACAGGTATGTTCAAGCACACACAAGTTATAGTGACAGGATACTGGGAACCCCAGGCCGGCTGTAGTCATTATAAAAGGTCACAGTACAGGAGCAGCCAGCCTTCGAGAAGTGCAGGGTCCCTGCCCTGCCCAACCTGTCTACCCGCAGAAGAGATCCACACATGGTCTCTGAGCTGTGGGCTAGGCCAGCTTTCCTGCATCACCTTATTACCACTGCGGCTGTGGGGTCACCTCCAGGTGATCTAATGCCTTGGACACTCCTGGTCCCTTGGTGAGATAGCCGAACTCCAAGGGTGCTGGGAAAGATTCCAAGTGCTGTTGGGCTATCCCTGAGCTCACACACCAGGGGTTCATTGCCTTCTCAATGGTGTGTGGCCTCAAAGAGGTAAGGAGGTTTCACAGAAGAGCAGTCTCCTGAGCCACCCACAGAACCCCCAGCCTCATTCAGGCAAGACCCCCCATTCTTCCCTGGAGGCTGGAGGGAGGAGGGGCAGTGCTGGAACAGTCTCCATGGAAACGCCTGGGCTGGGAGAACTGAGCATTTCCTTTCCATTCTGTGCAGTTATAAGGTGACTTCTAGGGTCCCCACTATGCATGAAGCCCTGTCTTAGGGTGCTTGGGGTGGGAGATGGGGTGGGAGAAATCTGGTTTTCACCCGGGAAGAACCCCTCACCTACAGAACATCACAGACATCTCAGCAATGTGAACCTGGCCTCGGAGCCCTGCATGCAGAAGAGGCCCAATGGGTGCTCACTGCACTGGTGAGAATGGGTACGTATGTGCTCATGTTAACACACACTGACAGGGCACACCTCCCCCTTCCCCGTGGGCAGCTAAGGAGGGTCAGACATGCCAACAGTTTAGCACCTGTGAGCCTAGGGAGGCCTTCTAAAACCATCCAGACCTTCTTGTGCAAAGGAGAGAAAGATACAGAAGTGAAGCAGCCACCTGGATAAGGCAGGAAAGGGGGAAAGGACAGGACCAGCCCCGGGACACAGGCCAGACTCACTGGCCTCTGCTTCCTTCTTGTGCATCTTCAGGATAGCCCTTTAGCCTTTCTGAGGCCCTGACTACCTAGATTGGGAAATGCTGGCTTCCACCTTGCTTCTGGGTCCAGCTTCTGTTCATCATCATGTATACCAGTTCTGCTGTGGCTATAACACCAAAAGCTACCAAGAGGGAAGAAGCTTAGTAGCTCCCTAGGTAAGGGACTTTGGTGGAGGGTCCCAGGAGCAAAGGACTGTTGGGGGGTCCAGGCCCAGGGAGAAGCAAGTACCTGGAGCTGACACACAGAGGGATGGCCTTGGCCACCACCACATAACCCACTGTCATACTGCCTAGACCCCCAGAGTCAAGAAGCGGCTAGGAATTTGGAAGGTAGAATATGGCCTCCCAAACCTAAAAGCATGCATAGCGCTATGGGGAGGGAGGGGAGAGCCAAAACCATAGATAGTCACATGAGAGGGGATCTGGGGGATATGAGATATGACTTGTGTGCAGGTGAAACCCATAGCTTACTACAAGACAGTCAGGCCCTGAGCCTCTGTAAGCAGATTAGCTGAAGCATGGCTGAGGGTTGGGCATGGGGCAAATACATGCCGATATCACCTGGGAACATCTCACCTGGCTGGCCCAGCAAGTGAGGTCTTCAGTGGGAGGCTGGCCTCCTCTGGGACCTTAACAGATACACAATGGCCCCCTCCAACATCCTTTTTAGACACCCCTCAGGGGCTGAGGAGCAAGTCTGACTAAGCAAAGCAACATCTGGACACCAGGGGGTTGGGCAGTTCTCTAAGAGCCCACACAGAGGATCTGCCAACATACCTTACCCAGGGGACCCATGATGACAGGCCAGTGTCCTGTGGAGCCAGGTGGATGAGGCTTTCTCTGCCAGAGACCATTCCTCAGGACTTGTGATTGCCTAGTCCTCAGGCAGGGGCTGATTTTTGGAGATTCACATACCCTATGGTCAAGCCACCTCACTGATGGGGTCCTAGGAGAGTGAGGATGCCTGGGATATTGGAGCTGCCGATCCTTGCTGCCCTCCCAAGACAGCCTACCACACCAGAGCACTGAGTGCCATGCAGAATGTGACGATGCTCATGAAAGACATGCTGAAAGCATTGAGTGGTAGTTAGCACTGTGGTGTAGGATGGAGGGCTGCGGATATATCACAGCATATTCTACTAGAGTAAACAGTCTTTCCTGGGAAAGGTACCATTCTGTTGTGTCTAAGGGGACAAGCTGAGAGTCACCATGAGGTCAAAGACGTGCTCCAAGACAGTAGAATGGCAGTAGAAGGCTCCTGGCCTAGAGAGCCAGAAGAGAATCAGGAAGGGCTACAGCCTAGGAGTCTGGGACCTACCTCGGACCCCTGTTGCTCTCTGCCAGCTCTCATCATCCAGTAACCAGGCCAATCCTGTCTTCCCCTGGAACCAAAATTGTTGTTAGGGAGATGGCATCCTTGGCATGTGCAGGCACCTCATCAGATGGCCAGCTCTCCTAGCCTTGCCACCTGGACTCTGTCTTGTGGGACCCCCTAGAAGTAGCTGCTGTTACCCAGTGACTTCTAGAGTTGGTCCTAAACAGACGGTCACAGTTGAGAGCATCCCTTCCCATACACTCGCACTTGCAGGATCCTTCCTACTCCCAGCATCTGCCTTTAAGTACAGTCCCTACTCTCTGTCTCTGGAGACCAGTGGACAAGGTTAGCCTATGGCGCAGGGGACAGACATAGCACTGGAGACCACTTATGCCAGGGGAGCAGCAAGCAGGAGTCACTCCTTGGTCCCGAGACCCCAGAGCCATGGAGAAGAAATGATGGCAGGGAGTTCTCTAGCTTCTCAGAGCACAGATGTGCACAAAGTGATATCAGCCAGGTCCTAAGATGGCCTTCCAGCCTCCCTCCCCAGCAGGGATGCTGCTCAGGGAAGGACAGACACGGAGAAGCCAGAACCAAGCCTCGAGGGGGGCTGCTAGCATGCCTGGCCCAAGGATTTTTCCTACAAAAGTGATCAGAAGTTCCCGTGTGAATAAGGGTCAGGGTTGCAACCTTGACCTTGGCTCCTGGGCTTGGTCTCATGGACCGCATGTCCACACATCCCTCCCAGCCTCTCCTTTATCTTGCAGAGCCTTTGGGAAGAGAGACAGAAAGGAAGGTGTCACCCAGGCTTCCTCTTCAGGATTCCAGCCCCACCTTCCCTAGCTGGCGGATCAGAGCCAGTGGCCCAAAGACAACTGTCTACTCCCTCCATTACTGGACATATTCATGATCCGTTATGAGTGAGTGGCTCAGGCAGCCTCCCTGCACCCTGGTAGATTCATGTTATTGGTGAGCGTGTGGAAGAAGTTTCTGGTGAGATATTGGGGGTGCAGGGGTTAACAGTATACCGCTGTGGGTAGTATGGGAGACAGCACACCCTGATAAGCAGACTTCAACCTGCCCTAGGTACCCCTCTGGTGACACATACCCTGCCCTGCCCAGTTCCTCAACCAAGCCTGGCAACCTGCCATGCCTGGCAGTGGCAAAGCCTAGTCCTGCTTGGGGCTCTTCCCAGTGTCGCTGCCCAGCTTGTTGTCCCCTCACTATTTTGCCTGTGTTGTGTGCGTACCTCCTCAAAGTCACTCCTGTCCCTGTCCTCAGTCTACTGTCACCGGGTGGCCACACGGCCTGTCACCTCGATGTGTCTGCTGCCTGTTGTCTGTGGATCCCTCTGCCCCTTCCACCATGTTCCACATCTGCTAGACTCTGTTAGGTCAACCCTGGGCCCTCCATGGTCTCACCGCGACAGTCAAGGACTCACCCCAACTGATCAGTTTTAACTTACTTGATGTTTGTGCTCCTTCATGTCTGCCACACTCCCTGGCCACAGGGCCTTTGCACAGGCTATTCCCATTCTCCACTCTACGTCCCTCTCCTTCGCTATATAAGTCTATGGCTCTTCGCATGAGTTTTTGAGACCTCCCCTATCACTCCGCCACAAAGCCCCAAGGCTGGCTTATGTACACCTTTTCCCACCCGTCACCCCCTCCTAGCTCACTCCTGGCTCAGATTCCATAGAAACACATTAACTGGCTACACAGATGACAGGAGACGCTTCCCCTGCCCTTGTCCGAGAGGCTCTGTCACTGTGCCAGATGGCACAACTCAAAGAGACAGACCTACAGCCATGCTCCTGAGAGAGCTGTCACTCCTCACAGAGGCTGTCCCCTGGAAGACCTCATATCGTGCATCTCAGACACGAGACTGCCCATCCCTGTGACAGAACTGACTCCCTATGTAGGGGGGACTCTGGTCCTGGTCTGATGAGTCCAACATCATGGACACTAGTTTCTTGGCTCTGCACCTGCCCTGGGCCCATGTAGAGAAGCAGCAGGGACGTGAGACACAGTGAGGACCCATACCACAGCCAGCCTCTTACTCTTGAGCTCCCCAGGGCTCTGTGCATGGAGGGTGATGCCAAGGTCTCATTTTCCAAACACGTGTGCAGCTTCCCAGGGCTCATGAAGACCCCACAACATCTGGGGAAGGCAGAGGAAGGGAGGAGGAGGCATCCAAGGCACAATCAGAGGCTTATTAACATTTTGATTGCAGCTCGGCTCCCCTGGCGCCTTGGCCTGGACACACACGTTCAATCTGGAAAAGAAGATTGAGCTGGAGAGAAGAGCATAGAAAGGAGCAAGCAGACTCATTTTAATAAGGCTAAAAATAGCTGTGTCAATATCCCCTCTGTTTGGGGAGCCATGCTGGTCCTCGATGCACCTTCCCAGCTTGGCTGTCCAGGACTAGGTGAGAACCAGAGAGAACAAGCTCTCCCGGGCCACCCACAGACTCCTGGGTGAGCCAAAGGCTGCACAGGTCCCTCAGCACCCTGTCTGTGCCCGTGCCTCAGTCAGCTTCTCAGAACATCCAGCCCCTGGAAAGCCTATGAGCCCGTTAGTGGGGCCAAGATGGGACTTCAACAGAGCAGCCCAAGATGGCTGAAAGTGAATGAAGATCTCAACATTGGGCCAAGGGTGCTCCAGCCAGGCCTGAGCCAGCAGGACTAGAACCTGGGCTTTCAACCCTCACCAAGGAACACTTGTGAGCAGGCAGTGTGGCTAGTCCGCTGAGGTGACAGACCCACCTGGAGCAGCGCATCTGTCAGATCTGAGGCAGTCACCATCCCTTCTCACCTACCTCTGAACCATCCCTACAGGGGCTGTGCAATGACCTTAAGTCTTCTAGTTGGACCCCATTCCATCATGTGACATGATCCTGGCCCCTCTCCCCCCCCCCCCAGATAAATGACCTTGTCCAGGACACATGCTAACTCCTACTGGACCTACCCATTATGGCCTCTCTTCAAGCAGCCCCTCAGACTTCTATGACATGTGACCATCAGCTAACACTTTGTGGAGATATGCTCTGCCCCAGGCTAGCCCCTCAATTATATACTGTGTCAATATTCTAGACCAAGTGGGGCTTTGCCTAGCTCTTGGGCTGGTGACATGGAGTGCTGGATTCCACAACCTTAAGCTAGTCACATGTGGCAGGCATTGGCTTCCAGACCTCTGGTAAAGGATTCTGTGGTCTTCTAGAATTACATCAACTTCTCACCATGCCAAACAACTAGTCCTTCACCCATCACCATCACCACCACCATCATCACTCCACCACCATAGTCACCATCATGTGACAACGCCACCATCATCACCACCACACCATCATCACCATCACCACCACCATCATGCTCATCACCATCACCACCACCATCATCAATCCACCACCACAGTCACCATCATGTGATGATAATGTCAAACCATCATCACCATCAACTCCGTTGTGCTCATAACCTTCATCATCACCATCAGCATCATCCCACCACCACAGTGACCAGGATGTGACATCATCATCACTACCATCGCTATCACTCAATCATCACCATCATCATACCATATCCATCATCATAATTGCTCCACTACCATCACCATCACCTCCATCATCACTATCATCACCATCATCATCTTCTTCATCATCGTCATAATCATCATTGCCCCACCACCATCATCACAGTCTATCACCACACCAATACCTCCACCATTCTCATCATCACCCACTGCGGCAGCATTTTCTCACTGGCCTTCCGTGCCCCTTGCAGGTAAGAACATGCATCCATCATCATTATCCCCCAAACATAGGTAGGTAAGTAGGCAACGGGAATAAGCGTACAAAGAAAGGGATAGGTAGGTAGCTGAATGAATGAGTCTCTGGCTGGGTGTATGTGTGTGGATAAAGAGGGAGGAATGGATGAATGAGTCAGTGAATGAGTGAGTGTGCTGCGTAAGGAAGGGCAGATGGACGGGTGAGTCGGTTCCTCCCACACCCACACTGCAGATGCTGGGCCGCTTAGCAACGGCAGACTCCGCAGCGTCCCCATGGAGCCATGATATTAAAGTCCCCGAGTGCTGTGCTGTCAATTTCCGGGGGAGACTATCTCCAGAGCCATCGGCAGCAGGAGGGAGCCTCCCCATTCCCAGTCCTCCACCCTGCTGGAACAGCGACACATCCATTCTTAAGCTTTCACAGGGACAGACCAGATCCGCATAGGCTAGTAGATGCCAGCAGACTAGGCTGGGCAGCCCCGGGGAGGCCCAGAGTGAGCAGGGCTCAGGATAGTCGGCACACCCTCTCCATACTCTGCACTTCCCTCCTTTTCACCACCTATCACAATCCCACTCAGCACCCCTGGACAGCCAGCTCCTTGTCCCCTACACGGAGCCACCCAGAATTCCAGCCCCACCAAGAAAAATCCATCCATACATCCCTGTACGGAACCAGCTCTTCAAAGGAGCACAGCAGCCCACAGCCAAAGCCACCACAGAGCTTGAGATCCAGCTCCTTAACTCTGAGACGGAGACCCCTTGTACACACCAGAATCAGTGGCACCCCCACCCCCAGAAAACACGTTTGTGAGGCAGTACTGACAGCAACAGAGATGGAATAAGGAACATTTTTTTTTTAAAAAAATGGCTCCATTATGCTAACACATAAGCTACTTCTTTTTCTTTCTTTCCTTCCTTCTTTCTTTTTCTGAAAAATCATTGCTTTCTGAAGCCAAAGCACAAAAGAAGGGCAGCTGAGCTGGCTGTAGACCTCAGTGCAGCAGCCGCAAGAAGCAGCCCAGTCCCTCCTCTCACACCTGCTCCTGGGTCCAGCTCCTGCTGTGTGTCACTGGCTTGCTGTTGGTGAAGAACATCCGGAGCCCTGCAGGTCTTCTGAGGGGTCTTGGGTGTGTTGATCTGGAGCTCAGCTCTGAGCCTGAGCAGCCTGAATTCTGTGATTTCCATGAGACCCGGTAGTTCTGTCTATCACATGGTCGTAAGAGGATAGGCAATGACAAGTCATAAATAAACTACCCTCTTTCCCTACTGTGCACTCCTGTCAAGGACCAGCAGCCAGGAAAGCTGAGCTACTGTCAAAGGAAACTTACCTCCTTACCCCGTGGTGAACACCTGCCTAGGGCCAGAAATCCTACTTCATGGAGTCCGTCAAATTAGGGAGGTAGATAGGGAGCCAACAGCCAGCAAGGAGAACAGAGGTGAAATCCCACGCAAAATGCCAGCATGGGGAGCCTCCAGGAAGGCCTTGGGGCTGGGGTTGGAGATCTGCAAATCCAGAGACCTTGGGGGGGGGGAGACACCCAGAGAGAGAGCCCAGGGGGCCTTTCTCATTGGCTGAAGGAAGTACTAGGCAAGTTCTAAACCAAGGGGCTGAGGAATGATTAGACTGAGTCACAGCAGGAGCTGAGTGTAAGGCGAGGGACACAGGAGAGGTGGGTTTTAAGGTTCAGCCAGGTGCAAGCCACAGCATGGTAGGAAGAAGGGGAGCTAGAGTCTGACTGAGCCTGTGCTGTGAGTTGCAGGTCAGGACATTCCTTGCTGAGAGCCTTAGTGCACACAGACACAGGACAGGGCGCTCTTGACACGTGTGGAGGGATTAAATGAGACCATTGGAAGGGACACAATGGCCCAGGCTGTCATTAGTGTGGAGCAGATGTGCTTAGCAGCTCCTATTGAATAAAGAGAAATTCACACCATCCTTTCTAGGGAGATGTGGTTGGGCTGGCGGCCTCCAGCCTAAGCCTGTGGCAAAAGCTCCGGCTCCTGCGAAAGGTGTTACTTCTCTGCTCTGCTCTGGCCGAAGAAGGTCATCACGCAACGCAAACCTCATTCAAGAGATGTATTGGGAGGGAAGAATCCAGGAGGGTGGCTGCCCTTAGGGTGAGGTGGCAGTAAACTGAACAGGGTACAGAGCTTATATACAGTTCCTGGGGGCGAGGGGGCGGAGCTTTCCAGGGCGGCTTGGGATTGGTGGGTTTTCATGCTCAGGGATTGGTGGGATTTCGATCCCTGTTCCCAAGTCAAAGTCAAGGTGTTTTTCTTTGGCCCTTTTCACCCTACATCCAGAACTATCCCAGAACTGACAGGCTGGAACTGGTAGGCCCCTCCTACCGGAACCAGGTCCGGGATCTTGAAGGGTAGGACTCTGCACAAAGACAGGAACTTGCCTATAGGCTGACACATACCTCTGCAGAGTAGAAGGCCCCAGGCCATATTGCTGAGGAGTCTGCCCATTGTGCCTGGTCTCATGGTCAAGGCCTCTGCCCCTGAGCCACAAACAGCCCGTGTGTCACTCTGTGCTTACAAGCTTTTCACGGGGCATGGCTGGGGACCCACTGTGAGGGGCTGGTATTTTTGTCAGTATCCTGTCGCTGTGACAAAATCCCAGAGATACAGAACAAAGAGGAAGAAAAGTTCTAGCTCACAGTTTCAGATAATCAGCTGGTGGTCACTAGGCCCTGTTGCTTTGGGTCTATGGCAGCATAGTGTGCCATAGTGACAGTATGTGACAGAAAAAGCCTGTTCACCTCATAAGAACATGGAAGCAGAGAGAAAGGGTAGGTTCTCCCCACTCCCTTGAAGGGGACACCAATGAAGTGTCCTTCCACCAAGCCCCACCTCCTAAATGTTCCACCTCCCTATGCCACGGGCTATGACCAAGTTTGTATATGGATCTTTGGAGAACATTCCAGACCCAACTATTGCCCTGGGTTTACAGAGAAGGGATGGAGTCCAGGGGCACAGACAGCCCTGTCCTGTGCAGGCTGGGGGAATAAAGAGGGGCTAGCCCCTGCAGGCTTGCTCATGAGCGTGTCTGTGTGGAGGCAAGCATCCATGTGTCTGTTTGTCTGCACCCCTAAATATGGCTGTGTGAAAGAGGAGGCCACAGGGGCAGGTAGTGGCCCCAAGACAACGACCTAGACTCAGCCTCTTCTGGGACAGTGCTTTCCTGAAATCCATGTACAGGTGAGATGACCTCAGGATCTATATTCCTTCCCACCACAAGGCTGGGACAATCCTGGCTGTATCTAAAGTCATGTCATTTAGCCAGGCATCGGTGGTGCATGCCTTTAATCCCAGCACTCAGGAGGCAGAGCCAGGCGGATCCCTGTGAGTTTGAGGCCAGCCTGGTCTACAGAGCGAGTTCCAGGACAGTCTCCAAAACTACACAGAGAAACCCTGTATCAAAAAGAAATTTTAAAAAAATTTCATGTCATTCTTTCACGGAAGACTCAAGTTCAGACCCACTTCATTCCAGGCCTGAGGCCAGCCAGCCAAGGGCCTGAGGAGACAGCCGGGACCCTGCCCTCCACTTTCAGCCTCCACTTGTTGCCTCTGCATCTTTTGACCTCCATCTCTTGACCACATTGGCTGGGCCATCCCATCAAGTCTTGTGTCCCCGGCCATGGCCTTCACAGAAGACCAATGAGATGGTTTCCTTTAGAAAACTATAATCCTAATCCTCTAAGACCAGAACAGAAATTCCTCTGTAGCGCCCCAGAAAGAACTATCCATTTCTTCAACAAGAGTACTGTGTTTCGCAAATAGATACTGAGCATAAAGTCTGTGCCCACTTCACTCCAGGCCGGTTGCCTCAGAGGCATCCAGGAACTGAGCCTGGAGGACTCCCAGCTCTCTCCTCCCCTGGGCTCCACCGGGCCTCCACCTTGGTTGGTGTGTACACTGCTCCACAGTGACATCTTGTGGTGCTCACCAGTGCTCTGAGGCAAGTAGAAAGAGCTAGTGGGCATCCCAGCCTGGCACATAGTAGGTGCTCAACAAAGGGAGGTAGAGAAGAAGGCAGGGCAAGGGGAACTGGAGGGAAGAGAGGTCTCTAGCGGCTTCCTCCTCAGGAGCAGCCTTCCCTTCCTCTCCTCTCTCGTCTGTCCCTCCCCCTTCCCCTGGTTGGCTGGGCTCCCTTGTCCTGAGTCAGCGTGCCTTGTGCATGCGCCTGTGTGGCCGTGGGTGGTGGCAGTGGGCTGGGACATTCTCATGCCAAGCAGGCGCTTCTCGCTGTCCTCACCGCCCGCACAGTTCTTGCTGCTGCGGCGTCTGAAAATGTCAACTTCTTATCTCGCCAGAATTTTTCCTGACTTGGAGAATTCAATAAAGCCGCTGAGTAACACTTAAAATAATAATGAAGCCCGGTGTTTCTGCAACTCCCGGCTGGCTCCGCGGCCCGGGCTGCCTTTCTGCCATGATCAATCTTCATTTTCACACCAGGCCAGACAGCTCTGTGGGGTGGGGCTGGCCGGAAGCCCTGGGGAATTGGCAGGCCACCAGGATGCCCAGGCACTCACCTGCTGCTCTGAGCAGTGGTGGGAGGGGAACTCCCAGGTCACACTGGACCTAAAAACCTCTCCCACACAAGCCACTCCACAACCCCGTACCCCACCCACTTCCTACACCTGCTTCCCTGTGCCTGGCCTAATGCTGTTTCCATCCACCCAGTGCTTTCGTCAGGGAAACTCCTATCTACTCCTCAAAACCCAGCTCAGGGCTCAGACAGGCCTCACTAGTTCCCCAGCCTTTGGACAAAGCCCTTTGTTCAGAGCAGGTTTGCGGGTGGAACCCCTCAGTGCGTTCCATGCTGCCATGTGTGAACCAGCTAAGCGCACTGCGCTCAGTCTGCAGAGACAAGAGGCTCACCCAGGATCCAGGGCTGCGGCGGCTGAATCCGGACAAGATGGGGACTGTCTGCTAATACCCAGAAGTCCTTTCAGCCTTCTTATGGAGGAACCCTGCACTGAAGGTGTGTGGCTGATGGATGAGGAGACTGGAAACAAGAAGAGAGAGAGACCTGGGTCCTGACAGAGGTAGCCATGAGCTAGGAGGCCCAGATATCACTATGGGGACAAGGCAGGTGAGCTCTGGGTCCTGGCTACTCTGGCCCTACTTGGTCAGGTTCACTGACACTTGGAGGAGCCCCACTGTGTTCATCTGTGAGATCATAGAATAGCTGTCTAATCAGCAGGGTGTGTGGGTGAGTAGGCAAAGGCAGCCCCAAGCCCCTAATGGAGATCTATGTGAGATTCAACCAACCATGAGCTACAGCTCATCGCTTGCTGCTCTCCAGTCCTTACTCAGTCCCTCAAGAGCCTCGCTGTTTGGTTTGAATATACTCCAATTTGTCAACAGCTTCTTTTCAGGGGCTCTTACCGGATGTCTGCAAATTGACTCCTGGGCTAATGAGAACCAATTAATCTTCCCTCCTCCCTCCAACCCTGGCCAGTATCAGCATAGCCTGTCTCTCACTGGTCTATTCTCTAGGCACAGAGAAAGACCAGAGCAAAAAGGTCCAGCCTAGAGCAGCCACAGGCCTGGAGTAGGATGAGAGCTCTGTGGGGACCCAAAACCCCACCCATAGCAGAATCTCTCATCCCAGAAAGGAGAGCAAGCCCCAACTGATACCTCAGAGATGTTTTGATATTTCAATGGGCATTGGAGAACCTTTCAGGGATGTAGGAGAGCCTTGGAGATGGCCCGGATGAGAAGGGGGCCTGCATGGACTGGGAAGGAAGCTCAAAAAGAAAATAGTGGGAAAGGGCTGGGGATATGTCTCAGCTGAGTGTTTGTTTAGCATTTGCAGAGCACTGGGTTTAATCCTCATCACCCCATAAACCAGAAGGAGTGGTATATACCTGTATTCCTAGCACTTGGATGATGGAGGTGGGAGGCTGAGGAGGATGAAGTCATCCTTTGAAGACACAGCAAGTTCAAGGCCAGCCTGGGCTACATGAAAGTAGGTGTTAGCAAATGACCCACCTAGCACCCACCAAACGGTTCTATGTATGAAGGCCTGGTCACTGGAAGAGCCTTACACACTCATTATCATGGAACCAGGTGGTTTGGGGAGCTAGTCTTTTCCACTGGTGCCCAGAATCCTTCCTGTCTGTCTGTGCTCCTTGCTGTGCTTCAGAGATACACTGCTTTAGAGAGCTGACTGAGCCAGAGAGAGGCCATTCTAGCTGGATCATTACAGCCATGGGCATCCCACCCATCCTGAGGCTCTCAGGATACTGGGCAATGCTGGCTGTCTCCCCCGTCCATCTATACCTCCAGGTGAGGATTCTGCCTGTCTCAGGGTCTGCAGCCCATTAGCCTCAGTGTGGCAGGATGGTGACTCTGTCCATCCAAGCCTGAACATGGGGGACAGTGGCCTCTCATTTCCCCAGGGGCATGGCTGTACTCAACCCTTTCTGCTTGTAGAGCTCCAGGCCTCCCAGGCCTGAACCCTGGGCCTGGTGGCTGAGCAGGGTAAACCTTATTGAGCTGCACCCCAGGCAAGGTTCCTGTCTCTCTTGAATCTGATGTGGTATCCAAAAGGATGGGTGATACTAAAGTAAGCCATGGGGAACAAGAGACGCACATGGGTCATGCGCATTCCTCTCCCAGGCTTAGGAGCAAATGCAGACATTAGAGTCTGACATGGCCCAATTCACTCCAAGAACCTGGAGCTTCAGAGGAGTCCCAGGAGGAACTGGAGGTGTCAAAGGCTAGCCTTGCAGTCCCAGGGAGACCTCATGAGTGGGCAGAGGAGATGGGAATGACAGGTAAGGAGAGAGTCTTGCTGGTCGTCAGGGCCTGTGGGACTCAGTCTCCAGTCAGCTTGCACCAGGCACCAGTGCAGAGGATACAGGACAGCCAGGCCCTCACCCACAAGAAGCTCAGGGTCATGTTGGGGTTGGGCATTGATCACCCGATCCCACTAGTCATGTGTGTGTACAGGTAAGAAGTGACACTATGGTGGGGGTGGTGGCGGGTGAAGGGTGGATTGGGATCCTGGCCTGCAGGTTCCAGGTATGTCTAACCTGATAAAGGAGAAAGACAAAGTGGACACCAAGCACCGACATGGGCTGCACATGCCAGGTGGGTCTGAGGGTTTGGAGAAGGCATGCCTGGCAGAGATGCAGCAAAGTTGAGGCAGAAAAGCCTAGAGCACGGAAAAGAACAAAAGGGCTAAGGAGTATGGATAGGAGACTGAGTGCTGCAACATGGATCCGGGTCATCACAGCCAGGGACAGACCTGACTTACGGACGGATGAATACCTGCCTGACGTCTTAGGGAGACCCCCATGGGATCTCCTGTAAGGACTCAGTAGTGACAGAAAAACGGAGCCAAGGGATGTTGTAGATTGGTGTTAGTCACAGCCTGCTCTTCCCAGACAAGCAAATACCAACAGCAAAAGGCGTGACTCAGAAGCCATGTACCAGTGTCACTGGAAGCTGACATCTGACTCACCTGGTGGTCCCTCAAAGGCCTGAAATAGAGAACCATGTGCCCCTCCCCCTCCCTCCACAGCCAGCCCTGCCCCATCATTCAGCCTTTATCTTCAAGTGATATTACCAACGATTACGTGTGTGACGGTCATAGACACCAGTTATTGCTGCCTAATTGGGTCATAATTTTGACAAATGTGTCGTTCTGGAGATCCTGCCTGCAGAAGGATCTAGCAGCCTCGAGGGAGAACAGCCTGCTCCTTACACTCCTGGTCCTTCATGCTGGCTCCTCTGCTTTCCTTATTGTCTTCCAGGTAGAAGCATCAGGTTTCTTGCTGACAGTGGGACCCACCAACCTGCCCTGCCGGGGATGCTGGAGATGTTTGGTCCGTGACTACATGGAGACTCTGGGCAGAGAGGGAAGGAAGGCTCAGAGCTGAGTGGATAAGTACAGGACCTCAGCAAAAGTTTGGTGGGAAGAGGAAGGTTCCCACCAAGGGTATCGAAGACCTTCCAGGCCCTCTGCATGCACAAGTCCCCCTTATATAGTCAAAGAGTGGCAGATCCAGGCAACAGCTTGTAACGCTCCAATCCTCCCACCTGGGCACAGACAGAAAAGCAGTTGTCCAAGAGAAGGGACAGAAAAGAGGACAACCATGAGGAGCCTCGCCCCCCAGCCCACAGGATCCTTGTCTAGTCTCTGTGGGCAGCTTAAGCACCCTTAGTAACACCGAGGAAGACAAGGTGCTGACAATCTTAGTCAATTTAGAATAGATACAGAACTCCCAGGGAGTCTGACATAATAGACCACAGCAGTCCCCAGCCCTCACCGCCCAGTGATGTCATTACTGTATGGTTGCCATCACCAGCCTCATTAGGATCTAACCTGGGAAAACTCTGTGTCGAAGAAACTTCTGTGCAGATAAAAGTCAAGCAGGAGCTGGGCTTTATGGCACAGGAAGATTGTAAGTTCAAGGCCATCATGGAAAACTTAGTGAAAGTCTGTCTCAAAATAAAAGTAAAGAAAGAGCTTGGCTTGTATCTCAGTGGAGGCCCTTGTCTATCGGGTGCCAGGGCCTAAGTTCAATGTCCAGTACTGCCAGGAAAATAAATAAAAATAAAAGTGAATAAATAATGTATCAAAGCCAATGTCTTGACAGAGGACTCCACTGTACCAAACCCGGGGTAGACCCTGGAGAGAGGCACTTTTCAAACTCCTTTGGTTCTACTTTGCAGTCAGGGACAAGGGGGATTCCATCAAAGCCTTTGGTACCCTATTCAGGGACCTGAAAAACTGCCCCTCTCTGGACATCGCGGCCAGCCCTGTCTCCCTTCACTGAAGCTATCTTGGCTTCAGGGAAGCAAGCCGTGAAAACGGGGACACTGTATACTGCACGGCCAGGAGA
The DNA here is from genome assembly GCF_949786415.1 of Peromyscus eremicus. NCBI lineage: Eukaryota > Metazoa > Chordata > Mammalia > Rodentia > Cricetidae > Peromyscus > Peromyscus eremicus. The sequence goes on from NC_081436.1 coordinate 28,547,113, forward strand.
TGGGACTGTCCCAAGGATTGGGCTCTGGAGTTAAAACCTTCCCAGTACGCACCCCGGCCCTACCTTCGTCCTTCGTGACAAGAAGTCCTCTATACTCGTGTGTCCCCAGCAGAGTGGGACGAGGCACTGAGTGCCTGGGAGCGTGCAGTGGGTGGTGCTGCGTCGTGGATGCACGCAGAGAGGAGCCTTGCCGTCCACACACCTCTCTCCCACCAAGAGAAACAGAGGGAAAGTTATTCTAAAAATACTGCTGTGTCGCAGGCTGTGTGGGTAGCTGACTGCCTGCCTCCTTCATCTGCATGTAAGGCTGGCTCTGCTCCAGGGGCCCAGGGGGCTGTGGTTCTATTGTCAGCAAGTGCTCCCTACCTACAGCAGTCACAGGGCCTGCTCAGCCTGGGTCCACCGTGGCTAGGGTTAACCTCCTCAGGCCAAGGTCCTAGCTCCAGAAACAGCCTCTGCAGTCTGCTGACAGACACTTGTTGAACAACCAGGAAAGCACAACCCCAAATACATGGAAACAGGGTGGGGGTGTGGCCAGTCTCATGGGCTGGGAATGGGGAGGGCTGAAGAAGATTCCTTGGGAAAGGAAGAAGAACCCATGCTGGCCAGGAGCCAGTAGCAGGGGGGGGTGGGTTGGGGGGGTGGGGATGCAGACTCTTGGGCCGGAAGAGGGATGTTCCTAAGAAAAGACAAGCAGGGAATGAAAACCCCTGCTCCAGGCCTCACTCTGGTTCACCGTAAAGGTCAACTTCATAATGATGCTCAGCTCCAGCCCACCTCATCTTCCCCCCTAAAGCCACTGTGACCACTGAGTGGCCCATCCATACCTTGGAGCCCAACATCCTTCTGTTTCCTGAAACAACAATACAACTCTACATCTCTACAATGCCAGTGTCAGGAGCCAAGCAGGTGACAAGGCCTGGAGAGCCAGCCCCAAGGAGATGCTGATAAGTCTCTGGACTCAGAGATCATGTTCGAGGTGAGATTTCTTAAGAGGACCAGGAAGAATAAATTCTCTTACAGGATTTTCTTTCGCAGTTTCCCCTGAGTTGAATAGCAACTGCCGGCGTGGGGCTGGTGTTATAAATAGAAGAGCTTTCAGGGCTGGGAGGCCTGGGGACTGCCTGCCACCCCCTCACTTTGCAGGTGGATTTCCTTTGTCACCCTGGGCTGCTGCCACATAGGGCTGAGAGGGAGGCAGGACAGAAATGCCATAACCCCTAAAACCAGTGGCACCAAGCTACAGGGTGCTGTCAGGTGTCAGAAAGCCCTGCCTCTGAAGAACACCGCCCCCCCCCACACACACACACACAAAGACAGTCCTCCTTTCTTTTGCAAATACTGAAGAAATTGCTAGAATATGGCAGGCAATACGAGGGGAGAGAGGGGAGGGAAGGAAAGAGTGTAGAACTTAGGGAATAAGAGAGGGAGATGGGGGTGGAGGAGGGAGGGAGGGAAGAAGGAAGGGAGGGAAGAAGGGATGAGGAAGGGAGACCTCTGTTGTCAGGGGGCTTTACAAGGGAAGCTGATGATGCTCTCATGACCCTGGGTACTGTAATGCAGATCTGGAATAGCTGGAGTCTAGTAGGGTGCGAACCCTCCCAGAGTACCAGGACAAAGGACCTAGAGAGACAGAGGACAGAGCCAATGGCTCTTGGCTGTGAAAGCGCCCGCAGGAGCAGAGACTCTGATCACAAAGGCGTAAGAGAGGTAAGAGGTCACAGGGGACTTTCCTGCCTAATCCAAGGGACTCAGAGCAGTCCTCAGAACCCTGTGTGTGTGTGGAGGGGGATGGTAACGGTGCCAAGAAGACATTTTAGAAACATGGTGTAGGCCCTCTGGGAAGTAGAAGAAAGTGGGCCACAAGCAAGCTGGGCCATGGGAGTAAATCAGAAATAGTCTTAAACTGTCTGCCAGCGACAGAAGCAGAAATGGCCTGTGTTTGTAGGGAAATACCCATTGTCCAGCATGTCGGAGGCCGTTTTTCTCTAGTCTGCGTGATGATGGCTTTGCACCACCTCTGGAGGCCCACGAGGACACACACATCCTGCACTGGCGGATGGGGTCCCAGGCCAGGCCAGTGCAGACATCAGAGCAGTGTCTGGGACTCGGGTTCTTTCCAGTGTTTCTTTGTCAGGTTCTAAGCCTCAAGATGGGATTCAGAACAGTCCCATCTGTACCCAGGGGACCAGCAACACCCAGAATAGACAGCTATCTCCGGGCTGGGTGCAGGAGCCCAGGCTGAGTACTAATTCTGCCTTGGAACCTCAGATGGGCCAAGACCTTGTGCTCTGGGAACTGCCCTTTACATCGTATCCTGAAGTGGCTCCTGCTTTTGCCAAGGGACCCAGTGCTGACTATCCTCGCTGTGATGATGCCCTCCCCAGAGCCAGGCTCTCCTTGCCCAGAGCAGCTACATTTTCCCTGGCCCCATCATCCTCTAGACCCCAGCACTGCAGGGGGAATGCCTGCCTTGGTCTGCCTGAGGAGCTAGCCTTGACGATCCTGCCTGCCTGCCCTGGGAAGAAGCCTGACCGAAGAGTGTGGCGTGTATGCCACAGTGGGCACAGCAGTGCCCAGCCATCCTGTCCCTGTGGAATGGAACCGAGGGGATGACACCCTTTTAGGCCATCCCAACAGCTCGACAAGCACTGGGAGGTGTGAGTCTCGGAGGTCCCGGTGGCTCAGAGGCCTGGGCAGGAAGGAGAAGACTACAGAGAGCAGGGCCTCTCCTTCCAGAGCACAGGCAGGTTCCCTCAATGCCTATCTGCCCTAACCGGAGTCTGCAGGGCGTGAGGTCCCTGGGCTGGTGCAGGCTCCTCTGAAGTCATGACAGTGATTCAGGCTTATTCTCCACGTGAAGGACAAAGGCAGTCTGTGAAGGACAGGCCATGCGGTGGGAGGTCACAGCAACCAGCCTTTCCTTAGGAATCTTGGGTGCTCAGAGATCCCCTAGGGGTGCTTAAGTCTTCGGACTATCATGAGAGAGGCGCTGGGGAGAAGGATTTGCATGAAGGGGAAGAGGCCACTAGACTGTTTCACAGCCTGTGGTTTGGAAGGAGCCTGCTCCACCATTCCCTGTAGCCCCAGGCTAGCAGCCTGCCCCTCCCTGGTGCTGTTCAGCCTTCATCTTCTCTCTCTCTCTCTCTCTCTCTCTCTCTCTCTCTCTCTCTCTCTCTCTCTCTCTCTCTCTCTCTCTCTCATGCGTGCTTGCTCTTGTTCTCTCTTACTCTCTTTCTCTTACCTACTCTCTCCTCACTACTCCCCTCTCTCTCACACACACACACCTCTTTATTTCCCTTCTTCTCCTCCTTTTCAGCCCTCCCCTAACTGCTCTAGCGAGGGAAGAATGAGCCCCTGAAATGTCCCTGGCATCTACTTTGGGCAGGGATATGTCCTGGTGAGGAGTGGGTTTCCAGCCCTGGCCTGACCATACTCCCTACACATTATCAGGCCTGGAGCAGAAACTGACCATGATCCTAACCAGCACAGAGGTCTCTATGATACCTAGAACTCTAAGATGGCCTTCTCCATCCCTATATAGGATATTCCTTCCTGCTGTCTTCCCTTGCTTGGGTAGCACCTTCAGGGTTGGGAGCCTGAGAGAGACACATAGAAATTTTACAGATTAAAGCCTAGCCAGTGTGGGTTTGAGATGAGCTAAAGACTCTTTTTTTTTTTTTTTTTAAGAAAAGCTGCCTCTCCTGAACCCAGAGCACTTTCCTTGGGGAAGCAAGCCACTCCACACCACCTCACAGCAGCTCGCCCATCTGAACAAAGGCCCAACTCCAGCCTGTGGGAATGGCCAAGTGTCAACTGGGTGCTGCATTGAATGTTACTTGTCATGCTCCACAGCCTCTGATACCCTCTCCTTCTGAGCACATGGCTCTGCTGCATGTCCAGCCTCCCTAGATAGCCACACCACCTGGGTCACTCAGTGAGTCTAAAAGGCCATAGATGGAGCTGCCCCCAGACCCAGTCATGGGAACCTTCCACGCTGTAGAAATAGTTTTTAAAATATAAGAAAGGATGACAGGAGGTAAGTGTAAATGGAAGTTTCTGTCCCACCAGCAACTCCCAAATACCCAGCAGCCACTTCCCAAATAACTCGGAGGCTTAATATTATTTATAAATGCTCAGCCAGTAGCTCAGGCTTATTACTCACTAGCTCTTACACTTAAACTAACCCACAATTCTTATCTATGTTTAGCCACATGGCTTGGTACTTTTTCTCAGTATGACATTCTCATCTTGCTTCCTCTCTGTCTGACTGGTGACTCCTGACTCTGCCCTTCCCCTTTCCCAGCATTCTTAATTTGGTCGCCCCACCTATACTTCCTGCCTGGCTATTAGCCAATCAGCATTTTATTAAACCAATTCAAGTGACAAATGTTTACAGTATACAAGAGGATTATTCTACAGCAGGTAAGAAGACAAGGGTAGCCAAGACAGGTGGCTCCCTGGCCCAGAAAACACTCAGAGGTAAGATGTGTGCAGCTGCTCTCTGTCCCCTGGGAAAGGGGACTGCCTGTGGCATGAGTGAGCTGCTCCTCTGAAGCTTTTGTGGTTAGGGATCCCTGATGTCAGCTCTGACCTCAGAATCCCCGTGACTGCCCAGGGTGTCAGAACTGTGATCCCATTTGAAGGTGAATTGTTTAAGGCTCCAGCAAGTAAGATGCTTGCCTAAAGCCCCACAGCTACCACATAGCAAGTAGGAGTGAGCCCTAACATAGGGCTTCTGGCATCTTAACCTTGTGTCTAATCTTCAGATGAGTAGGGCAGGAATGACCACTGGTGCAGCATCACCAGTGGATTTAGGACTGGCCAGGTGCTGAGGGACTCTAAGGCTCCTGTGCCTGCCACTCTTACTGTTTGTACCACCCTGGAGGGAAAAGCAGGGAGACAGCATCATCCTGCTCAGTGTAGATGACCACAGCTTCCCTAAGATGTGTCCAGATCACAGACTACCATTGTGATGAGAGGACCTGCCCTGTGGTGGTGTTGGGCCATGCAGGTCACGCTTACTCCCAACGTGGGTCGCTTGGCTGCCGAAGATTTAATTACAGGTACGAAGTTCCCCATGAGGACATGGGATCATCAAAATTCAGGAGAAAGGGAAACTTCCTGGTCCAGAATCAGCGACCACCATGAGGGTTTGAGTCCGAAATGTCATCTGTAGACTCAAGTGTTGACAACTGATGGGATGTTGATGGAGATTGGACTGTGGGGGTCCTGACCTCAATGTGTTAACCTCGTGATGGCTGCATTATTGAGAAAGAGATGGCTGCAACTCTGGGGAGGGGCCTGGTTGGAGGTTGTAGCTCACCGGGGTGTGCCCTGGAATGGTGTCTTGTTCTTGGTTCCTCTTCTCTCACTCTACTTCATGGCCACCACAAAGTGAACAGCTTTCCTTGACCACACTCTTCCTTCACAATGACACTCCACCTTACCACAGATTAACCACGCCAGCTAACCATGGACTAAAACCATGAACCAAAGTCAAGTCTTTCCCCCTTCAGGGTCATTTGCTCAAATAGTTTGTCATACAGACAACGACCAATCACCATACCAGCCTCCGACCCCATGTGACTGGCTGCCCCAGCATCCCCCAACCATTAATGGGCAGTTGGGAGGCAGCAGTGTGGCCACACGCAGCTGGCTCAGAAGGCCTGGCTGGGTATGGTCAAGTGGCAGAAGCCATGCCCCTGATCAAACCAGGTGCCAGGGATTGCTGAGGGCAACTTAGCTTCCAGCAGGCCATGAGCCACATATGCAGAGGGGTGGCCTGAGATGCGGCGGCCATTCTGGCATGCCCCGTGGCCTCCAGCTGGCCCTTGAATTGTTCAGTAATTCCATAATAGCCCAGGCTCCTCTAAGCATCCCTGGGTCCTTCCTAGATCCTGAATGCCAAGTGGAAGATCCAGGCACATCTGATGCCAGTCACCATGGAGCACGTGAACACCCCCTCAGAAGGCAGGAAGGATGGGACAATTCTGTGATTTTTTCACCCAAACCAGGACATGACCAGTAATTAAGCTGGGACCAGAGACACAAAGGGGACATCTAAAGACCCTGCATATGTGACAGTCAGAGACTAAAGGTCAGAATAGCTGCTGTGTTGTTAATGTGAAATCTGTGTCTCCCCCAAGGTTGGTGCCTGGGAGAGATGTCTTCGCACAAATACCTATCAAGCTTGCAATTTGTGTCTACAGTTCAGCATGTGCCCCTGTGAATGCAACCAGAGTCCCTGGTGGCTAACACCTCCTTGCCTGCACGGATTTATTAGGCATGTTCACACCTACCTCCAACCACATACCTGACAAGGGGTCCCTGGGCTGGGAGAACACAAAGGCGGGGTACTGTCAGCAAGCCTGACTTCTCCTGTCATTTATTTTTCATGGCTTACTAATCGTGGTGTAGTCCCAGGTCATGCACCAATCATCCACCACAAAACATTTCTCTTGTGCTTTGCGAGGCTTTTGCAAAATATGTCTGTCTGGCAAGGCAAAGCAATTCAGGTACGGAGAAATGTGGAAAATAGGAGTAAATAAAACAAATAAAACTATATCTACACCCACCAGGCAAAAGACAGCCAAACCCAGTGCTGAAGGCAGGGCCTTCCGTTATTTTTAATGCACTTTGTTTCATTGCCTTTTTTAATATGGTGTGATGTCTTTATTCTGCATGGCTGGAATTGGATCGTATTATATTACCTATTAGCTTCCTCCTTTTCACTCCCTGGGAGCATTCCTTTGCACACTCCTCACAAACGTTATTTTTTTAATGGCTGTAATATTCTCTCAAGTGGATAGACCACCGTTTACTTAAACATCCCCCCACGTTCAAACACTTAGGTTGGTTCTAATTATTTTGCTGCAAATACATATTTTTGTATTTCAGATTGCTTTCTTGGGACGGCATCCTGGCAATTATCTCACTGGCCTCCGGGAGCATCTCCGCAAGTGTGACATGGGTTGACAATTGTCTGCTTGCCCCTAGGGGTCCCTGCCCTCCTTCCGTGCCACCTTGAGCACACAGCTCACAGCCCCACCTCACATGTCAGCCATTGCCATACTTTAATGCCCGTTCCCCCGTGAGCTCCAGACTCGGTGCTTTGTCCAAATGTGTACCTTTATTGCCAGTGAGGGGAGCACTTCTCCGTGTTAGTTTCCTAATTACATTTGTGGTTCCTGTGGGCTGGGTCGCCGTGTACTTGGGCCAGTAATCTATTTGGGGTTGTGAGTGTTACTTGGGACTTCTTATAAACTTGTTACACACTAAAGCTATCAACCCTTCGAAAGCCTTTGCTGGCAGCTTTTCTCTCCCCGTGAGAATTGCTTGTCACGTGCCTCCTCTTCCGTACTGCAGAAGTTCCTGCTCGTCTGCTATCCTTTCCCTTTGTACTGGTGTCTCCTGCTTGTCTGGCTGTAAAGTGCCCTCTTTTTCCATTTTTATTACATTTTATTTACTCACTGTATGCGTATGTGGGGGTGGACGGGCACATATGCCATGGTGCCCATGTGGAGGTCTTAGGGCAACTTGCAGAAGCCAGTTCTCTCCTCCTCTGTGCGGATTCTGGAGATTAAGCCCATGTCGCCAGCCTTGACAGCAAGCACCTTTACCTGCTGAGCCATCCGCTGGCCCTGCCCTCTTCCCTTGAAGTCTTGATGCTCTGATCCCTTTGGTTCCAGGATTCTAGATTCTGGAATGGGTCTTGAGAGTACCAAATCAGGGACCCACTTGGTACATGAAAGCTATCTGCTTTCAGCTCTGGCCTATGAGGGGCACTGTGATCTGGACCACCTTTGCTAACGGCAGAGGGTTGGAGAGTGGATAGCTCCTGGAATGGAACGCAGAATGCCCAATGACTGTCCCTAGGGACCTTGCTTCTCCAGACATCTTTCCTCCATTTTTGCTTTAAATCCGAGGTTCCTAAGCAAGGACTGGTTGCTTCCCCTAACCTCAAGGAACTGGTAATGTTTGTCACTGGGGGGTTTTTGCTGGCCTCTGGGATAAAGGCCAGGGACTACTTGATATCTAGAGTAGTTATTTTCTCACTCCTGTAACCAAATACTGGACAAGAAGCGACTTAAGGAAGGAAGGGTGTATTTTGCCCAATGGTTAGGTAGAACAGCCAATCACAGTAGAAGCTCATGGTCCACAGTACTAGGAGACTTAGTCATAACTTACTCACATATCTGCATCAGAAGTGGGCCAGTCTTTAATCCTCAAGTCCCACCCCCAGTGACCCTCCCCCAGCCAGACTCTACTTTCTAGAGGTTCCACAGTCAATAAAAACATTGCCCCTAGCTGGGGAGCAAGTGTTCAAACACACGATCCTGTGGCATTTCATATTTAACCCATAACATCCTGCCCTGCACAAAATGCAGGCCACTCCAACCCAAGGACAAAGACCCATGCAGCTCAAAGTGCCAGCAATCTTTTTCATTTGTGGGTTAGGTGTTTTGCTTTGTTTTGGTTGGTTGGTTGGTTTGGTTTGGTTTTTGTTATTCACTTGAGACACAGTCTCATCTATCCCAGGATCACCTCAGACTCCCTGTGTAGTCAAGGATGACGTTGATCCTCCTGTCTCCACCTCCCAAGTGCTTGGGATTACAGGAGTGCAGTGCTGGGGATGGAAGACAGGGCTTTAAACATGCTAGGCAAGTATTCTACCAAGTGAGCCACATGCTTCTGCCAGCCATAGTCCTGAAACTGAGAAATGATGCCACTTTAAGCTGAGCAGAAGCTCCCTGGTACAACCAAAAATGATGCAGAATTGGTAAGAAGCTGGTGTGTGTGTGTGTCTGAGGCATCTGGTTCTCTTCTGATCTCCATCCTTTCTTGAAGACACGGTTTAGCAGGAGCACATACAGTCAAAGACTATTACAGCTTCCCTTGCATAGGTAGAGCCACGTGATGAGTGATTCTTGCCGATGGTTTGTAAGCAGACTCTGGAGGGCTTGGGAGTCCCAACAAGCAGTCAGAGGCCACTCTCAACTTTTTCTCTCCCGTTGTGGCCCAGAAGGCCTTTGTTGGGGCTGCAGCAGATCTTCTGCTCTGTGAAGAGGCTTTGGAAATGGAAGCCATGTTTGGCACACCAGTGCCAAAGGACTGAGGTCCTGCAGCCCCTGTGCCACAGAGCCAACAAGCCAGGTCTGGCCAGCTGGCACAGACCCTTTAAAAAGGAAGAAGGGGACAAGCCTGCCCAGTGCTTCATGGCCCAGGTAGTTAGATCCACGATGATGAGCGAATATGTGGTGGAGAAATGGGGGGGGGGAGGAGAAGTGGCGTGGTTTGTGTGTTGTGGAAAGAGGCAGAACTGAAGATTTGAAGGCCATGAGGAACAGGCTGATGTGGGTGACCTCGGCTGCCGCCTGGGGCCATGTGATATTCCAGCTTGTGCTGCTGCCGAGAGCCATGTTTGGGTCCGTGGCCCTATGTAGCTGTGTTGGTGTCTGTGGCCTGTGTCACCACCACAGGCCTTACAGATGCCCGGGATCTGGGCTGCCACCTGAGGCCATGTTGGTGTCCAAGGGCCATGCTGCTGCCAGGGTCGTACTGATCTGAGTGGACTGCACTGCCACCCAAGGCTATGATGATGTCCAGGCCTGAGCAGTGGCCAAGGATCATGTCTGGGTCTGTGGTCCTACTGTAGCCAGGGTCTGTGTTGATGTCTGTGGCCCATGTTACCACTGGGGGCCGTGCACGTGCCTGTGGTCTGAACTGCAACCTGAAGCCAAGCTGATGTCCAAGGTCTATACTAAGCCCCTTGCTAGATGCTACAGAGTGGAAAGAGTTGGCTCCACCAATCACAGGAGGGCTAGTCCTGGTGGTGAGCACTGGAAAACTGGCTCCTGTGACCTGGGCATGGGAGAGTTGGCCCCACCCCTCATGAGTGGCCACAGAAGGAGAGCTGGCCCCAACACTTGGGAGAGCTGGCCCTGCCCCTCATGGTAGAGCTGCCTCCAATGGCATGGATGCAGAAGAGCTGGCTCGGTGGCCTGGGCACAGGAGAGCTTGTCATGCCCCTCTCCAGCCCTGGGAGGTGGTTCTGGTAGAAGCCTGGACTGTCCAACTCAGCTGCCACATCCAGGGCTTTGAGTTGGTCCACTCTAACGTCTACCCCATCTATGACTGCTGGAGCATGAAGGGACTGGTCTTGAGGGAACTGTAGCTACGGGATCTCCATGACTCAGGACAACCGTAGAATATTTGAGAGGCGTTTCAGTGAGGGTCCAGTATTGATAGTGTAGCAGAAGCCAGATGCCTTGAACCTAACCAACAACTCATTACACAATGGACGTCTGCAAGTAAAACTGTTTGGAGAAAAGGATCTACTGTGTGACACACCACAGCTCCCAATACCACTACGACAAAGGAATATGTGATGGAGAGGCAGAAAAGATGGAGGAGCAAAGTGGTTTTGGTTTTTGTTTGTTTGTTTTATTTATTTGTTTGTTTGTTTGTTTGTTTCCAGGGAGGGGTTACAAGGATAGAGGGCTGACATGGAAGGACTAGGAAATGAATGGAATTGGGGTGTATGATATGAAATTCCCAAAGAATCAATTAAAAAAATGTTAAAAAAAAAGAAGGCGGAGAGGCCTTCCATTCATTTATACCTCTGCTGATCTGAGTCTGTGTTCTGCCACTGAGTTTAACTGCTGCAAAAGGAGAAGCAGGAAATGTTTACCAAGTTTCTTTATTAAAAAAAGAAAACCAACACGACATTAGCAGGATTAAATAGAGTAAAATGTGCAAACCGCCTAGCTGGTCATGATACACAGCAGGCACCCACAGCGAGCTAACTGAGCCATTGTGAACCCTGCCCTGTGGCAGGCACCCTGGCACACAACTTACACCCCGTGTCTCAGCCTCTCCTCGGGATGCCGTTCCACGGCCCCCTGTTAGAGACATCGCAAGTGGCACACAGGCACTGCCCACCGCATTCACAGCCACACTGCCAGGGCAGCACAGGCCATGCCTCTGTATTGTATTTACACCTAACAGATGCCAAAGGCCCCGCATTTGGAGAAGGTTTAGAATACATCAGCCATAGACCGAATTCCCTGCTGTGGTGGTTGGCTTGCTTTATCCCGTGCCTTTAGCTTTTTGTTGTAGCTCAGTATGGCTGCTTCAGCTCCAGCTAGCGTGTCTCCATTCTAGAATGCATCTCCAACCTGGACAGGTATTTCTTGTGGCACCTGAGTTTTCATAAGGGGGCCTGAGACACAAAGAAGCTAAAGGACCTGTCCTGCATCACACACTGAGCGGCAGAGCGGGAACTCGAGTATGGACTATCAGAGTCTGTGCATTTCTCAGCCAAACTGGCCCCACAACCAATGCCACCCAGGAAGGTGGGGACACAGGAAACACATACTACAGACATGTACTGAGACACAGTCACACTGACTCACTCCAACCCATGCCTACTCATTGCGCAGAAAAGGAAATAGAATCTCCAAGAGGTCCGAAAACCTGCCCGAAGCCACCAGCCAGGCAAATGTCGGGAACAGATTGTGAAACAGTGGACCTCTTCTACCACACCCTATGATCAGTAACCACGGTTGTCTCACCCCCAAATTGTCCCAGCTGTCACCTTGGCCCTGAGTTCCCTCCCATCAACATGATGCTTTAGCTGACCATCTCTTGAAGGCCACCTATCCTTATCCTGACCTCAAGCAGGACTGTAGTGCCAGGGGAGAGTGGGACCTCTGGTCTCTTTGGGATCCTCCCACCACAACACAAGGCCTGGATGGTGGCCTTGTGTGTGTTGAAGCCATAAGATAAACTCATTTTTCTTTTGCTGGTGTTCAGGAAGAGAACCTCTTTGCAGGGTGGGCAGTGCCATCCTACAGGATCCCAGGCTGCAGAGTGGGGGAGGAAGCTAGCTGAGCACCAGCGTTCATCTCCCTCTGCTCCCTGGTCCTCCCAGATGTGAGTCAGCATCCCTGTGTTCCTGCTCCCCCGGCTGAGAACTTTCTCCGCCAGGATGAACCTTACCTCCTGAACTGTGAGCTAAAATATAATCCTCCCCCATTTAAGTTCTTTCTACACAAGTATGTGGTCACATCGAGGAGAAAAGCCACTAACGCAGAGAGCTTCCTGAAGAAGGTGAGATGTGGCTCCTGCCTGTAAGAACAGCAGGCTGAGGTCTCAAAGCTCTGGTCCCAGTCCTGGGCTCCTAGGCTTCCTGCATGGGATGGGCCTGTGCATGGAACTGGCCTGAGGACTGATTTAGGCCTGGTAGGTAGGTGCCATCACTTGAAGTGCTCACTGGGGTTGTTAACTCCTAAAGAGGGCATAAAACTGACTTATGAGCTGAAATCAGGTGTTCAAACATAAACACGCCATGGCCTATGATTGATTTGACTGGATAAATAGCTTTTATAATTGGTATGTTTTTTATTAAATTTTAAAGGCTGCATATTTATATGGGGGTGGGGACTGATGCATGCTAAGACCAGCATGTTGGCACCCTCCATCCTTCACTGGCTCCCTGCTGGCTGAGACTCAGGACCATAACATATCTTTCTGCTGACTGGACCCCTGAGACCCGGGGGACCTGGGAAGAAGACAGTGAAGGATCATGGTCCCTCAATTGTATGTGATGTTCGGGTCCATCCTAGACACTGGGGTGGCTCTCAGGAGGCTTAGGGAGAGCAAAAGGAGGGACAGAAGGGCTTCTTTTCCTGATGGACACCTAAAACGTCAGATCCGCAGACGCAGGAGGCATGACTCCACCTGCCTCTTCTGTACATGCAAGATCGGGCTACAGACCAGGATGGGAACACCACCAGATCACTGGAGTTTGGGCAGCAGTCTGATTTCAGGGCCCCTGGAATGTCTAGGCCCTCATTAGGAACCATCCGGGTAATGAGCAAGGGTGGTAAGATCCATAGTCCCCGTGTGTGTCCTAAGCAGAGAATTATGGCCTCAGTTTCCCTGTCTGTAAAGTAGGTCAATGGTCTGCCTCTCAGGGTGTCAGGACTGTGGGTGAAAGGTATGAAGAGGAAGTCAAGTCCTCAGTCTTCTCAACTGCCTGTTTTGGTATCTGGTTTCCAGCCAGCAACCTGAACTGGAATGTACAGACCCTGTGGGCAAGGAGCTCACTCTCTCACTGGAAGTGGCATGCTCTGTACTGAGTCCCAAACACAAGGAAAGACAACTTAGCCAGACTCACACTGCACATAGATCCTTAGCTTCCAGGCTGCAGAGGATCGAGGCTGACAGGTTCAGAGCTAGTTCAGTGTGCTCAGTGTGTGACCAGGATCAGGGACCAGTGTGTGAGCATGGACAGAGTTCGGTGTGTGACCAGGGCCACACTCATTTAGTGAACAGAGTTGAGACTCAATGTTAAATTGCGGTGTTTTAAATGAGAATGGCACCCGTAGGCTCATGTATTTGAATGTATGGTCCCCAGTTGGTACAACTGTTGGGGAAGGATTAGGAGACATGGCCTTTTGGAGGAAGTATGTCATTGGGGTGGGCTTTGAGAGGTTTCACAAGACTTAAGCCATTCCCCGTGTCTCTCTATCTCTCTGCCTTCTACTTCCAGATCAAAATGTGGGCTCTCTGTTGCTATGTCTTTCCTCCAATACTATGGATTCTAACCCTCTGAAATTGTAAGCCCAATTAGACACTTTCTTTTATAAGTTGCTTTGCTGGCTAGTTTTATGTCAGCTTGACACAAGATATAGTCATCTGAGAGGAAGGACCCTCAAGTGAGAAAATGCTCCCATAGGCTCCAACTACAGGTATGCCTATAGGCATTTTCTTAATTAGCGATTGATGTGGGAGGGCCCAGCCCATTGTGGGTGGGGCCACCCCTGAGCTGGTGGTTCTGGGTTCTATAACAAATCAGGCTGAGCAAGCTAGAGTGAGCAAGCCAGAAGTAGGACCCCTATGTGGCCTCTGCATCAGCTCCTGCCTCCAGGTTCCTGCTTTTTCTGAGTTCCTGCCCTGACTTGCTTTGATGATGGAATATAATGTGGAAGTATAAGCCAAATAAACCCTTTCCTCCCCAATTTGCTCTTGGTCTTGGTGTTTCATCACAGCAACAGAAACGTAATTAAGATAATAGCCAGGGTAAGGGATAAGCTTGTGCTAGGTCTCAAGATAAAGTCTACAGTGTTCCCAGGCTCAGGACCAAGATCAGGGTTCAGTGTGGAGCAGAGTCAAGGGCCTCTGCATGACGAGGATCAGGGCTCAGCTTATAAACCTGTGGAGCTCCATTCCCTACACTTGTCTCTTTGTTCTCTTGAGGCATTTAAGGGACAAGGGTTGAGAGGCAGGCTGCTGTTTGAGCCCCTCCAGAGCAGGTGACCTAGGTCAGACCCCCTTGTGCTGATACTCAGGCAGGGATGTGGGGATAGATCTGGCTCTCCTACTTCCTCCTTATCCATCCTCTGTCTAAGCTTCAGCAAATTCCCCTAAGCTGGGCTGAGCCTCTGCCGCTCATGGGAGCTTTCCATCTGAGGTTGCAGCTGAGGCTCAGCCCGACTCCCACCTCCCTGTCTGGGCTGCAGATAACAGTGGAGACGCGGAAAGGGTCCTTCGGCTGGCACCGAAACTGACCTGATGAGGCATTGGTTCCCTATGAAAGGGCTTTCTTCCCTCCTCACCTACCAGCAGGCCATGGTTGGGGGAGATGGACATCAGCTGCCCCAGCCTGGCCCACAGCAGAGAGGGGAAGTGTAATCAGTGGCCACTCTCAGCATCCGGTGTGAATTGATGTCCAGCTGCTGTGTTCTGCAGACCCTGTGGGCCTGGCTATCGTTAGTCTCTGGTGGTCCCTGTAGTCTGTGCTTCCATTGTCCCTGTAGATGGGAAGAGGAAGCGGGCTCGGCAGAGCCAAGGCACTGACTGCCCTGTGCCCCACAAATGGCAAATTGAAGCTGGACCCTGAATTCTGAGCCTGTTTTCTTGGGGTCTAGGCAGAGGAAAGAAACTTGACACTGGGTCCTATGGGTATCTCTATCAGTCCTGAAGTCCCCCAAGGAATGTGGATGTCAAGTCAGGATCTCAGGGACTTGGGAGATAGGGACGGGCCAAGCTGCAGCCGGTTATATCTAGATCAGCTCTGGCTGACATCCCGCCCTCTCCTTGCTGTGCTGGGTACCACCATCCAAATTCTCACTCTTAAGCTGCACACCTGGCCAGCTGCTTGGCTACCCATAGACACCGGGCCACCCGCCCTTGATCAGGGTCTGACCTTCTCCTAAGACCCTTTCCAAGATGTCTTCAGATACACGATTTTGATCGGGGGGCACTTCTCTTTCTACATAAATGTCATTGAATGATTTGTCATCTGTCACCAAGTTCTGTTACTTCACATGGAGCCAGCATGAGGGTATTTTCCACACTGAGGGTAGCTCTCTCTCTCTACTAGATGGTAGCCAATCCAAGGCTACTGGGGGGCTGCAGGGAAAATGGGTCAGGGTGCTATGTGTGTGGTGGTCTGACTAGGAATGGCCCCCACAGGCTCATAGACTGAATGCTTGGTCATTAGGGAGTGGCACTACTTGACAGGAATTAGGAGGTGTGGCCTTGTTGAAATAGGTGTGGCTTTACTGGAGGAAGTGTGTCACTGGGGTGGGGTTTGGGGTTTCAAATGCTCAAGCCAGACCTAGTGTCTTTCTCTCTACTTGCTGTCTGCTGATCCAGATGTCAAACTCTTGAGCTACCTCTCCAGCACCATGTCTACCTGTGCACTGGCATGCTTCCCACAGTGACAATAATGGGCTAAACCTCTGAAACTGTAAGCCAGCCCCAATTAAATGTTTTCCTTCATAAGAGTTGTTATGGTCATGGTGCCTCTTCACAGCAACAGAACCTTGACTATGACAATGTCCAAGGCCTACTACCCTCAGATGGAAGAGGTGAGGCCTGCATTTTAGAACTGCCCAGTAAAGGAAATGGGAAGGAAAGAGTTCTCCATGCCAGTGCTGAGAGCTCCCCACTAAGCCTGGTCGTGGGCTTGCCCAGGCTGAAGAGGCATATGACAGGGGAGTCTCCAGAGGCAACCCACATGGCCTGGACTCCATTCTGAGGCAAGGGGAATCTCTGCAGGTCAGAACCTCCAGGAAAAGGGGTCTAGAGGTCCAGAGGGTTGAGGCCAGGTTGGGGTGCTTGAGGTAATGGTAGATTGTAGACCAAATGAAGAGATAGGGCATTATCTTGCTCTAAAAGTCCCCCCTTCTGCAGAGCGATGGACCACATTGAAGGGACGTTACAGCAGAGTATTTTCCACCATAGCCTCTTCACAACTCTTGCCCTCCAGAGAGCTGCAGCTTGTTCTAAAGAGGGGCTGGCCAAAGGTGATGCAGGCTCTGGCTCTCCTAGGGGCTGGTGGGCTGTCTGGAGCAGCCTGGTTGCCCTCTGAAGCACCTGTACTAGGCTCACCTGAGAGAGAGAGGCATTCTGGGCCCAGAATGCAGCATGGAGATGCCAGGGCTCTGCCTCCAGACCCCAGAGCTGTGGATGACACAGAGTCTCCTTCTAACATCACTAGCAACCCTCCCTGAAGACATAGCACCTCTCCCAACCTGAGTCAGACCACCAATGCATGGGAGTAGTGTCGGAGTCCTTCACCCCTCCACCTTCCATCTTTCCTGCCTAGTCCCAGTGTCCTTCCCAACCTTCCCCAGCATGTACTTCCCTCTGTTATAACCCACCAAAACCAGTCAGACTTTTACTGTGGAATGTACAAATTCAAAAAGTGGCAAAAATCATACAAAGGAGAATTTTGCCACCCAGCATCATCCTGGCTCTCTGCAACCTCAGCACACAGAATACTCAAACCCACTGCAGTGAAGACCACTGGCCTCTATGTCTTTCACCAGGTGTGTGTATATGTGTGCACCTGTGTGTATGTCTATGTGTATCTGTGTGTGTGTATCTCTGTGTATGCATATGTCTGTATCTATGTGTGTGTATGTGTCTGTGTGGGCCTGTATATGTGTATGAATGTCTATGTACCTGTGTATCTATGTACACATGCTCCTCTGTATGTACACAAGTGCCTAAATGTACATGTGTGTCCGTACACATACGACCCTCTTATATGTTTGTATGTGTACCTATGTATGTTTATGTATATGTGTCTCTGTGTCTATGCTAGTATATATGTGTGTATCTCTATGGATGTGTCTATGTGTATATTGTATATGTGTGTGTATGTTTTAATATGCAAATGTATATGTGTGAATCTAATGTGTCTATATGCATAGTGTATGTGTATGCATAATTTTTGTGTCTGTATACATAGCGCATATATGTGTCTATGTGTATCTATATGTGTAATATTGATCTGTCTTTATGCGTAGTATCTATGTAAGTCCATACATGTAGCATGTATCTATATGTCTATATGCATAGAATATGTATCTGTGTATGTGTCTATGCATAGTGTCTGTGTGTGTCTGTATATATAGCATGTATCTATGTGTGTCTGTACATATAGTTTATTTGTGTGTCTATGTGTGTAGCATGTCTCTATATGTGTCTATATGTTTAGTTTCTCTGTGCCTATGTTCTGGGTGCACGCACTTCTGTGTGGTTCCTCCCACATACTCTCTGAGCCACCATCACAGTGACCAGCACAACCACATGGTCCCGGCAGTCTCAGAGTGCTGCCCTCCACACTTCTGCCCATCCTCACCCGGTCTCACCCCTGCATCCACTTGTCTGCCCTCATCTACATAATCTCATCATTCATAGAACAGCTCTCCACTCCCTCAGTAAAATCTTCCGTGGCAATGGTCTCGAAGGCAGACCAGAGCCCAGGACTCCAGAAGGAGGATATAGACATGGTTGAAGATCCCTTTAGTGGGGCTAGAAGAGAAGAGGGGGCGTGTGATGTCCATGTGGCCCTGGTTCAGGCCATGTCGGGAGGTGGCCAGACATGGCATGAGCATCTTCAGCTCTCAGGAAGCCCTGTTTCACCAGCACTACCACCCCTGCTCCGTGCACATCACCAGACTCACAAAGGCTTTGCTTCAAACAAGCCAGGACTCCATTCTGCCGAAGCAAGGGGAAGGACAGAGCTCTGGAGACCTGGAGGCAGGAGGTCCCAGGAGGGCAGAGTGGGGAGGGAACTCCCCAAGTATCGATGGACAGGAGCAAGCTGGAGAGGAGCCAAGAACAGGGCTCACTGGAAAGCCAGTGACAGATCTCCCAGGGGATGCGGCGGGAGTCACCTGGGTGAGCTCATGCTGTTCTTCCTTGTTCTATTTTAGAAGTTGATGGGATGAAGGGGCCATGAAGGGTGTAGATAAGGCAAATTAAAGCATCTGGGGAATGGCAGGAGGTGGCTGGGTGTGGCCACTCACCGAGAAAAGAGGATAGCTCCAAGATGAGGCTCTGAAGCAGGGCAGCCAGAAGGATGCTGCCCAGGCCTGAGCATCCACATATGCTGGGGACCTCAGTGGGGGCGAGGTCTGGGACTCTTTGCATGTGTGAATCAAACTGAAGCTTGGGAAAGGGGAGACCCTGAGCAGGGGCCTCCTGGTCCAGTGGGCCCCAAGTCACTGCCAACCTTCTTTCCTGGGCCTCTGTTTCCCCAATTGTACAGTGAAGGGACAAGATTGAAAACTCTCTGGTAGATGTTGAGGGAGGACACTGTTTAACCCCATCCTGGTGATGGTGTGGGAGCAAGAGCTGCTATAAAAAAAAACAAGAAGGAACCTGCAGTGATAGGGACAGGTGAAGCTGTCTCTGTCACTCCCTACTTTACAGGTCCTCTGTCCCCAAGAGCCTCATTCCTGCCTCCAAATGTGTACCAACATTTCCCCCCAGGACAGCCAGCTTGCCTGTCTCAGTCCTCACTCTTGAGTACAGGTACCCACATACCAAAGGTGACGGAAGGGCCAGAAGAAGCATCTCCAGAGTCCAGGATGCTGAACCTCCATGTTTGCTCACATCCTCACACCCACAAGAAGGAAAGGAGCCAGTTCCCTTCCAAAGAAAAGAGTCCCTAGCGCCCAGCTGCAGCCAGCTTCTGGCACACATCAGGTCACCAGGAGTCCCAGCCCTCTGCCACTGTGAGCATGGGCTGTATGTGGCTGCAGTGAGACCCAGACAAGGACCCGAGGCGGACCTCCACAAATGCCCCAGGCTCCCCCATCTGTATGTTCAACACAGAACCTGGCAGACATGTTTTTCTCTGGCTCCAGCCACCTTCGGAGCCAGACTCAGTCGGTTTCTCGTCTTTATTTTGGCAGAGGGAAAAAAAAATGTAATTTCTAATTTAAAATTTTTAAAAAAAATCACCACCCTCATTAACATTCACCAAGCTCAGATGGTGTTTGGGAAATTATCCCTGTCACTCTTGCACACACCGGCACACGGGCTGGCAGCAGGGATGGTCTCTCTTGCCTCAACACGCCTAAATAGCGCCACTCTATCTGTTGCTGTTTACCTTACGGGGCTGTGCTGAGAGCCCTGGGGACTGTGAGAAGGGTCTGGAGAAAGGTGGTGGATGCTGGGAAAGCAGGACAAGGAACAGAGCTTCAATTCCTTTCCCTCCCCGCTCCCACCTTGCCCAAGTGGTTCAGTGACAGGTAACAACACCCAGGTGGGACAGCACTGTGACTGACTCCCTGAAGCCCACAAGACGGGTGGGGAGAGGTTACAAAAGGCCCCAAGCTAGAGGAGCAGATCAAGTAAGGGTGGACCCCATACCTGCTGAGCAAGTGGGGGAGCCACAGACCCCCCCCCTTTGCTCTTCAGTTCCTGCCTCTGCAGATCTGCACACACACAAAAAAAAATCTTGGCCTCCCAAAGCCATCCTGAGGCATGCAGGCAGTTTGAGTGCCTTGAACTTCCATCAGAGTTCAACCTGGCGAGCTGTCAGGGGGCTGCTCACATCCTGTGCTTTGAGCAAGAAGATCAGTCGGGTTGTTAGAGATGCCTCTTGTGGGAGGCAAGGCTGACCTCCTCAAGTATGCACTTCCCAGCTGGAAAGACAGATGCTAAGAGAGACAATCTCAGCCCCACATCCCCATGTGTGTGTGTCAGGAGGAAAGACCCACATTCCAGGGCTGTGACTCTCTTCTGCTTCATGATGAGCCATACGAGATTCAGCTTCCCACAGCGTGATGAGGAGCTGCCAAGCACCAAGTTCTGGCTTCCGTCTTTCAATTTGCAGGTGGAAACCAGATGCTTGGGGGCAAAGAGACTGAGGCAGGCCGGAGATGTCCCTGTTATTCAGGACTTCTCATTATGCAGGGGAAAAACCACAGGCTGAGATAAAGGATGCTTAAAGAGATCCCAGAGGCCACCATCTCTATTCAGCTAGACCATAGGAAGTTTCTCATTCTCCCTGACAGTGTGAGGAGTGAGTGTGTATGAGGTGTGTTGCAGTGTGAGCACTGGGTGTCTGTGAGGTGTGTGCAGTGTGAGGACTGAGTGTCTGTGAGGTGTGTGCAATGTGAGGACTGAGTGTCTGTGAAGTGTGTGCAATGTGAGGACTGAGTGTGAGATGTGTGCAGTGTAAGGACTGAGTGTGTCTGAGATATGTGCAGTGTGAGGACTGAATGTATCTGAGATATGTGCAGTGTGAGGACTGAGTGTGTGTGAGGTGTGTGCAGTGTGAGGACTGAGTGTGTGTGAGGTGTGTGCAGTGTGAGGACTGAGTGTGTGTGAGGTGTGTGCAGTATGAGGACTGAGTGTGTCTGAGATGTGTGCAGTATGAGGACTGAGTGTGTGTGAGGTGTGTGCAGTGTGAGGACTGAGTGTGTGTGAGGTGTGTGCAGTGTGAGGACTGAGTGTGTGTGAGGTGTGTGCGGTATGAGGACTGAGTGTGTCTGAGGTGTGTGTAGTATGAGGACTGAGTGTGTCTGAGATGTGTGCAGTGTGAGGACTGAGTGTGTCTGAGGTGTGTGCAGTGTGAGGACTGAGTGTGTCTGAGATGTGTGCAGTGTGAGGACTTAGTGTGTCTGAGGTGTGTGTAGTGTGAGGACTGAGTGTGTCTGAGATGTGTGCAGTGTGAGGACTGGGTGTGTCTGAGGTGACTACAGTATGAGGACTGAGTGTGTCTGAGGTGACTGCAGTGTGAAGACTGAGTGTGTCTGAGGTGTGTGCAGTGTGAAGACTGAGTAATTATTGAGCTAGCAGTGACCTCAGCACTGATAACATAGAGATTACCAAGGTCAGAGGTGAACAATTAGAAAATCTAAAGGGGCTGGAGAGATGGTTCAGCAGCAAAGAGCACAGGCCGCTCTTCCAGAGGATCCAGGTTCAATTCTTAGCATCACATGGTGGCTCACAACTATTTACTGCAACTCCAGTTCCAGGGGGTCCAGTTTCTTCTTCTGGCTTCTGTGGGCACCAAGCATACATATGGTGCACAGACATGAATGCATGGAGAGTACACATACACACACACACACAAAAAGAAAAGGTAAAGGAGTATCAGAGTGGTGAGCATCCAGGCAATGACAGAATGGACATGACAGGGGTATTTGAGATTGAGCATGTGGGCTCTGCTCTTCAAGAAGGATATTTAGGCTCCATGAAGTACTATCTTAGGTCATAATCAATTGTTCCCTCTGACCTTTGAGTGCCAGCCTACTTCTCTACCTAGATGAAAGGGTGGCTGCATCTCACACTGAAGGGCAAACCAAGGTCCAGAGCAAGAGCTCTATGAATAGGAATCCCAGCAGAGCACTTTGATTGGTCCAGACTGGAGGTGGTGATCCTCTTCACCAATGAGCAATAGGCAATGAACAGAGCCAAGCAAGGATCAGCCACTCATACAGCACAGACATGATTATAGAAGGAAGAACTCGGGATCTCTCAGCAGCACCAGAGCCAGGATTCAAGCACAGGTCTTATACCTTCCTCTCACATATACAGATGCCAAAGTACACATCATTCTCCTTCCCTCTGCTTAGCTTTGTGGGCTTTTCTTTGCCTTCCTCTGCCCTGGAGAATCCACCGCTGCCCTTACCTGAGTGTTGACTTGGGCGTTGTCCCAGTCATCAGGTTCCCTGACTCCCAAACCATGAGCATCAGCTGATTCCATGACCCAGAAGCTACATTCACTCTCTAAGAGCCCTAAGGGTATCATGAATTGTGGACAAAATGGCCTTGATCATGTTCCAACTTTATAGAAGTCTCAACTTCTTACCTTCAAGTTCAGGATCATGTCCACTTCCAGGGTTGTTGCACGGAACTTAGGCTGTGGCTCTCAGACATGCAGGACCTGATACTGCAGCTAGCCGATGTGTAAGCAGACGATAATTTGTGTCTGCATCTGTGCAGATGCTGAGAGCCCTAGGCCTTGGATGCTGTCCATGGAGACCAGGTGCTGAAGTTCAGCTTGGGCCTGAAATGGAGAGGGTGGGTGGTAGAACTCAAGGTCCTCTGGCATGCAGACACTGTAAACAGCTACACTATGAGCACAGACACCTCATAATTCCCAGCCTTTTCACCAAAGGGCCTAGATGTGCAGGCCCGGAAGGAGTGGGCCTTGGAGATGGGAGAAAGGACCCTTGGCTCAGTCTTCCTTAGAATTGCTTGTTTTGATGCAGAGTTCCATAAAGGAGAAGACACTGTCCCTCTGGCTCTGTGGACAAGCCCTCCAGGAGGCACCTGCCCATGCACCTCATGAGTTATGCATCCCTGTGGAAATGACAGTTGCTGCAATGCCATCTTGAAATCCAGCCCAGGTAGCAGCCACGTACTGATGATCTCTGGTCCAGGAAGAGAAGTCAGTAGATAATCCAGAGATATTCTCACCCAGATACAGTGAGCACTGGAGGCCATCAGCTGCCTTGGTACCACAGCTCCTGGGAATTTTAAAGTGGTGTCTGTTTCTCTCTACCTGGGCTACTACCTTCTGTGTATACGCTCATTCTCATAAGAGAAGAGGCCAGCCTTAGTCGTGGGTGATAGCGGCAACCAAACAAGCCAATGACACCGTCTGTTCCTCCGTGTCTTGTCATGGCTAAAGTCACACCATAAGTTCTCCAGTCCTTGAGTCAAATGTCCTCTTAGCATAGCTCAGCATCAGCATATCAACATGACCAGAAAAAAAAAAACCCTAGGCAAATGTCAAGCTGGGGTCTCCTTCCCAGGTTTATCACTAAGGTGAGCCTCAGGAGACTGCTTCCTCCTCCCATCTGTCCCACCATCTGGTTCACAAATTGGATGTTGGGGTAAGATTGTAACACCTAGCTCTCTGTTGAGCACCTCACAAAAGTGCTCCAACACCTCCCAAGGCATCCTACATAACAAGTGAGGACCTGGGGTCCCAGTGACACTGAGACAGAGCCTGGCAGTTCTTTCTGTCTCTCAGGAGGGACTCTGCATCTCCATCATCTCTTAGGAGGTACCTGGCTGCACCAGGCCAGATTAGTCATCACATAGATGGATTCTTGGGACTATAGCTAGGACAGCTGCGGTACAGGGAGGGACATAGGAAGACAGCCATGCCTTCCAGGGAGCTGTCCACAGAGACAGGTGCTGAAATCCCAATTCCTCCAATACTGGAGCGGAAATGAGGCCAAATAGTGGTGGACGGAAAATGAAAGAGATAGGGAGTTAGGGAGACAACTCAGTTGGCAAAGCGCTTGCCCTTGCAAGCATTAGAAGCAGAGTTTGACCCTTCAGAACCCATTTGAAAAAGCAGTCATGAAGGCACCTGTTCATAATCTCAACACTGGGGAGACGGAGACCGGCAGGTCCTTGGGACTTGCTGGCTGGCCTTTTCTGAGAGCTCCAGGCCAATGTGAAACTTTGTCTCAAAAGCAAGATGGGTGATGCCCGTGGACAAATACTTGAGGTTGACCTCTGACCTCCACATCACATGAACATATGTACGTGTGCATTGGCACGCACACATGTACACTGCATGAGCATACACACACATGTGCATACACATACAAAAATAAAGAGGTGGTCACATATACTCACCTTATCTCTGCTCTGAATTTCAGTCTTCTATAACAAAATTAGATATCCCCAAAATCTCTGGCTACCCAATCCTCTGATTTGCATTGCCCTAATTTCACTTGTATTTATCCTCTGTTGGGCACTAAGCTCTTGTTCCCACTTCTTGGATTATCCTCTTAGCCTAGTTGTCAAAGCCCTGCTGCTTCTGGAAGGCCAAAGCTCAGCTAAGAAGCAAAAATGCCATCTTGAGCACAGCAAGCAGAGTCGGCACAGCACAAGTCAGAGGACCAGAAGGACTAGAGAGCTAGGTGGCCGGAGCAATGGCACCCAGCCAGATGTTACCTACCAACTGGGCCATGGTGTAACAAGAAGGGAGGGGACAGGGAATGTTCACTGAAGCAGTGTCTGCAGTTGAAATGGTGATGGGCAGCTCACTGCTGTCCACAACAAACATGGGCAGGAGTATGATGCTTCAGCCTCAAGCAAGCATTTGGCCCCAGATGAGAGTCATCTTTGATGTCCAGGGGAGGCAGCATCTCATTCACCAGTCTCATCCAATGTCTTCTCTGTGTAGGCATGCTGCCATGTCAGTCCCCACTGCCCCTGCCACACACAGAGAGAAGTCTCTCAACAACCACATTGATCATGTGACCTGCCACCTTCTACACCAGGTGTAGCTGATCCTGTCACTTCCAAGTCTTAGGACATAGTAACTACATAACATTGTTGAACAGCATTATTAGAAGATGGTAGTTTTGAGTAAAAGTCAAGAGCTTCGCCATCAGTAGCTCAAGTTCAAGGCATGAACCTGTTCCACTAAGGTCCCATTATGGTGCAGGCATTTTCTGTTCCCTTTGTCTGCCATGGAGGTGGTGACCATGGCACAGACATCTCATTCTCTCTCGGCACTGTCCTGAGGAAAACAGGAAGTGACAGATGTGTGTATCTTTGCCATGGCCAGCATATGTGTGAATGATGTTTCTTTTCCAGAACATGTTGCCTCAGAGAGGTTCTTTTACACCCCAAGTCAAGGAGAATGGAGCCTTGAGAGATGCGGGAACTCAGACCTGGGGAGCAGAAGGAGATCATTGTGCTACAGAAGGGACATCAAACTGCTGGCCCCATGGGGGTTTAAGTCGGCTTGGATAGAAGAGAAAAATCTGAGTCAGTTGAATTGGTGGCAAGATTGGGTTAAAAGACAGAATTCTGGCATGAGGACAATAGAAATGAATTGAAGGAATTGAATTTAGTCCCATTGGAGAAAGGAAATAGGACTGAATAGGAGGGACCTAACAGGACAGAATTAGGATGAACTGAATTGGCGCTATTTGTTTTGAATTGAAAATTACATGGAAAATGACCAGGAGTTGGGTTGGGGATGTGAGATGAGCTAGAGAGAAGGAGCTGGGAGAATCTGGGGTGAGTGAGATGAATTGAGTTGAGCTGAGCTTTGGAATAAGAGATGATTGATGGCTTGGGTTAAATTTGCCCAAGGTCAGGCAAGCCTCCCACCCGATGTTCCCCAGAAGAAGTGTGCTTGTGCTCTGGACCTGGAAGTTCAAAGGGCACTTCGAAGCACTTACTATATGCAGAAACTGGAGACTTGGCCCTGACCCAAGAGTGCTCAAGCTTAGCCTCCTGTCAGTTCCAAAGTCCTGAGGTCAAGCCCTAGAGAGGGCAGCAGAGCCACCTGGAGAAGATCCAGCCCCTACAGGAACAGCAGGGCCACCTAGAAAAGCTTGAGTCCCAAGAGGAGCAGCAGGGCCACCTGGAGAAGCTCATGTCCCAAGAGCAGCATCAGAGCAACATGAAGAAGCTCGAGTCCTGAACCTTAGAAAAAGGAGTTCATATTCCTGATCTCTGTTGGCATCCTAACTTTGAGTCACAGTGAGACATTGCCCTTGGGACAGGCCACAGGGATGTCAGGATGTCAGGCTGTGGGACATGGGCTCTGAATCTCCTCTGTCTCTTGATTTTCTCACCTTCAAAATAGAGACAATAGTGGCTCCTTCAGACTCCTGCCTTTATAGCCTAGGAAGCCAGTTTCTTCTCTCATTATTGACAACTGCCATGTCCCTCCCTAGCTGAGCATTTGTCAGTTTCCAGATCTTTCACTTAAGCTCCCAAGACACCCAGGGTTTTGTAGAAAGCTGCTTCAAGAGGATTTGGTCATCTCATGGGAGCTGGTGACCCCAGTACCACAGTCATGTTGGGCCATTGGGACCTGCATTTCCTCCTTACACTTCTCCAGCCATCTCTGCTTCTCCGCGGGGGCTCTGACCCCCCAGCAGCCGAAGCACTTTCAAACCTTCTCAGATGCCTGTATGCCTTCATCTTGCAGCAGCTGTGCCCTCCTCCCCGGACTTGACACCACAGATCCCACCTCCAGACAGGCCTCTCGTGATCCTGCACACAACAGACATCTCCCCCACGCACCCTTGGTCCCTTCTGTCAGAACTTCCTGCCATGCTCTGTCCACATTCTCAACTTCTTCAAACCCACACCCCCATAGACAGGCTGAGACGTCACCCTGAAGTTCAAGACACACACAGGGCACACACCCTAGAATCAGGGCACCCAGCTCACCAACATGGGGCTCTCTCCTGGGACTTTCATCTCCTAGTCTGATCCTGTTGGAAGCCTTTCAAGGACTTCGGGCAGCTTGTCTGAGGACACATCTGAGCAGCATAACCATATTGAGAATTTGCCCGGGGCAGCACAGGCCATCCAGGGATGACTCGCCAGCTGCCTCTGAACGCTTTTGTCTTTTCTGTTATTTTCCCCAACTTGTGTTGAGTTCAAGGATGTTTCGTCAATTAGTCCAAGAACACCTTAGCCTTGTTTTCACATCGCAAACGTGGGCAACTTCACTTGCGGCTCCTCCTGCCCGTGAGTGATGTCATCTCAGCTGCCTGCCCTGCCTTCCAGATTTTTATCATTGCTGTTTGATGTTTTTCTGGTTTACTGGGAAGAGAAAATGAAGAAATACGAGTGGGGGTGCACTGCCCTTTCTGAGTAGCGAGGGTTCTCTCGGCCTCTCCACACACACTCAGGGCTGATCTAGGCAGGATTGGAGCATGGAGCCCCCTATTCTGAGGCTTTGGGGGCCTAAGCTTCATGTGAACCCATCAGAACCACAATGATCAGCTGGTATCCTGCCCTGAACCTTAACCCTACTGAGTCTCAGTTTTCTTATCTTTAAAATGAGAATACTAGCAAACCCTTGCCTTGGAAAGGAGAGAGTCAGCACATGGGACAAATGAACACATACATAAGACCTGCTTGCTGCACAGCCTGGGACAGCCACTGCAGTTAGGTTGACAATAATGATGGGTCACCGATACTACTGAACACATCACTGTTATATTTTCTTTCTTTTTTAAAAGTAAAATATGCTCCCCAAAGAAAATTGACATAAAAAAACAACATCTACTGGGGCTGGAGAGATGGTTCACTGTCTCTAAGACCACTGGCTGCTCTTCCAGAGGACAAGGATTCCATTCCCAGCACCCACAAGGCAGCTCACAGCTGTCTGTAGCTCCAATTCCAGGGGATCCAACACAGTCTTTTGACCTCCACAGGCACCAAGCACACACATGGTACAGTGACATGCGCACATCCAAAACACCATACACATTAAAAATAATAATAATAATAATTTAAGCAATAATTTTAAAATAACAAATAAGTGAATGAACGAATGACAAAGGGTTGTTAACCCTGCCCTGCCAAGCTCTGCATGTCTCACAACAGCATTGGCAAGGCCCCTCCCTGGGTGACCTTCCTCTCTTGAAAACAGCCTGAACCTCACAGCCTTGCACGCTCTCCCACGTCCTCCGAGGAAGTGGAGGAGCCCTTTCTTTAACAGAAAAATTAAGCCTCGCCTGTCACACTTGCTGCAGATGTCTTTTCTGGGCTGCGCAGCCCAGGCCTTTGGCTTTGGCAGCTTCGTCTGACATGCAGAAGATTTTCATTCCGACGCAGCCAAGCCTGTCCATATTTTCTCTCCTGATTCCTTGTATTAGTTCTAAACTTAGGAAAGCTGCTCTCTCCCGAGGCGGGATGAATATTAAATTCTACTTAATTCTCACTTTTCTGGGTCCCTATTTTTTTTTTAATATACTTAACGCTAATCCAGATGGAATTCAGTTCTATGGTGGGAGTGGGGGGGGGGGTTGCAATGGGCTGAGTACTTGCAGGGGGGAGGAACAGCCTCCTCACACCCACCACAGAGCAGACCCCTAGCAGGGAGCCTGAGCCCACACCCAACCCCAGCTGGAGATCCGGTGCCTCTGCCCACACACTGTCCAGGTTGAAGAAGGAGCACCTCTATCCAGAGTCTCAGCCAGAACAGAGCAGGAGGCTCAGGCACCTGAATGATTAGAGGGAAACTGGGGGATGGCAAGGGTGCCTGCAAGTTCTGGATGGAGGACGAGAAGCACTGGGAGTCAGGCTTGCATATTAGGGACAACCCTCCCACAGGACCAGGGGCAAAGCCTCACCTCACCTCACCAGCTGGACTCTCCAATGGAAAGACCAGAGGCAGTCAGCGGGAACCTATCCTCCGCCATCCCCTCCAGTACCCAGGCTGCTGGCGGTTGGGCGCAGCATTCCTCCCTTGCACAAACAGCAAACAACAGCAGAAGAAAGAACACAGGTTGGGGGCAGCAAGAAGACCATCCTGAGATGACACATCAGGATGAGACCATCCGGATGCCCATGTTCAGCCCGGACACAAGTGATGGAATAGGTGGACCCCAAAGCCAGTTTCCGGCTTCTGGAATACAGTTCAGGCACTGGATAAGGCTTTCTGTAAAGGTCCATTGATCTTGGGCAGCTTATGCATGGAGGTGGAGCCAAGCTGTTTTCAGCAACTGGACTCCAGCACATTTATGGGATTGCAAGACACTCACCAAGTGCAGAGGAAGCTGTAGCCTATTAATTTCCTAGTTAATCATGCAGGACATTTGGTAATGACAGCTCTTGCCATGCTACCCATGGCCAGCCTTGGACTGAGCTGTAATTCACCCTCAACAGCGTTAGTGGACACAGGAGCCTTGGCCTTGAGCTGCTGTTGGAGGTACTTCGCCAGGGGTCTGCCCCCCCCAGAACCCTTGCCTCTTGAGTCTCATTGTTTAGGGAGTAAGAACCCCAGCATAGTGGAGGTCAGGTCACCTCCAGGAGTCTGTACCATAGGCAGCATGGTGCCTTGTGAGATCATGGTCCCAGCCCAACCTGGGTCCTGGCCTCCAGAGAAAACATTCTGTAACATGTAGCTTCCTACCTCAGAGGGTAGCTGCTGGGGGAGAGAGAGAGAGACAGTCAACCTGTTCTGAAAGCTTCATTGTGTCTTTCTGTTGACATTTCCAGGAGGACATTTCTGAAAGTTCTACTTTGCCACCCCTTGCTGGCTGTGTGCCTCTTATCATTCTGTGTCTGGGAACAGGTGTCCTGTGCATGGCTGCTGAGAGTTGGGACCTTTGCACTAGCTGGGGATGACCTCTCCTGCCTCCCCAGGGAAAACACTCACAGGTGCCACTGGGGAGTACCATGTGGATGTGGATATGAATGTGGATGTGGGAACATGGGCTGGGTACAGTGGCTCTCACAGCCCTGAGTAGCAGACAGCAACCTGCTCCGCCTTACCTTGGTGATCACAGAGCCATCTCCTTTGGTTCACTGGCCTTCCTGCATCCAGCAAAGTCCTTGGTCTTCACCATGGTGACCTCCATCAGGGTTCACCTGGACCCTGTGATGTAGTGGGTAGCTGTTCCAGCTTTGATCTGGAAGTACTACCCCTAGTGAGGCTTCTGGTAACTGCCACACCTACCTATGACCTGGCCTTGGGGCAGGGCTGAGACGGGAGCCCTTAAGACCTGAGATCTAGACGTGCCGGCCCCCTTGGTTCCTGGTGATCCTGGATGCTGGATGGTAGACCGAGCAGAGTTCTCCAGAGAACCCCACTGGACTGCACCTCACCTCTCCCAGACCCTGTAACCAACCCCTTTACTGGCTGTAAGTTATCCAAAATAAACCTCCTTTTTAACTACGTGGAGTTACCTTGTTAAATTCCCCACATTACCATGACTTAGATTCCACCCTATAACCTACATGGATGGGATAAGTTAGTTAAAGGCTTGGAGCAGTTAGTTAAAGGACCTGTCCAGGACACACTGACCAGGAATCAGAAGCCAGGCTATGAAAATGAGCTAGCTTCTTCATTCCTGTGAGGTGAGCCCAACAGACCAGTGAACCAAAGCACAGAGAGAGGACTTGCCATGTAGGAAACCACCAGGCTGGGCTCCAAAAGTGTAGACATGTGCCCTGGACCCCAGCATGGCCTGCCACATGGGCCTGGACCTAGCATCTCAAAGACAAAAGATGGCACCTGCTTTGGGGGCCTCAGAGCCTGGTGAAGAGATGAGTATGGGTCAGCAAGAACAAGTGTGCAGGGGTGAACGTGTTGTGGAGGCAAGAAAAGGGCCTGCATAAAGCAATGATTATGTAGACTCAGTGATATATCCTGGTAATAGCCATTGATGCTTGGTGAGTGTCTGATCTGAATATGTGCTTAAATGATCCCTAGGCCATGAACTCCAGAGCAGCAGGTCTTACTCTTGATATGGTCCTGCCAGGGAAAGGGCCTGGCATTATATTGTGCAGAGCAACTCATTTCCTGAATGAATAGATGAACAGCCAACAAATGTGCCCTGGAGCTCTGGCTCTGACAGTGCAGAAGTCTATGGGGATATGAAACCCTGGGTGTGGCTATTCCCCAGAGCCGGGTGTCCTGCTTCTCTGGGTGGAGCCACTTGGAGCTCAGGTATAGGATCACCTCCTACACAGAGTCAGTCTCTCTGCTTCCCTGATGTGTCTCGATTTTGGATCTACAGCAAGTACCACAGCTCTATAGAAACATATGCTATGATCCTGGCAGCCCGAGTCCACACACAGCATGGGTGGCTAGAGTTGCCCAGGTGCCTCTGTGAGCCGTGTTCTCCCTCTGCAAACGTCCTGGATGCAGCTTACAGCACCCTGTGGCTTCTCCCATCCTAAGAGCTTCAGCCCCATCTGCACCCATGAGGCCAGTGAGTGTGGGGAGAACAAAGAGCCACCAGATGGCAGAGGCCTGAAGCGTCTTCATCAGTGTTGGCGGAGGGACCTGGAGACACGACCAATGTGAAAATCTCTTTCTTCTCTGAGTTTCCCCTGGAACTTCAGCAAATGTCCCTCTGCAAAATCAAGGCACCTCCCAGCGGGTTCTGCCCAGCAGCTCCTGCTCAGAGGCTGGGATCCAACCCAGAGCCCCAGGGAGCTTATGCATGCTTTCCATCTCTAAGTTAGGGCTGCTTGTATAGCCAGAAGTTGGGTCATCTACACCCTCACCAGTATAAAGACCAGCTCCACCAGGATGCCAGGGAGGGAGGTGAGGATGGAACAGCAGGGTCTGAGCCCAGGCTGCAAAGGACATGGAAGGGAAGAGCAGGAGGCTGGCTTGTAACAGGCATGGGACCCTGGAGCTGAGCGCTGACTGGCCACAGGAAGAGGCAACAGATGCAGAGAGACCCTGAGGCAAGAAGAGCTTGGGGAAATGTTCTGGTCGGGTCTGGATGACGTGAAGTCTCATGGATGGGTACACCAACAGGACCACATACTAGACGGCTGCACTTTCCTGACCTCCAGCTCAGCTACTGGGCCTCTCACCCCTCCTTTGTCCCCAAAGCATTTGTTTGAATGTGACCCTCCTCTGCTCAAAGCCACTCCAAGGCCCCCATGGACTCAGCTGCCAAGAGCTACCCAACATGCTTTTCAGCATCCCTCTCCAACACCCCATCCGTGGAGTCCATGCCCTTCTTTTTCAGGACCTATGCCTAGGCTATGCCCTCAGCCTGGCTTATCTTTCTCTCTTTTTTTTCTTTTCTTTCTTTCTTTCTTTCTTTCTTTCTTTCTTTCTTTCTTTCTCTCTCCTCTCTCTCTCTCTCTCTCTCTCTCTCTCTCTCTCTGCACATGTGCATGTTAGTGTGTGTGGACACCAATGCACATGTGTGGGGGTGCACATGCATATATGTGTGGGTAGGGATGAAGGCCAGAGGAAATCTCAGGTGTCTTCTTCAGATACTGTCCACCTTCTTTTTTGAGACAGGTTCTCTGACTGACCTGAAACTCACAGGTTAGACTAGCTTGACTTGCCAGTGGGTCCCATAGATTCACCTGTCTCTGCTAGGAACAGCACTGGGCTTCCAAACAAGCACCTTCACACCCAGAATTCTACATGAGTTCTGACTCAGGTCCCCATGCTTGTGCAGCAAACATTTAACCAACTCAGCTATATCCCCAGTCCCTTTATTTCCCCCAGATCATCGCCCAAGCCTACTCCCCTGAGGGGACTCATCTGCTCTCCCAATCAGCTCAGACGCTATCGCAAGATCCATAAATCACCGTCTTCCCATTCTCATAGGATTGCCATAACCACCACACACCACTTTACCCTGCCCCATGAGATGCTGGGCTGGGAGCTCCTGGAGAAGTATCGCCCACCACTTCCGCTCATGGAGTCCTAGGGCCTCTCCTGATGGCTGTGTAGCAGGCACCGCACTGTTGATGAGCTGTGGGAAGAATGCTCACAGTAAGCAAATGTCATTTCACAGGCAAGATGAGGCCGACTTGGGGTTCAGTCTGGGATAGGCAGGTGGAAGATGAATATCTGCCCGGCAGCCTAGAGAGGGGCCCCTGGGAGCTGAGACGCTGGGTGATTCAAGCTGCTTCTTTTTACTTTCCAGGCTTTGAACTAAACAGACCATGATCAAAAACCCACCACAGCAAGCAAAAAGTGCTGACCTAAGTACTTCTGAGGCGAGGAGAGTCTGGGAAGCAAAAGGCAAGAGGAACTGTGCATAAGCACCAGCTCCAGCTGACAAAGCACTGACATATGCAGATAGGTCAGCCGCACTGCTGCTCCCGTGCATGCCCCAGAGCTGACCCATGGGATGGAGAGCTAGGGATCCGCCTACCGGTGAGGGAGGTCAGAGGCAATCAATGAGGAGCTGGAATAGTCCACGTGGCAATGGAAAGAGGTGGTGGGACCTCAGATGGACATGGGGGAAAAGGTCTAGACATGTACACAGGTGAGTACACACACTCACCTCCTGGACCCATGGATTGAGGCATCCAACAACCATGCCACCTCAGCCTCAGCAAGCAGCCCAGCACCCAAGTCTTGATGAGAATGGTCTCCAATGAGAAGAAGTAAGGCCCCTTGGGACATGGCTGAGAATGAGCTGGGGTAAGAAGTATACAAGATGAGCCTGGGGTACCATGTAGCCAGAATGTAGGAGAGCGCTGGATACAACAGAGCCCATGGAGGCTCACTGGAAGGAACCCCCCATGGCAGAACCTGAACAGTCTGAGTGGGTTTAAGTAAGTGGTATGGGGGTGGTCATTGCCCAACTCCAAAAGAGAAGTATGGAGTCCATACTGATAAAATGCATGACTGACTCCATGTATGCATGCATGAATGGCAAGAAGGATGGATGGAAAAAACAATGGAAGGATGGATGGATGGATGGATGGATGGATGGATGGATGGATGGAGAAAGGAAGAGTACATAAACAGATAGAACAACTTGTTTCAGAAAATTCTAGGTCTTTCATGTAGGCACTCCATCCTCCATGACATAATGCATACTTCTCATTCCTCAAGTTCGGGCCATGCCTAGGATGTCTTCCCAGCGTACAGTGTAGAAAATGGATGGGAAGAATGGCACAGCAGAGCCACCTGGTAATCATCACCTGAGCCTGGTGGCTGAAGTCAGCATCCACAGGGAGAAGTCACATGAACAGGAGGATGTCATGCGCCTCTAACTCCTGGAGATTCCTCCCAGGGACACATTTGACACCTTGAAGTTCCACAAGAGACCTGACAGTTGGGCAAGGAGGGCAGGAGAATGGCCCCACCAAGAAAAGCCTCATCCTGAGACCCAGCAGGAAGTCACTGCAAGCAAAGAGAATGGAACAGAAAATGAAGTTAGCTGATGGGCCGTGTGCCGATGATTCACAATTCTGACACATGCACCATAGCCACATGCACACAGAAAAGGGGGGACCTCCTGGGAGCACTGTGCTTTTTGAAACTTCTCTTGCTGTCTCAAATGGCTACCAGCACATTTGTTTTAACCCATAATGAATTATATCAAGTTAAGTGAAGAAACATGGCAAACCAGAACCTGACATTCAGAGTCACCTGAGATGCCTGACACCCAGAGTGCAGAAGCCCTGGGGACAGTGCAATGGCTGCAGCTGACAGGTGTGGTTGTACAAGAGTCTCTGACTGTGTTAACAACGGCACAGAGACCAGAACATGGGAAGGGCTACACACAACATGGAGGTCCACACATTGGCTCCCTGGGTAGCTCCCAGCACATCTAGTTGAGGGACTGAGAGAGTCCAAACGCTGCTGTCCAAGACAGGCTCTCTTCCGCTCCTCGACTGGACTGCCTCTCTCCCTGCCTGTCTTCTCTGCAAACGCCAGATGTGTCTGGGGACAGTTGACTTTGCAGTCTCAAGAGACCCCGGTGTGCCTCGAAGGAGCACTTTTCAACTATAAGGTAGCCCAGCGTCCCTGTCAACAGAACAAGGGACAACATCTAGTCCATGTAAGTACCTCAACACCCAGCCCAGGCTAGACAAGGAAGGTGTGCAGATAGAAAGACTGAGCAAGTGACTGAGTGACCAAGGGAGAGCCAGTGGTTAAGTGAGTAGTAATTGAGTAAGTAAATGAGTGAGTGTGAGTGAACAAGTGAGTGAATGAGTGAGTGAAGGAGTGAGTGGCCAAGGGAAAGTGAGTTGATGAGTGAGTTAGTGAATGAATATGTGACCGAGTGTGTGTGTGTGAGTGAGTGAGTGAGTGAGTGAGCGAGCGAGCAAAGGGGTAAGTAAATGAATGAAGGGGGTTAATGAATGAATGAGTGGTGATTAATGGTTAAATTAATGAGTTTGTATATGAATGAGCAAGCAAGTGTGGGATCGAGTGAGGCAACGAGTGAATGAATGAGTGAATAAATGATAGTGGGTGAGTCAACGAGCCCCTCAGGCGCTGGTCCAGCCTGAACTGTGTTCTTGTCTGGGCTCTTGTCTTTTCTAGCTGTGTGGTGACAGGGAGTCTCCAGGCTTTCCTGGTTCTGTTCCCCTACATACAGGGATGAGCAGGTACCACTAGACATCTGCTTCAGCACATCCTTCGAGGGTGACAGAGCACCTATAAGAGATGCCCATCGACACCCAAGTCCACCAACCCCAGGAGAGGCAACACGACCTGAAATTTTCAGAGTGAGTTGAAAATATGCTGCGTGAGGAGCAGGGTGGCTCATGGGGAAAAAAGGCCACTTGAGTCAGGGGCAAACTTCATCTGTGCTCTTGGCTGGGTCTCCAACATCTATGACCTCAGCATTTCCTTTCTGCTGTGGGTCTCAGTGTCCTGATCTGTGAGTGGACTGTGACCAACCCCAAATGTATTCTGTGATAGTCACAGTGATGTCCCCTCCATCTGCTGCTCCCACCAGCCTCTCATGGCTGAGGCTGAAAGTGTCACATGCCTCTACCTCCCTACCCAGCCCCTGCCTGTCCTCAGCCTGCTGAGAAACACACTTAGACGCTGATATGCCCCCACAAGGTTCCTCCAGGCTTGGGACACCCCCAGTACAATGCAGTCCTGGAGCAAGAAAGCCAGACCTCAGTGCCCACAGAAGCTGTGCCAGGAGAAGTTAGGGCAAAGGCCAGAGTGGGCCCAGGACCCGGTACTCTCCACTGGACATGATCTAAGGCCAATACTTTCCCCAACCTGGGCCTCCATCCCCTTACCAGTAATGCAGAGGGATTCTGTCTCTTGGTCTGCTAATTTCAGGGTTCTTGAGGATGGGCAGAAGAGGGCTCCATGTCTGCATCTTGGGCAGCAAGTCAGATCCCTCTGTGCTGTGGAGTCAGGGTAAGGCAAGGCAGACCACAGCTGAAGGGCCCAGCCTGTCAGAGCAGCTCACCAAAACCCTCTAAACCAGTGGTTCTCAACCTTACAATGCTACAATCCTTTAACACAGTTCTTCATGTTGTGGTGACCCCCAACCATAAAATCATCTCATTACTACTTTGTAACTGTAATTTTTCTACTGTTATGAATCATAAATACCTGATATGTGACCCCCCCCCAAAGGTGTCATGACCCACAGGTTGAGAACCACTGCTCTAAACAAACCTCGGTCCCTCTTAATGCACAGCTCTGAGGGGACAGGACAGTCTCAGGACAGGCAGGACAGACCCAGCGTCTCTCCTCCCTGGCCCCAGGCAGAGGAGGGCACGGACTGCCCATTGACCACTCATTTCACACAGGTCCTTCAGATCACAGGACAGCTACCCTCCAGAGGAGGAGGAAAAGGATTCTTTGTGTATGTGTTACGTCACCAGGAACTTGTAGTGAGCAGTATCTTCCAGATCCATATCCACACAGAATCCTGGGAGGAAAGCCTGTTTGGGAATAAAGCATTTGCATGGAAGAGTTAAAGACATTGAAACGAAGCCATCTTGGGCCTAGGGAGCACCCGGATCCAATGATTGATAGCCTGGTAAGAGAAATCACAGGAGTCCAGGCTCAGAGACATAGGCAACCCATGGGAAGCCACATACAGAAGCTGGGGTAGGCCCCAGTGGCAGAGCATTTATCTGCTGTGCTTAACCCCCAGGCTTGATCCCCAGCACCACAAAAGCAGGCAGCAAACTCAGAAAGTACAACTGTCAAGGTGCCACCCAACTGAGTGACTAACGACGGCTCAAGAAATGTCACCGACAATCTTCCTTCCTGCGGGGTGAGTCAGGGGCGTTCTGGAGAGTAGGTACCGCCTTCAGTACCAAGTGCAGAAGAATCGCTTTAAAAATACAAAAATATAACGCTTTTATGGTTATTAAGGTAATAAGCATTGACTGCACAAAACATCAAATAAAGAACAGAGATGATGCCTAGAGGACTGAGGACGTGAAGGAAAACTGCTGACGAGCTTGTCCACTGGAGCCATTAACGTGCTGGTAAACAGGATGTTAGGATGCGAGTTATTCTCACTCCGAGCTGGCGGCCTAGTGTCGAGAAGTTTCACGGAATGGCCCCGTTTGGACTCACAGCCTAGGGTTTCCATTCCTGTGCAATAATGTGCTCTGCAGGCATCTTTCCATGCCAGTGAAGAGAGTACACCTGCCCCGCAGCTGCCAAAGTGCGTCCTGCAGAAGAGCTGCTGTCCATCGGGACACCTGCTGCATGGACAGGGCACCGTTCCAGCTTTGCGCCAGACTGCAGCTAGGGAAGAAGTTATCTGTGATATATATAACATGTGCCCTAAATACAACATGCTCCTGCCAGATGAATGGTAGGGATCTGGGCCCTGAGAGCCAAACACTGCATGGGAAGATACAAGAGAAGGCTGGAGAAACCCAGGCAAGGACTGGGGGATGGCCCGATTAGAGAGCACTTGCCTGTCATCCCCAGCACTGGGGATAGCTGCACAAACCCTGCATGAGATTGAGTCCATAAATAGTCAACCCCTGACAGGGCAGGGCTCATGAGAACCCACTCCTAGGTGAAGAACTATTGGTGGTCAGAGGCCTCTGGGGAAGGAGGAGTCAGTTCTTCAGTAGTGTAGCCACGGGTAAGTTGGACATGCTCCAGTAAATAACTGCACTTCCGTGCTCAATATGTGCTGCCCTAATTAAAAATCAGGGGGTCTCTTTAAAAGAAAAAAAACAAAAAGAGGAGGACTTATTGGTGGAAGTGAGAGAGGATAAGAAAAGGTAATGAAAGGTGAACATGACCAAATGTATTATACACACGTATAAAATTGTCAATATTTTAAAAAAATGTTTAAGAACTGAGTTGTATAAAGCTCATCCATCCACCTGATGGCTCTCAGTCCATTATTTCCTGGAAGAGAGTCACCACCCTGAAAGTTGAGCATCTTAAAGTCCCCAGCAGTGCAGGGTCATTGCATGCCTTCTAGGAAGACAGCATCAACGTCCCCCAGGACCCCAACCCAGGGCTGTCTGAACTTCCCAGTCCCTGTACCCCATCCAGCCTAAGCATCCTGAAGCAGACCCCATGTGGGCTCTGATGCAGAGGTGAAGGAAAATAGGTACCACTGGCTGTCCTCACTCCCTTCCGGGAGACTGAATGCCCGGGTCCTAATCTCTTACTCTTAGGTTCATTTATCTGACGTCACTTAGAGAGCTTGCAGTGATGTCACAAGAGAAGGGTGAACAGGAAGAAAAGTGTCCCAGTTTGGACCACATGGGGTCCACATTCTCAGAGGGAAGTGGGCTGTGCATGTGCGTGCGCACGCACACACACACACACACACACACACACACACACACACACACACACACCTGCTTATGCCCACACATGGATATATACTCACATATGTAAACTCACATACACAAAGACAGGTGTCTTAATTAAGGTTTCTATTGCTGTGATTTAAAAAGAATGGCCAAAAGCGACTTGGGGAGAAAAGGATTTATTTGGCTTACATATCCTGGGTCATAGTCCACTGAGGGATGCCAAGACAGGAACCAGAGGCAGGAACTACAGCAGAAACCATAGAAGAACGCTGCTTACTGGCTTGCTCCTGTGTTTTACTCAGCATGCATTTTTATACCATTCAGGACCACAGGCCCAGGGGAGGCACCTCCCCCAAGTAGACTGGACCTTCCCACATCAATCCATAATCAAGAAAATTCGCTAGAGACTTGCATATAGGCGATCTGATGCAGACATCATTTTCTCAACTAATGCTCCTCTTCTCTGATAACTCTAACTTGCATCACATTGACCAAAAAAGAGGGGAGGGGTCCATGCCAACAGGTGAACTCAGGAGCTGAAGAAAGCATGAAGTAGCAGGAGGTAAACAACATAGGCTGACCCAGCAAGCCCCTGAGTCCAAAGCACACAACCCAGAAAGTGAAGGATCCACACAGGGAGCTTAAATTCCTGTCTCACCTGTACATCTCACACACAAGCAGCATTTGGCAGAGAAACCTTGATGTTCTCAACACTGCAGTGAGGAAACTGAGGCACAGAGGGGCAACACACCTTGTCAGGGACATAGAGCTGAGGTCATAGCTGACTCTGATCATCGTGGTCAGCAGGGGATGAGGAGCATCCGTGTAGCTAACCAGAAGACAAGGAAGCAAGAAGCAGCACACCCAGGCAGACAGTGGGATGTGAGATGAGATCAAGCACTCTGGGAAACCCTGTTAGTACCTCAGTTTTCCCATCTGTAAAGGAGAATCAGCAGTGTCTTTTCACTGCACTATCAGGAGATTCTATCAGATTAATGGGTGAGAAAAAGGTTTTGGAGCCAGGTGGTAGGGGGACATACCTTTAATCATGGCACTTGGGAGGCAGAAGCAGGCAGATCTCTGAGTTCAATGCCAGCCTAGACTACAGAGTGGGTTCCAGGACAGCCAGGGTTACACAGAGAGACCCTGTCTCAAAATGAAAAAAAAGAAAAGGTTTTGGGCAGGGAGACAGGGGACAAATGTCAGCTGCTGTCATTTTCTCTTTCTACCATGAGCTGAGAAGCAGTGAGGAGTTCCACGGAACAGTGGCTGCTGACAAGAAAGGAAGGGCCGAATGAGGCACTCCATGCCAAGCTGTAAGAGCACCACTCTTCAAGGATTTCACAGTGACAATCCTGTGGGTACCATTACCAGGCATACTGGAGTGGAGTGTTACGACCTCATGGGGAGCACCCCATAGATGAGGATGGATACAGTGGTCCTTGGTGGTAGGTGCTTGGAGAATGACTGTGTAGGTGGGGGTAAGAAGTACCTTCAAGCTGCCCTCAGTTAGGAGACCCAAGCCCAGGTCCCAAGGAATAGAACTGAGGTCAAGAAAGGGTGCCTGGTTCCTCGTCCCCTCTACTCCTGGAAGCATTCCTTGGGTCTTGCCTTCGCTCTCACAGGCCCTGCAGCTCCCATGTATGAAGAGACAGGACAGGGGCCTTAGAGAGAACCAAGCCATCTTGACTAAGCCAAATTCAGTCAAGTTCCTTCTCACAGCTCAGGTGCACCAGTAGTTGCCATGCCTGTGCCCCTGGGAGGCATCTAGGGTCTAGCATGTAGAGGGTCTGGGAAGGACCACTGAGGGTCATGTGGGGTCTATGGGTGAGTACACAGATGTGGCAGGGCATAGGCACTGAGCAGGCCTCTGTGTTGCAGAGACCTGACCCAAGCTGTCCGAGGCAGCTGGCTCTGGATCACTTACAGTTTCTGGGGCATATGTCATCTAGTCCTTCCCAGCTTGGCAGGTGGCTCCACCCTTTTGTCTCTCAGGTCTCCCCTCGGCCTTGGTGCTGAGAGGCGTCATGCTTTCTGGAAACCGCCTCTTGGCAGCTCCACTGTGATTGGCGTTTGGTGGCATTCACTGCTGTCTCTTCTGTCTCCTCGCTCCTCGAAGCATCCTTGTCACTGTCCCCTTTCTTACTGCCTGCTGATCCGAGAAGACAACAGGGAGCTGGGATCTTTATCCCTGCCAGGTAGCAGAAAGGCAACAATGACTTCACCTAGCATCACAAAGAATAGCCGCACATGGTGCCAACAGACGCCAAAGGGCATTCAGTGTCCACCCTGCCTGGCGATGGAGAACAGGCACCTCTCTCCAAGAGCAACATCAGAGGTCACCAAAGTCAGGCTTCCATGAGATCCAGAGCATCCAAGGGTCATACACCAAACCTGCATGCTTCTGTCACAAAGCACTCATTACTCATCACAGTGAGAACCAGCAAGGACTCAGCATGACCCACAATGACAATTGCTATTCCCAATACTACTGCACTGGAACCCAACAAAAGAGACAGCACCATCATGGAAATAGAATGTTCCAAAAGAAAAAGAAGGTGGAAAGAATGGCCAAATTGACATTTTAGAACTAAAGACTATTGTCTAACCCAAGTCTGAAGCTCATCCTACACAAGATCTGCTCTGTGAGGGACATATGTTAGGGAGAAAATATGGCTTTGTTCAGTGGGTAAGGGATAGAACTTTGCTGGTCAGTCAGTCTGCCAGTCCTCAGGTGTGAGGGAACACAGGGGACAGGAATAATGAGGGAGGGACATGGGCTAATGAACGGAGGTACATTAGTCTGTTCTAAGGAAAGATGGAGCCTTCTAGAACTCTCCTCACCCCCTTCACCATGTAAAACTTCTGGTCATGGTGGATAGTGTGTGTCTTTAGCCTTGAAGAGGGATAAAAGAGATTAGCTAAGTCCAGGCCAAATTCAGCCTGCATCCCAGTTCTCAACAAAGCATCTCTCAGTGGTCAGCATGTGCACACAGAGACAAGTAGGA
The DNA here is from genome assembly GCF_949786415.1 of Peromyscus eremicus. Lineage (NCBI taxonomy): Eukaryota > Metazoa > Chordata > Mammalia > Rodentia > Cricetidae > Peromyscus > Peromyscus eremicus. Next base: position 28,588,389 of record NC_081436.1, read on the forward strand.
TCTGATCCAAAGGTTCAGCCAGTGAAGGGGACAGACACACTATAAAGAGACACTGAGCATCCTCACCTGTTAGCTGCAGGCTAAATAAGACTCAATGTTTTCAGCAATGATTGCCTGGGTCCATGCAGAGTCACCTAGGCAACTGTTAGCACAACTCACAGGGGAAAAGTGGTAGGAGCTTCATACTGTACTGCCCCGGTGGGACTTCTCATCTTAGAGATCTGTAAGTCACTTAAGAGTGAGTGAAGTTAGGTTTGTTTAGGGTTTTCCCCAGCAACAAAACTACAGCAGCTAGAAGGTCAAAGCTTAGTGCAAGGCTGCACAGTAGGGTGAAGAGACCAGAGAGGATGCTCTGGAGTTAAAGATGTGGCAGTGAGGCTCACCCCACCTGAGTGACAGAGTGGGGGTTGCTAAGGGGGATGAGCAGAACAATGGGAACTGGCGGTCTTAGGCTAGGTGTCCCATTCTCAGAGTCCCTGAAGGAGAGCAAGATGGAAGGAGGGAAGGAAGGATACAAGGAGGGAGGGAGGTACTGGAAGTTTATTTGAAGAAATAGTGGCTGAAAACTTCCTAAATTCAGCAATACATACACACACAAACACACAGAGTCCAGACAGTATGTGAGCCCCAAGCAGGGGGAGTCTAATGAACTACACACAAAGACGTCACAAGCAAGCTCCTAGACACAAAGCATGGAAGGAGAGGAGGTAGGGAAGAGCAGTAACTTATCTACAGGGAGAAACCAGCAGGGTGACAGGGACTATCGAGTCACAAATCTCAGGTGCTGTTAGAAGGAAGGAACAACATTTTTCAAGTACTGAAAAAAAAATATACCTGTCACCCAGCATTATATATCCTGAAGAAAGGAAATGGAGTGAAGACATTCTCAGGAGAAGGAAAATGAAGAGTCTGTTACCAGCGACCCTACCCTTGAGGAATGGGTGATGACAGGACATCTCTAACCAGAAAGGAAAGATGGGGACGGGCAGACGACTCAGTGGGTGAAGGCACTTGTGACTAAGCCCGACAGTTTGGGTACAGTCCGTGGGAACCACATGGTGGAAGGAGAGAGCCCATTCCTCCAGTAGTCCTCTGACGTCCATGCATGTGCCATGGCATGCACACACATGCTCACATTCACACACACACACACACACACACACACACACACACACACACACACACACAAATAGATCATAATTAAAGCCATGTTTAATCCTGGCTTATTCCATAGGAGAAGCAACCGTGGGACATCAAGAAGTAAGGACAGAGGGAGGAGGGAGCTGGCAGCTGAGTCAACAGCTTTCCCCTTTTGTGCCTCCTGTGTGCAGTGCCGGAATCCTGTTGAGGGGCTAGGTCCGTGCACAGAAATATTCCATCTGTTATAGTAAGGGGAAGGCAGGACACAAGACCAACATGGCAGTCCTGAATTACAATAGCCGGGCTAGCGGCACACACCTGCAGCGACAGCACTTGGCAAGTGAGGCAGGGGGCTCGTGAGTTTGCGGCCACCCTGGGTTACACTGTGAGACTTTGCCTCAAAATGAAAACTCACATTTAATGTTAATTTCCCCAAACCACCAGGTGAAAGACAGGATGACAGAGTGCATTGAGGAACATGGTCCAACCAAGAGCTGGTACATGACCATCACTTCAGAGGTGATGATGTAGGTGAGTTGAAAGGAAAAGATGGAAAAAAATATGAAACACTCATCCACGGAGAGTACGTTGTCTACATTAACCTCTGACGAAGTATGACAGAGAGAGAGGGAGACTATAATGGTAAAATGTCAATCCTCCCAAAAGGTAAAGCATTCTCAGTGTAGAGACACCAAACAACACGGACACAAAACACTTAAAACATAGACGTGAAAATGAAACAGTGTAATCAACAATTAGAGTTGGATGCTTCGATACTAGTCTATCAACAATAAATCAACTAGACAAAACCAGCACAATTATGAAACATCAGCAACACTAAAGCCCAGGAGAATCGAATGATATTCCACAGTGGTCCTCCACACTATGACAGCAAAGCCCACATCCCTTGTGAAACCCACCGAAAAAATACCAAGATGAAACATGTCCTGGGTCAGAAAAGAAGCCTCATCAAATGAAAGATCACCAGCCTCAGAGTGTCCTCAGTCCAATCAACTCCAGCTGGAGGTTGATAACTAAGAGGCAAGAGAAAAGCCTTCAAACACTTGGAAACTACTCAGCCCATCAGTCAGAAAGGAAATCTCAGGTGTTTTTTAAAAACTACATTGAACCAAATAAAAGTAAAAATATAGCATGCCAAAATGTGTGGGACAGTTAAAGCAATGCTCGGAGGGACTCTTACAGCACTAAATGTCTGCCTTAGACAAACAGAGCACCTCTAGTCAATAATCAAATTTCCTACTCCAAGATCCCGAAAGCAGAGGAGTCAAACATCATGCTTAGCAGAAGAGGGAAAAACAGAAGCCGAAATCGATGACGTGGAAAACAGAAAGCAATGGAAATCGATGAAACAAAAAGCGGGCTCTTTGTAAAGGATCAATAAAATTGATAGCTCCTCGTGTGCTAAGGAACTCTGCGCTGCACACTCCACTGCACCATCTCCCCTCACTATTTCAGAGGCCCCTGCTCACGCCAAACCTTCAGAATACCTGAGTGCCTGAGTCTGTTAAGCCAGAATCATCAGGACACCTCCCCACCGTGGACACCATGGAAGTAGGGGGGGGAGGGGGAGATGCGATTTGCTCCAGGGCAAACAGCAGTGGGGGGCAGAGTGACTGTGGAAGAGCAGGCTGCTTGGTCCCTGGCCCCACCCACATTCAGAAGACGTGGAGCTGATGCAGGCATTGTGTTCTCTTCCGGGGGCCCTGTCTACAGGAGCATGAATGGGGTACACACTGTGGTGAGAAAGAGATCATGGTTATTGTCAGTTGTTGACTCCCCAGTGTTCATCCATTACACTGGCTGGGTACACAGAGGTGGGATGTGTTGGAAACCCTGATGGTGTGTAAGGTGCTGTAGGCACCAAAGCTTGGGTTGAATCCCTGCCCTGCCCTGTGTGCTAGGCAAGAAAACGTGACCTCACAGAACTCCAGAGTCCTAACCTGTGTGTCAGGAATAATGATATCAAGGTGCTACCTCACAAGCCTGTGTCGACAAGGAGGAGCAATCCAGGCAGCGTCAGTCTATGCCTAGAAGACCCTGGACAAGCAGGCAGCAGCTGGCTCAGATCTTGCCACCACTAAAACCATATCACAGCTGATACTCACAGCACCAGTACCAATGTAATTGATGACAATAAGTCATTGACACTGACATTGTTGAACATTTTGCTGATAATGGTGTCACTGACATTGCTAATGATGTCCTTGATGATGATATTGTTGTTGATGTTGGTGATGATATCATTGATGTTGTGGATGGTGGTGTCGTTGTTGGTGATAGTGTCATTGATGATAGTGATGTCACTGATGTTGCTGAAGGTAGTGTCATGGATAATGATAGTGTCATTGATGTTGGTGAGGATGATGTCATCGACACGGACTGTGCCATGATGTTGATGACTATAGTATCACTGATATTGCTGATAGCATCACTGATGTTGCTATGCTAATGTCGTTGGTGATTATGTCATTGACATTGCTTGGTGTCATCAGTGTTGCTAATAATGTCATTAGTTTTGATGGCCATGATTTGCTTCTATGCATTTGGTCACATATTGCTTGGAGTTTGATACCACTCCCTTCCTTGGCGACCACTTGAATGATCCCCACACCCACTCTAGCAGAAACACTTCCAGATGGCCTCATGGACCTCCTACCACAGGGCCGTTTAGGCACCTGCTTTAGTCAGGCTTGGAGGAAGAAAGGTTTACCGCAGGTCATGGTTTCACATGTCTCAACCCAAGGTTGGATGGGTCTAGTGCCTTTGGTCTGAGATAAGGCAAAACATCAGGGCAGAAGGAGTGAGTGGCAAAGACTATTCATGGCATGTTGAGGAAGAAGCAGAGAACAAACAGAAAAGAACCATAAACAAGATACACTTCCGAAGCTGCAATGGAATCAACCTCCTGCAACCAGGTCTCGCCTACTAAGTTTCCACCTTTTCTCAAAATACTGCCACCTCCTGGGGACCAAAGGACCAACAGGTGAGCCTGGGGGTGACTCAAGATTCCAACCAGGAGTGCTTTGCAACAGGGGCATCACAGCCCATGGAGACTGACAGGTTCCTCTGAGACACGGCGAGCCTGAGCTCTACGAGGCTGGGTGCTGGGGACACTCAGCAAGCTCTTCATGACACTGAAGCTAGTAAGTCCTTGAGGACTAAGTCCAATAAGTACAGGACTAGAGGGTGTGAGAAAGCTTGACTAAGTCACTGAAACAGAAACCAGGGTTAGCATTGCTGGGCATGCAGCATGGAAGATCTCATGCTGGGCGGGACCTCTTCCAACCAGGTTTTGATTATTAACTCTGTGGTCTCAGGTCTCAGGTTCTTCATCTGCAGAATGGAAATAATGATATCACTTGTCTCATAGGATCATGATGAGGTCAGACTTCAAAGAACCAGGAAATGACCCAGGCCCTGGTGCACAGGTAAAAGGGACCTGTTTGCTAACATGGTGTGACATCACTGACAGTCTGGGTACAATATACAGCTGTGCCTCCTGCTTACTACATGACTATAGACAATCTGGCTGGCCTCTCTGAATTTCCCCTGCCTCATCTGCTGAATGAACTACTCCCTGCCACAGAGATAATAGGATTACTAGGCAAACCTTGGAGCTCAGATTGGGGTGAATTCCATGACTATTCATTGTCATGGTTATTCAGGAGAGCAGCAGGCCATAGGATGTAGAAGGAAGCCCTCCCTTCCTGTCCCCATTTGCCCTGGAGGAGACACCTAAACAGCCAGGGATGCTCTGTCTTCTGTGTCCTGGTCTCAACTGCTCCTTCTGTGTTTTCATTCTCCTTTGATGAACAGTTTTAATAAACAATGATAATAGATCCTGCTTCCCAGGATACAAATGAGGGGACTAATGTGATGCCTGGAAGGAGCTTGTGAAAGTCAGGTACCCACAGCTTCCTCTCCCCTCTCCCAAGGCCCAGAGGCCCTAGGAGGTCCCAATAAGGCCTGAAGCAGGAGTGACAGAAAAGAGAGTCAGGGCTTCCTCAGGCTAGCAGAGTCCACTTGCTGGCCAGCCTTCCTCACATCCAGCTCTCCAGGATATCTCGGGCAGAGAGTAACCCCTCTGCAGACACCCACTACCAGCTTAAGGGCCAGGAAAATTCACAGGCCGTGATGCCCCCATACTACTGGGTACAAGAAACTGAGAACAGCAGAGTCAGGACCTGCTTTAAAATGACCGTGTTTTAAAATGAGGCAGGGTATTCAACCATGTGTGGACCTGGGCACTGGCTACACCACCCACCAGGAGGCAAGAAGTCACCTTTATGTCCTTGTCTGCAAAATGGATTAGGTGGCCTCTGCTCTGCTGTGTCTCGGGACTGCTCTGAAATGAACTTGGTGAGACATGAAAGACCAGAACTGCTCCAAACCCTAGACAGCGAAGGAACAAACATTGGATCACAGCTCAAAAACATCCAGCGGAGGAGACTCACTGCGCCTGTCTGCTCTCTCTTGCACCCAGGCTTTTGGCAAAGGCCAAAGTGAAGCCAAGGTCCCTGACACACTGGGTGGATGGTCTGGGAGCAAACAAAGAAGTGAGTGAGGCCATTTGGGAGGCAGAAGTGACCACCATCCTGATCTCGTGTGATAGACCCATCCTCAACTCAGTGATGATGAGGGCCCTGCATAGCCCAGGGGGCAGAGGCGTCTCTTGTCTTAGAATGACTTCTCTATCTCCTGTCATCAGCTGCTCTATACAGCTCGTGTGAGGTGACTTTGTGCCCATCTTTGACCTCTCGTCCTCTCTCTGGGCACACCACGCACATGGCTGTTGTGCTGTGAAGGAAAACACAGAGCCCTGGCAATTTCTACAAAGATAAGTGTGTATCTTCCTCACAGAGAAGGAAAGCCCTGCGCTCTGGCTCAGCCTTGCTTGGTGACAAGCCCCTTGCTGTGCTAAATCAGGCTGTAAACTTCAAAGTCACTTTAATTTTTTTTAACTTCTATTTATTTTTCTGAGTGTCAGAGGTTGTGGAAATGCACATGCCGTGTGTGTGTGTGTGTGTGTGTGTGTGTGTGTGTGTGTATGCGTGTGTATGTGTGTGTCTCTGTCTCTCTCTGTGTGTCTGTATATGTCTGTATGTGTCTCTGTGTGTCTGTGTATGTCGGTGTGTGTCTGTATATGTCTGTATGTGTCTGTGTGTATGTCTGTATGTGTCTCTGTGTGTTCGTATATGTCTATGTATGTCTGTGTGTATATATGTGTCTACGTGTGTGTATATGTCGATGTGTGTCTGTATGTATGCCTGTGCGTGTCTGTGTGTGTGTGTCTGTATGTATGTATGTGTGAACATGCACATGTCACAGTGTGGGGGTAGGTACAGGTCAGAGAGCATACCTACTGAGTCATCTCATGAGTCTAGACCAGACTCAACATACAAATACATCAACAATTCATATAATGTCTCTCAGCTGAAGGGACAAGTCAGAAACCACTCTATGTCAGCTACCTATTACTGTACAACAAACCTCCCTGAATAAAGAATTTCTTAGGACAATCTTATTAAAACAACGTTGGGACTACAAAGATGGCTCAGCAGTTAGGAACATGTACTGCTCTTGAAGAGGACCCAAGTTCTATTCCCAGCACCCACGTTGGGTGGCCCACAAACGCCTATAACTCCCGCTCCAGGAGGATCCAACACCTCTGGTCTCTTCCGGAGCTAGCACTCACATGCACTTACCTACACACAGACACACACTTATACACGTGATTTGAAATAATAAAATAAATCTATAATTTAAAAAAATACCACTGCTTCAAACTGTGGAGCTGAACATTGGTGAGGGTTCCATGTCTGGCTCTGGTCTCCCCAAGGCTTGCTTGGACATCTCATGTCTGCTCTGAGGGGAAAGAGACAGTTCTCCTGCTCTAAGCTGGCTGGGGACTGGTCCAGAATAGCCTTGGCTAGGACTCCTTGGCTCATCCACGTGGTGGTGATATCTACCAGAAAGCTAGGCTGGGCTTGTCCCAAGGGGGTGGGTTCTAAAACCAGACCCGCATAGCCTTCCTGGGGCTTAGCACTATGCTTTGGTCATGATCACATCTTTCCTTTAACCAATCACGTGCCTCTTCTTAGCTCTGGGTACCAGGACATCAGGTAGGTAGCCAGAAATCAGCAGGATGGAAGTATTCACACATGGAATCTTCCAGAAGTACACACAGGGCTTCAGGCTTTGGGTGGGGAAGAAGTTCTTTGTTAGCACACAATTGGTGGCATTCAACTATCCAGACAGAATCACAGAGCCAACCCTGACCGGGGGAGGGAGGACAGCGGGGCCAACACGCCAGTTGACTGGATTTTTCCCTGCTTTATCCTTGAAAGTCCCACATCCCTTGGGTCCCCCTCACCCAGGACAATCCAAGGATGGAGCCTCTTTGGGACCAGCCACCACACTTAACAGAAGTGACACACCATGTCACATAGCGCAGGGAGTTCAAGTAATAGAGAGCCATGCAGACATGCCGTCGATGCTCCACCAGCTCTGACCAAGTCCCAGTTCACACATGAGCAAGCTGGGGCAGCTGCACCCTAGCTGTCTCCCCACCACAGCAACTATGGGACCCCAGCCTTAGAAAAGCTTCCCAACTCAAGCAACTAGGAATTTGCAAAAGCTTTTGTCATAAAATTGGTGAAATGAGCCCATTAATGAGATGGGCAGTGAGCCTGGGCCAGGCTGTGAACAGATAACAAAAAAGTGAGCAGGGCTGTAGTGAGGACGCCCCTGGCCGAGCTCTGAGGCACCCCCACACTCCCAAGTCCCAGAACAAACAGCACCGGCCTCTTTTCTTTTCCCCTGGGCAAGTGTGTACCTCAAATGGCTTTTTTAAGTCCAGCAGGCTGGGGCTGCTGCTCTGTGTGGAGGGTCAGAGGAGAGACAACGTGGGGTCTGTCTGACTTGGGCATCCCTGGGGGTGACAGGCCAGAGGTGACTAAGCACTCAGGCTTGAAAGGCTTCTGCAGGTGGATAAAAGAGGAGGGAGGGAGGAGAGGAAGGAGAGGGAGGAGGGAGGGAAGAGCTCCAGTACTGACAGACCAGATAAAGCGGAAGAATGTGACAGCTCCCAGGGAGGGCTTGCAAGCTCACAGAATGACAAATCGGGATCTGAGATCCCAGCAGGCTCTCAGAGGGGTGGAGGCCGCTCCAGGGGATACTTGGTAATGTCTGGAAGTGTTCTGGTTGGTATAACATGGACAGAGGGTACTACTGGCATCTAGTGGGCAGAGGCTGGGCATGGAGCTCCTGGCCCATTGTGCACTGCACAGCCTCCAGCAAAGGAGTCCTGACCCCAGGCAGCCTTTGAGGGCAGGGTACAGGGCAAGGAAGCAAGTGCAAGGACAACAGGGACAGCTTTCCCAGGATAGAAGGAGAAAGACCCGCCCACCATGTGAGCGCCATACCAGGGGACAGGACACCTGAGCCCAAGAGGACCTGCCTCCCAAGCCCCCTAGAGCCAGCCACCCCAAGCCTGCCTAGGAGGAAGCTGCTTGTTATTCTGCCCCAGACCCCATCACAGCTGGCTCCCAGCCCCGGGGGGTGGAGGGCCACCCTAATTACTCTAATGGCTTGTAATCAGGCGTAATGGGGGTGTTTGTACACACCAGAGAGTGAGCTGCAGGTGTGGGAGACAGGCGAGTCCCATGGGGCTCCCAGAGGCTCCTCTGCCTGCCAGCTGACAGGCCAGGGGGCCTACAGGCGACTTTGTTTACCCCAGAATGCCTTGAACCTCCAGTGGGCTCCCCAGCTGCGTGAGAAAAGCCTGTTTGCTGCAGACCATTTGTAGAGACACCCAAAGTTCTCAGCTGCAGCTCCCGTCAGCCGTGGCTTACTGGGCCCTCAGGCTGGTGATGTAGAGAGTAGATGGAGCCACAGCCTTGACAGCAATGATCCCCAAGTCACAGTGAGGAGGAAGGCATCACCACTGGCCCAGGGTGCCCCGGTTCAGGGTAACACTGTAACAAACAGTGGTCACTGCTACTATCCCCAACCTTCACTGAGTAAGCATTTCCCCAAACATGAGCCCATTCCATGGTCATGACACCTCCATAGGACATTATTGCACTTGCTCCCATTTCACAGATTAGGGAAACTGAGGCCCGGGGAGACTGAGCCAACCTATGACCATGCAGCTACTTATGAGCACAGGCTGCAGCCAAGTCAGAGTAAAGCTAGTCCTGGGGACCATTAGTGGCCACACTGAGGCAGAAAAGGGTCAGAGGCACTAGAGAGGAGGCACTGTGATCATGGAATGGAAGTCATTTCAGGCTAGGATTCAGGAGGATGTTGCCCTTACAAAAGCTTGGGAGAGCCCAGTGCTTCTAGGGCCAAGTTGTGAAGCCTTGACCTGGATCTACTGTCCAGATTGGAGGTGTGTCCCTCCTGCATCAGGTGAGGATGCCCTTCAGGTCAGGAAGCCTGATGCAAGCTGTCATGCCTTCCCAAGCTCAGGTGACCAGAAAAAAAAAGAAGAAAAAAAAAAACATGACAGGAGGCATCATCAGACACAAAGCTTGGCTTTATCAGAAACATGCTGTGTGACCTTGGGCAGAGTGCGTTCCTTCTCTGGGCTGCAGCTCACTCACAGACACATTCAAACTGTCATGCTGTCCTGGCCAATTAGGTAGGCCTGGGAGCCCAGCCTGAGGGAAGGGGAAGCCACCTCAAGTGGCCAATATTGAACTCCAATCCCCCCATCCAGTACCTGGACTCCACCTCTCTGCTGGGGCTGAAAGCCCTCCAGTATCACCCCAAACCTCGGTCCCCATGGTGCCCTTTACAGTGGCTGTAGCTCTGCTGCCAACTGGGGAGCTAAATATTGTCCTTCCTGCCTGCGGAGCCACTGCTGTGACCAGTTCCACCCTATAAGGACAGACCTCTCCCTCTACCAACAGTCCACAGAGAGGAGAGAGAGGCAGAGGGAGATGGAGGGGCTGCTATGGGCTCTATCAGAGGGACCGCTCCGCTCAGTACAGACCACATTTGGAAAACAATTTCAGCGGAAGTAATATATGCTAGGATCAGACAGATCGGAGGCCACGGGTGATACCAAGGAGGTGTCATTCTTCCTCAGGGACAGCAGGACAGGAGGAGCGCTTGTATATTTTTAAGAGCCCTCATCTTTCAGGATACTCTCCGAAGTGTTTATGGATAAAAAATGGGCAGCTCCCTGTGCGCTGACATGGAAAATGCCCATAATTTATAACTTTAAGTGAGCGCAGTGTAGTGCAGATCAGCACATCCAATGGGGTCCAATTTGTTTTAGAAAGAAACTGAGCTAGATGTCTGTGTGCCGCCACGCACTTGCTCACTCTGGAGAAAGATCTGGGAAGGCTATAGTGACTGCTGTCACCGGGCAGCTCCAAAGGTAGGGCGGAGGGTGGCATGCGGCTCTCAGTTTCTCTCCTGGTGGAGAGCAGAACGATGGCACCAACAGACAAGCTCCGGTGCACAGAGCACGTGCATATAGATATCAGCTACCATCAGCTGTGACAACCCACGACATCACACCCAAGGAGCTCATGCTGGGAGAACCCAACACCCACCCAAGCAGGAGTCCTGAGGCATAGCCACCAGCTCCTGAGATGACAGCAAAGGGTCCCGTTGGGACATACCACCGTCACTCAGGTTCCACGACTCTAGCTGAACAGAGAGGAAAAAGCTAAATGGGAACCCGTGGATGGTAGAACTGAATGCCAGTGTTTACAGTTTACTTGGGTCTGAGACCCAAGTGTTCTAAAAAGCTATGAACCCCCATGCTCTCTCGGGATGCTTAGAAGCCACAGCAAGGCTTTTAAAGGTCCATTGTATGGATGCACACAGAGATGGGCAGACATAAACACACTGATGCCTGAAATTTGTTCCTGAATGCTGAATGGTAGGACAGGATGCATTGTGTTGGCACAGGCAGCTGTGGCCAGCATGGTAACCAGAGTAGAGCACCCTGTGCAGTTTTTTCTGCTTTAGCCTATGTTGGGAAGGTCCCTCGTGGTTATTAAAATTATTATAATGAGTTATACCGATGAACCAATCATGTTTGAAAATGGTCCAGTGGGAGGTATTCAAGATGACATGGTACCGTGTCTAGAGGGAAAGTCTGGAGCAGAGTCCGCCTAGCAGGTTAGCAGGATGTTAGGGCAAGACACTCAGTCATTCTGCAGCCTGTGGTCTTATCCTCAGAGTAGAGGAGACAACACCCACTGAGGATGGTATTCACAAGGGTGAGGACCATAGAGAGACAAGAACAATGTTCAGGACCCAGGAAATCCACTTCCAAAAAACTTCAGAACACTTGGGTCCACCAAAATGTAACCCTAGGGGGCAGGGAGCTTGTGTTGCTGTCTTCCACAGGCAAGGAAGCCAGTTAGCACCAACAATGGGACGTAGATGGAACAGGGTCCCCTTGGCCACCAGCCCTCTTACAGACAGACTTTTCCTATACTCAGGTGTCTGCCATTTGCAGACAGTCGTCCTAAAGTCATCTCAAGTCCTTGCCTCACTTTCTCTCTCGGGCAGGACAAGACGCTGATCAGCAGGAACACAGGAGATGAGAGCAGGGAAAAAGGAGAATTCCTTCACACACAGGAAGCAGCATGGATCACCTCACCTGATACTCCATGCATGAGAAACCCACCTTGAGCAGCCATGAGACCCCATGCAGCATCCATATCCCACTTTTAGGATCAGGAGACTGTAGGGTTCTCTGTGAGAACACCTCCCATGATGATAGAGGTCTCTGTTCTGGCTCTCCAGCTCTGGGAAAGCATGGGGTAAGCCCTGTTACCTGTCAAAGACCGAAGGGTCAGAGAGACCGTAGTGTGCCATGATGTGCCATAGAGAAGAACAATTGGCTCAGATGCTCCACCTCCATTCTCTTCTGCCCAGGCCACCCAAGTCAGGTCCTGGCTCCTGAGGTTGAAATTCTGCTTCACTTTCCCCTCCAGATTCTCCCTGTAAGCGTGACTAAAAGATGCCAGCACTAACCATGCCACAGCCCAGATGTTATGTCGCTCTGAAATTTCCTCCACCAAACAAATTAGTCCATTCTTTTTGAATTCCACTTCACTCAGATTTTCAGAACACAGGCACAATATACCCAGGTTCTTTACCAGAACACAGCATGAGTGGCCTATAGTCCAGTTCCCAGGATAGTCCTAGCTCCCCTGAAGCCTCATGAGCAGTCTACATTTCCACTATTATCCTGGTCTTTTGAGCACTCATCGTTGTGACTCATAAGCTCTCCCAGATCTCAGCGCCTCTTGAGCACAGGTCTCCAAACATGTCAGGATCCCTCCAGCAATTCAGCTGTGAAGGCCTAAGAACCATTCGGTCAAGTCCATCTGGTATCAGCAATCCACAGCCATTGTTTGGCATCAATGTGAACAAAACAACCAAGAGAAACAGTTTAAGAGAAGACGGGTTTGCCTTAGTTCATGGCTTCAGGGGAATCTCAGTTCTGCCTGACGAGAAATGCATGGTGGCGGGAGTGAGTCCAGCCGTGGTCGTGGGAGCATTCAGTGGCTGGCCACGTGGCAGCAGACAGAAAGAGTGATCTGGTTAGAACCAGGGATGCAGGCAACTTTCAAACCCCAGTGACCCTCTTATATCAGCCAGACCTTACATCCTAAGGGCTCACAGCCTTCAAAATAACACAGAAATGGGGGGCCACACATTCAAAGCATCAGACTGTGGGACTGTTTCACACCATGATACCTCAGAAACCTCAGAAAGAGGGTGTTGGTTGGATTTATGGAGCCTTGATCAGCCTGGCAGATGATGGTGATCTTCTGAATACTGCCGGGCTGACAGGCACATGTGGCCTCTTCTCCCCAACCCCAGCCTCCCACCCCCTCTCTATTAGCTCACCCTCATCTAAAAGAGTGGCCGTGGCCCTCCCCACTGTGACTCTAGGTACCATGAGTCCCATGTCTCCCTTTAACGTTTCTGTCTTTGCACCAAAACACTGCCCTGCACTCTGTCCCATGTCAAGGGAGGTTTCCGACTTGGGGTTCATCCCTAAAAGACCCTCCATGCCCAGATGAGTTCTCAAGTCCTGGTGGTTCTTAGCTCAGATGACACCCCTGGGCTTGGAAGAACCGACTTGTGGCCCTCATGGCACAGCACCTTGAAAGCATTCTCCCGAAGTGAAGCAAAATTGAACCATGGGTATTTATTGTTCAACTGGAGAAGGCTAAGGCAATGATTGCTACCTCAGTACAGGTACCACTCAGACCCTCCCTCAGTGTGTGTCCTCAGTCTGGGTCCCTCAGTTCTATTCCTTAAAGCCACCAGTCAAATGGAAGGTGGGACATGTGAGAAGGATGAAACTGAAACCCTAGCCCTTAGCTCCAGCTCTATCCTCCTCCGTGGACCTTGTGCTCCACTATGGATGCTCCCCCAAAATTTCTCTGGGTCTCAGTTTCTCTATCTGTAAAGTGGACCTGAGGGTCCCTTCCTTTGCACTTGCTCTGTACCCAAGACAAGGCCTTCTATCTTCTCCTGTGTCTGGAGCAGCCTGGCTGTGGCAACAGGACCCAAACCTGCCTTGACTGCCAGCAGCCCCTCAGCTCAGCTCCACTGAGCCACAGGGGGAGACCTGGAAGGAGGGGCGGGCAGTGCGCCCTACCTCATAGGCTTTGCCACCTGAAAGGCTGTCATGTTCTCTGCAAAGGACAAGTTCTGCAGGTTATTAAGCACAAGCAGCCCGACTGACTGTAGCTGGGAGATAAGGGAGCCTCCCGCGCCCTGGGGATAGAGTTTTTATCCTGATGGTTTTTGTGGCTTTTTTTTTGTCTTCCTTCCTTTCTTTTTTTTGGTCTTTTCCTTCTTGCCTCAACTTCAGTATATTCAGGCTTAGAAGGGACTCCTGTGATCAGATGAGAGAGCAATGGCAGGAGGTGGAGCTGTGCACAGAAAACGGAAAGTTAAAAAGTAACACACACACACACGCACAGAGGGTGGGGAGATGCATTCTAGACACATGGAAAGGCGTAGCAGGATTGGATGGAGATGCAGGAGTCCCAGCCTCCACTAACCAGAATTGTCCTCTGTCCACTAGCAGAAGACAATGTCTGGCCTTTGCAGGCTCTGCCTTAGGGGAAACAAGGCCCCAAAGTGACAGCAGAGGCACAGCCACACTTGGAATTTTCCAGACCCCCAGCCCAGCTCTCAGCACCTGCTGCTGACTGCCCTTCAAGCCTCACGCATGCACACCAGTCACCTCCCAGGACTGACAGGCCCAGGGAGGATGGAGAAGGACTCACACATTCCCTTCTGTCCAAGTGTCTTGAGCCCTCCTTCCCACAGCTCACCTGGGCTCCAGGGATGTTGGCCAGAGCCCTCATATCTCAGGTCATTGTACTTTTGACATCTCAAGTGGAGGCTTCAGCAATGCCATGGCTCCCCGAGATGTTAGCTCACCTCTAGCCTCAACCTTCACATGGAGGTAGAACCAATGTATGAAGACCCCACTGCAAAACACTGTCAGATGTGACCATGCCCTTGGATAAGGGGCAGCAATCTCTCTCTCTCTCTCTCTCTCTCTCTCTCTCTCTCTCTCTCTCTCTCTCTCTCTCTCTCTTCCCCAGGAAGCTGTCACCGGCTTCTGGCACATGACTAGCCTCCCCTCTAAGTCTTCCCTTCCTGGTCTCCTCCTCCAGGTAGTCCTCCCAGGCCACACCATCCGTGCTCCCCATCTCAAGCCCTCCCTGAGCTGACTGAGATCACATATCTGAGTTGTTCCCTTCCCCCACTAACCCTCATCTCCATCCATAAGGGCATGGCTTGGTCTCTTGTTTCCAGACTCCAGCCACAGTAAGAGTCACTAACACAAAGGATAAACAAGTGAGGAACTTCTGGAGTCTGTGTCCCTTCAATCACATCCCTGTGGACCAGGAGCACGTCAGACACCTGGTTGAGCCTCCCTCATGGGCCCTGTCCAAGTCCATATAGGATTCCCCTAGTGTGGATATCTTCTCAGTGCCTGTCGCCTCCCTCTGTGAACCCTGGCTACAGTGCCTACACTCATTGTCTTAGAGGAGAGTGACATGCAGAGAAGTCCACTGATCATTCTCCTTCCTATCCCATGTCCCACCCAGGCAACAGCTCTAAAGGAACTCAGAGAGGGCGGCCTTCAGTGTGGCAGAGACCCACGCATATTGGCACATAGGATGGCATCAGCCAGCCACCTACCTGAACAGATCTTTGCTCCGAGTCTCGGGTTCCTGAGATACCTGTGTGCTGTGGAGGACACTGCTTCCAACTCCTGGGGATTTGATTTCCTGATAGATTCCGGGAGGCAGGGGGCAGCAAGTATATTTTCTGAGTAACACTCGTCAGCGCATGTCCTTTAAACAAGTGTTTCGTCCCTTGTGAATGAGACAGAGAGTAGGTAAGCGTTCCTAGGAACCAAGGGCGTCCATCAGTCTTTCCCCTGCTTTCTTAGCATCAGCTATGGTTGGAGCCTGCCAAACTCCCTTAGCCATGGGATCTGGACACCACAGGCCTGCATTTCCAGGGAGCACAGCTTGTAAAAGTTCATATCAGCCCAGTTTCCCAGGTATGGGGTGTAGTGGGTAGCCATTCCAGCTTTGATCTGGAAGTTCCTACCCCCATTGAGGCTTCGGTAACTGTCACGCCTACAAGGCGGGGCCGAGAGAGGACCCTGAAGACCTGAGATCCAGATGCACCGGCTCTCTTGGTTCCTGGATTCTGGACGCTGGATGTAGACCGAGCAGAGTTCTCCAGAGAACACCGCCGGACTGCGCTACACCTTTCCCAGACCCTGTTAGCTATCCCTTCACTTGTAAGTTACCCCACAAAATAAACCTCCCTTTTAACTATGTGGAGTGGCCTTAATAATTTCACCAATACTGGGGTTCAAGGACCCTAGCCCCTCAGACCCACACCCCAGCAAGAACAGCTGTGGAATCCTTCTGCCACTCCAAACCTGTTACCTCATCCTCTGCAACTACCCACTCTGCTGTGGGCTCAGCCTCTGCCTGGCTTCCCCGGTCCCCAGCATCACCATGCCACCACAGGCCCTTTGTCAGCCTGACCTAGCAGAGTCACACTTCTTGGTGTCCAGAGAAGACTGTGCCCATGACTCACTGTGACTTGAGGTCTTACACCCTTGTTTTTCATCCATTCATGGCTGGCTCTTAGGGAAAGTGACTCTCCAAGCTAGGGCCATACTGTGCATTAGCATCACTAGCCTGGACCTATAGGATGCTAACACCACCTTCCAATCCACTGGTAACAATGAAACATGTCCCATGACATGGGTGACCATCACATGCATGGACAGATGGTCCTGGGAGTTGATACCACCCCTGGTTCAAGGCTGACTCTACCTCCCCACCATTCATCCTAAATCCCTACAGGCTCCACTTTGGGGGACTCTACACCAAGGGGAGACTACAGGCACCCAAGACATGTCCAGTATGGAATATTCCCGAAGTATCACTCTGAGTCTGCTGCCTTCCTCTCTATATCCACCATCTCTGCTGTTGACTCAGCCTCTGCCAAGCCCCTTCTGGTCCCCGGCATTGCTATGTCTTACTATCAATGCCCCTGGAGATCAAAAGCAGTTCCTTGTCACCCTAACCTAGCAGGGTCACACTCCCCAGCAACCCCGAAGGGTGGTGTGGTATGCCCAGGCAGCAGAGGGATGTGGAGACACAGGTAGAGGTATTCAACCAGCTCTGAAGGAGATTAGGGGTGGGTACTGAGTCCAGAGACAGAGCAGACCATGAGACCATGGACAGCTGAGGGGTGCGGCTAGGACTTGGTGAATGTCAGGACTTGGATTGGAAGGTGGTGTTAGCATCCTATAGGTCCAGGCTAGTGATGCTGCTGAGCCATGCACAGTATGGCCCTAGCTTGGAGAGTTGCTTTCCCTAAGAGCCAGCCATGAATGGATGAAAAACAAGGATGTAAGACGAGCCGCTGGCTGCCCTTGCCCCACCCTCCCTGCCCCCATCCTGCCCACCCCTCAGCCTGCATGATACTCTCTTGCTACAGTAGATAGCTGGGCCTTAGGAGTTGGGCCTGGGGCAGAGTCCTGGCTACAGGGAAGAAGCTGGGCCACCACTGCCCCCCAGAGGCTTGCTGCTAGCCAGGCTACCCAGCACAAAGACAGCCTTGGAAAGGAAAACCCACTCAGTCAGCCAGATCAAAAACAGGAAGCAGGCTTACCTGAGCCCCACTACTCTCTCTGTAGATCTGGGAGTCCTGAGGACAGGCCCTGAGGCCTGAGAAGACCAGAGTCACCCAAGGACTCAGCCATGGGTAGTGTGGCCTAGGAGCGTCTGCCCACTTCCCCAAGCCAACAGTGTTTCTTGAACTCACCAGGGAAAACTGAGGTTCCTCAGGTCCCCTCATGCAAGGCTAGCACTGCTAGGCTGCACAGCCTCGTTGAGTAAAGGGATCTGGAGCTCTGCCATGCTGAGTCCCTGACTCTGCCCCAAAAAAGAGATCCATGAAACTCCTGGCAGAGCCAGCTGACCCAGGGCAGAGGCTGGTACACTATGATATGCAGAGAGAGGACACCCCAGCTGTCCAGAGTCTCATGATCTGCCTCTCATATAGTCTGAGCTGTTCAGAGGCCCTCAGCTCCCCGGTATACACTCACCTGTTCTCCCATTCCCCACAAACCTCTAAATAGGGCTCCACACCTCACAGCCCAGCTGTGGCTGCTGCTGCAAATCCCACCTGAGCCACCAGGCTGGAGCCAAGCCCGTAGCCTCTAGCAGGGACCAGAGGTACAGTTGTCCCCATGTTGTAGAACTGGACTCTAAGATCCAGAAGGAGAAATGAGTTCTAAGTGTCCAAACCAGAGCCAGGACTCTGCAGGTAGCTGAGCACAGGGTCCAGTATGGAGAGAGGCAGCCACAGACAGTTCCTGGGCCAAGCCACATCACCACTGCCTTCCAAACATCTGTGCCCAGCAAGGTGCCGCACAAACATAGCTTCTCTGCCCTGGGCCTCGGGCACACTTCCTTCCCACAGAGCCTCAGCCTCAGCAGGGGCTACCCTGTGGTTGTCACTGTACACAAGATACTCTGCAGCTTGAGCAAAGGGCCTAGGACCATGAGCCCTAAATGAGCTAAGGGCCCAGTACACAGTGCTTGGCAAACAGGGGTATAGCACAGGGCTAACTTCCTACAGGCCTCAACCAGGAAGCCAGGACAGAAAGGGCCAGAGAAGCTTGCTGATGCAAGTCCCACAACATACGCTTACCAATAGGAAATCATGGTCCAAACAGCGGACCCAAGGTCAGACACATTGGCCTCCTGTCTGTGATGGTTCACTGTGATGGTCCACACTGCCCTGGGTCTCTGAGGCCAAGGAGAAGCTAGAGTCCAGAAGATGGGGCTGAGCGCCCCATGAGCATCTATACTGACTATAGGAAAAGGCAGGGGTCTTTTAAATTGTTTTAATCAGGGGTCCTGATTAAAACAGACAGGGTTAAACAAACATGTTAGACATTGTGTCCAGCTCTGGAAGGTGCCCTTCCCTCCATCCTCCCAGCTGCCTTGGAGGCAGATCATGGACTCCCTGATTACACAGGAGGATAGCCCTGAGGACATCCAACCTTCAGGAAGAAAAGCTGATGAGTAAATCCTGGCCAGAAGAGCTCAGGTTCTGAGACATTATCCCCAAGGATGGTTGCAACGCCTGCTTCCCATGTGCTCACAGCCACAGGTATCTCTCCACCGGCGCTGTCCTGTGGTCACTGTGGAGGGAACGTCCGTCTCTCGCTCCCTTTTCTTGCTTCTCAGGGACATGCCACCATTCGGCCCTTTCTCTGTCTGTTGATGGGATGGCAGGGGAAACATCCTACAGAGTTACCTAATGAATACTGACACTTCGTTCTCAAAGATATATCAACAGTGCCAACGTCAGCTCTCACCACACTGCCAGGTAGCAGCTGCCTGGGGCCAGGGAGGTGACTGTGTCCTCAGCTGGGGAGGTCACACAGGCAGACAACCCCTTGCAGTGCTGAAATGACAACCCGAGACCTAGCTGGCAGCAGCCCAGATCTCACCAGGAGGCTGGCATGGACAGGTCCCATCCAGAAGGTACCACAGCAGGCCACCTCCCAGTCTTTCAGTCGTAGTCATCTGAGAAGCCATCCCCTGAGAAAGCCCCATGACAGACGTGTACCAGAGATGAGGAAGTGGCCCTTGCCCTAAAGGAGGGGAGACGGCAGATTGGGTAGAAGACACCAGCACTGTACCTGAGCAAAGACATGAGAGGTCAGTGGCCAGCCCCCTCTGTTTTGTAGACGAGGAACTGAAGGTCAGGAGGATAAGCAACATGCCCAAGATCACAGTGGTAGACGGAAGCTGAGCCCAGGGCTTCTACCATGCTCTTGTTATGAGGAACGTTCCAGGAGTGGCATAACCAGGAAGGTCACACACATGCACCCACTCATCCCAGGCCCATTTATCCATCTCTCCATCCTTCACCCATCTGTCCTCCCTCATACCATCCGCCCTCCTACTGACTGGTCCACTCATTCATCTTTGTGTTTCCACAGGCACCCAACCACCCCTTCTTCCTCCCTGCCATCTACACATCTATACATTCCTATGTCGTTTATCCACCTGCATCTCTGTGTACCCATCTCTCTCCTGCTCACATTCACTCACTCATCCATTCACCCATCCACCCTTCTACCACTTATCCATTCACATGCCACCCATCCATCCACCCGTCCATCCATCTATATACATCCACCCATTCATTCACCTGTTATACACCCATGTGCTAACCACCTATCCACCCATCCATCATCATACTGTAACATTCCCAATCCACACACCATCTTCCCATCCACACATCCACCAATACATCAGCCTGTCCACCAACCAGATGCTACCTAATCATGCACCCATCCATCCAACTGTCTGCACACTACCCTTCCATATACTTGTCTGTCCACCCATCCATCCACCTGTCTACCCGTCTCTCCACCATCCATCCCCTGCTTCTCCAACCATCCATCTCCCCACCCCCCACCCCCAACCTGCTCATCCATCTGGCTCTACATACAACTGTAACTGGAGAAGGCATCTTGCTCAATACTGGCCATCATGATAATGGAGAGCCAGCTTAGGAAGAAGGAGGAATAGGGAGAATCATCCTTAGAGACACCTACCACTCTTCCAGACTCCACAGAGGCCACACACCTCACCCTTACCATTTCTCTACCAGGATATGGGTACCATTCCCTTGACTCTTCCTTCTTCTCCCTCACCAAGCTTAAACAAAACCACCGTGGGCTCTGCCCTTGCACTGACATAACCCTGAGTAGCAGGTGGGGGATGTGGCGATTTGAATGATAAATGTTCCCTCTAGTCTTTTGCTGGTCCCAGCCCACTCTCTCTGCTTTGTGCTTTCATTTGAAAAAGTGATCTCTTCTCAGCTCCCCTCCTGCTATGGCCACCATGCCTACTGCTTGTTGCTATGCTTCTCTGCCATGATGAACTCTTATCTCTTTGGAAGCGCAGGCACAAATAAACTCCCATAATCTACTTTTTGGTCATGGTGTTCAATCACCGCACCAGAGGGTCTGTATCCTCAGCACCCACATCAGAGGACAATCATGACTTTCTCTAGACCTTCGTCTATCCATCTGTGCCATAAGACAATGTGACCAGAGGGTCTCCAGGGCTCAGACCTCCCTGGCTCATAGATCTAACAACCTAGGGGAGGGGTGAGCCCTGGGTAGGTACAGTGAGCACATGAGGTGGGTAACTGCCAGGCCTGCCTCCTCTCTGGTGAGGAGTGCTGTCAGTGCTCCAGGCCCAGGAGCCCTGCCGCCCTCCTTCCCCATGACTCACCTGTCAACAGCTGATGAGTCAGTGCTTGTAAATGGGGGCACAGCTCCAGCCACCCCCGTAACTACCGAGGACTGGTGCCCTGGAGGGAGCTACCCAGTGTGGGTGAGAGTATCCAGGGGAGTATCCATTTCAGTCACTAAGGTCTTCAAGGCCCAGAACAGTGACCTACCTTGTGCAAACCACACAGTTAGGAGAACAGCATAAGCTCAGCAAACCTCCCTAGGAGAGTGGGCTAGCCTTTTGTCAATCTCTTCCACCATTGGGCTCAAACTTCAGTAAGGCCCTGGACTGGACAGGAAAGCCCCCAAAACTAGCCTCTTCTATTCCCACCTCTTAACCTTGCTCCCTTCATCCCCTTTGCCTGCCTTGAAGAGAAGAGGCTGGCTGGGCTGGTCCATGGGGACCTCTACATACTCCAGGCTCAGGGCTAGCCTCAGACTTTGAAGGGGTTTCTAGTCCTGGGTAGGAGAGAATAGGCTCTGTGGACTATAGTCCTGTTCCAGCTCTTGGATTTGCAGGTGACCTGGAGATCTTGGAGTGGGGTCTGCCTGGTGCCCAGCCATCGTATCTTCAACACTACAGCAGGTAGGGCTCAGCGGAAGAGCTGCATGGTCCCAGATCCAAGGGTCCTGACTCTCCTTATGGAGGGGATGGAGTCCTCAGTGATTGTCATGCTGCTTCAGACATCGACTCATTTCCTCCCTCGCTCATTCATGGCAGATGGGTCTGCTGAGCATGTACAGGGACTCTAACACTTATCAGCCCTTTCTGCCCCGGATTCCTAGATGAGGCCTACAAGGCTGTACTGGCTAATTTTATGTCAACTTGACACAATCTGGAATTATCTGAAAGGAGGGAATCTCAATTGAGAAAATGCCTCCATAAGATCCAGCTGCAGGGCATTTTCTTAATTAATGATTGATGAGGGAGGGCCCAGCCCATTGTGGGATAGTACCATCCCTGGGCTGGTGGTTCTAGGGTCTATAAGAAAGGAAGCTAAAAAAGCCATGAAGACCAAGCCAGTAAGCAGCACCCCTCCACAACCTCTGCATCAGCTCCTGCCTCCAGGTTCCTGCCCTGCCTGAGTTCCTGCCCTCACTGCCTTCAGTTATGAATATGCAACTGTGAGTGAAATGAGCCCTTTCCTCCCCACATTGCTTTTGGCCATGCTGTTTCATCACGGCAATAGTAACCCAAACCAAGACACTTTGTTCCACCTCTCTGACAGGCTCCACATGGCTTGGACATTTGTTTATTCAGGACTCACAGCCTCTGGCCCTTTGCGGCAGCCAGTAGAGTAGTATACGCAATGAAAACTGTACAGCAGTTTCCCCTGAGGTGCCCAAGACAGCATCCCTATGCTCTGTGAGTAGATAGTGGTCACAGTGAGTCTCCATGGACAGGTGAGCACACAGAGCCCAGGAGAGCAGGATCCAGTATCGGTCCTGGTCATAGATTCTAGAAACCCAGTAGAAGCCACAGTGTAACAGAAAGACTCTGAAGTGAGGAGACTGACCAGAGGTGGCAGAGGCCACAGAAGGAAGTCTCCTGTCATCCCTCGTCTTGAGCAATGCCTTATTAATCTCAGGTGTTTGGAAGGCAGTGCTGTGGCCAGACCCAGGAGCTTCTCACAGCTCCTTCCCTCTACATTGGGCTCTTTCCTCAATTATCTGCAGAATCCAGGCTGTGGTGGGATCACCCTCCACTCTCCTACAGGTGTGCTCCATGACCATGTCCACCCCTAGCTCCTCTGCCTGGTATAGGACCAGGCCCACAGGCAAGGACACTCAGGGTTGAGCACATAATGAGTGACAGGGAGATGAGAGCCCATCTGCCATGTCACCAAAGCCCACCTGGGCTTGGCATGCAGAGCTATCCTCTGAGCTGGGGATTCTGAGCAAGGACTGCCAGGCCACTGTCCTTTGGGAACTTGCATGGAGGCTTCCTCAGCAGAACCCCATGGAGGAGAGAGTGCCCTGCTTCCCCCAGAACATTATCCATCTCCTGCTGCCCTGTGGTCCATTCTCTCCTGCTTCCCTTAATAGTTTTTATTATCTGATTCATGGGATCACTATTTTAATACTTAAAGTGGATTTGAATTAGTATAACTGGCCCTAAGTGAAAATAAATTAATGTTAACACATAAGAAGTTTCTCCAGACAATTAGAAACCAAACCAGATGAAATTAATACCTCTCATCTTCCCTGCTCCCTCTCAGAGGCCTGGCTTCCAGATGGCATTGGGTGGCAGGTGGAGATGGATCTTGATGGGCTAGACCTTCCTGCATCAGAGAGGAAAGTGCCCCAGCTCCTGCCCACAGCTTCATGGAGATGCTGTGCCAGGAGACAGAGGGAATGCAGAGCAGCAATCAGCCAGCTGAGGGTGAAGGACAGCTGAGCAGGTGGAGAATGGCATCAGGATGGCTTCCTCTCCTGGACACAACCCCCGTGATGGCCAGGATGAAGTACTGTTATGGCTTCACCCTGCCTCCATACCCTCTTGAGGAGGCAGTAGCTGTGGGCCAGGCATTTGCCTAAATGTTTCCAGCCATCTCAAGGGTGATGGGCCTAACCCTGTCTCATACTTAGAAAACAGGCCCAGCTGGGCCCAAGCTGATTGGGAGTGGCCGACAGAGGCAGACCTCACACCAGAAGAGAATCTCCCCGTCTTTGACTGTAGATGAACCCAACAAAGGGACCCTAAAGTCCCTGTGGGGGCAGCAGCCATCCCACCTAGTCAGCAGCCTGCAATCTTTGCCCTCACGGTCTGTGCCGGAAGAATGGCCAACGAAGGCTCGGGATGAGCCTAGGTGGATAGTCAGAATTCCCTGCACTAAATCAGGCCCTGTGTACCTGGAAAGTCAGCAGCAGAGATGAAATTGCTCACAGCCATACTTGGGCTCCAATCAGAGGACAGGAGGCAGGGGACCCACCAGGGCCTATAAGGGCCTCCAGAGACACCTGCTTATTCCATGGCTATGAGTCACCTGTAGTCACCACACCCCCATACCTGCTGTTTGGGGTACCAGGGGGCTGGATGCCAGGCCTTCCCAGAAGCCTCTGCTCCACCCTACTCTTCCCCGTATGCCTCCCATCCCCTGCCTGCATCTTTGCAAGAGGACAGTTAAGCTCAGAGATTTGACCTGCTCAAGGTCAAATAGGGCTGGCTCTCTGTGGTCTCCTGGCCCTTCCTACATGCCCTCTAGCTCCCTGGGGGACCAGAGTGGCAGGTGTCCCATGGTAGGGAGGTGTGTCTTTGTTCCACGGACTGCCTGAGGCATTAGCATGACTCTTTAGAATCCTCCTCATTTCCCAGACAGAAAAGAAGTTCCCTGGGGGGCGGTCCCAATCCGTGTCACCCCAGGAGGACACAAGTCCCCTGCCCTGCAGGCAGCTGTTCCCAGGACTCCCCTGGAATGAATCAGCTCCCCTGGCAACAGTGACGCACACCACCCACCCGCGCCCGCCAGCCTCGCGCCCTGTGCCCTCGCCATCAGCAGTTCTCGGAAAGATATTCCGGTTTTCCCTTTTTCCCTTTTTCTTTTTCTGTGGGCGTTGAAGGGAGAGACGATGTCACCTGGGATGACTTCTACCAGAGATGGCACCGTCGACAGGTCTACGCAGCAACCTCCTCAGGTGACCTGCCCTCTGCCACCTCGGACCACACACCCCCCCCCCTTCGATGCTGCTTCTGCCCCCTCTGTGGTTCCATGGCAACTGCCAAGGTGGCCCTGACCCTCTCCCATGTGACATGACAGCAGTAAGCATTCCAGCCTCTCGCCACAGGCCGGGCAGCCAGCTGTTTGCCGAGCACCCACCGCTGCCCACAAGCCACCAGCGCTCACTAGAGACTGGTGCCTACCACCCATCTGCACTGCCCTGAAACCCAGGGGGCTCAGCCCAACCTGCCCCTCATCCCCCACTTCTTACCTTACCCTGATTTGAGCAGGTGGATTTGAGCCAGCTTCTCAGAAATCCTGTGCCCCGTCCTAGGACCCAAAACCAAATCACACCCACAGCTGGCATGTCCCCGGGCTGTGGAACAGGGAAGCCGTTCTTCCGTCCATCATCCCTGGGGACAGAGCCAGTCACTTCTCGGTTGGAGGGAGCCTAACACGTTGCTCGGGATTCACACTGGTGTGGATGAGTTACCTGGAACTCAAAGAGGTCGAGAGCTTTCCTTACAGAAAGAGTCTAACACTACAGTATGGGTGCTTGCAGCCCTGAGAGGCT
The DNA here is from genome assembly GCF_949786415.1 of Peromyscus eremicus. Lineage (NCBI taxonomy): Eukaryota > Metazoa > Chordata > Mammalia > Rodentia > Cricetidae > Peromyscus > Peromyscus eremicus. The sequence goes on from NC_081436.1 coordinate 28,613,650, forward strand.
CATCGTGGATGGAGCTGCGCATGCCCTATTGGTCAACTCTTGTTCCTCAGAACTCATTCTGTAGCTTGACCCTGGAGATGAGGGAGTGCTCCATGCAGGGTCAGTGGGAGGAGTCCAGGTCCATGTGAGGAACACAGCACAGGGGACCAGGTGAACAGAGCCACCACACCCCCATGTTAAGAGCCACAAAAGAGCACAAGAAGGAGTTTACTTGAAACCTGGCATAGGCCTGCAGGACAAGGACAAGGCTTTGAAGAGTTCAGTGAACCCGATGGCAGTAAGGGTCAGGAGAAAGGGTGGATGGAGGCACAAAGATGGACACCCGAGCACAGGCAGCTGGGACACACTGTGAGCACTCTACAGTGGTGGGTGAATGGGTCAATCACCTCAAGGGCAGTCTTAAGAACCTAACTGTGGGACTCGGAGCAATGCTTCAGTCGGTCAAATGCTTGCTGCGCAACCATGAGGACCTGAGTCTGGATCCCCGTCGTCTGTGTAAAAAGGTGGATGTAGCAGCACAGGTCTACAATTCCAGTACCGAGGAGGCAAAGCAGGGAGATTTCTCCAGAGCTTAGTGGCCAGCCAAACTAACTGAAACGGTGAGCTCGGCCTTAAAAAAAAAAACAAACTAAGGTGGAGAGCAATACAGGGTAGCCGCTGGGCTCAGCGTCTGGTCTCCACGCGAACGAGCCCTTTCATCCACACAGAAACACACGCAGAAGAAAACAGAAAGCTAACAGTGCTGAGGCATTTTTTTTAACTGAACTCGTCTCTAGGCCCCACCTCACCTCGACCCTGGTCAGCCTGCAGGTGAGCCAGTACTGCTCACAAACCCTGGTTTCAGAGGACAGACTTGAGGGCAGGTATGTGGAAATGTCATCACTCAGCAGAATGTTGGTGTAACTCAGTCGTAAAAGACAAAGAGCCTGGCCCACAGGGGCGGGAGTGCTGTGCAGGTGGGTGTGTGACTCAGGCACTGACAGTGTGGACATGTGACTCAGGCATGGTTATTGTGGACTTGTGACTCAGGCACGGCTGGATCTAGGGGGTCCCGTGGTCCTCTGCTCACCTCCGCACTGGCCCCTTTCCTGGGCTCTGTGTGGCAGCAGCAAAGCCTTGCCAGTTCCAGCCCACACCATCTCAGGCCCAAGTTCAGAGGCAGCAGGTGTTCAGCACAGAGAGCGCTCATGACCACATGAGCCAAGCACCACGTGGCCTGGATGCTCGCCGCCATGATGGCCTCCAGCACACGTGAAGGAGGACAGCCATCCTAGACCCAACACTGGGAACCACTGGGAAGTTCCCAAGGAAGATTCTGCAAGGACACTTTCCTCTGCAGAAAGGGAAGGAAGGACCAGCCCTCTCCAGCCCAGGCCACACTGAGGATACAGGACCCCAGACTGCAGATTTGGAAACAAGTCAAGTTCAAAATCCCAGAGGGTTCTCGAAGCATTCTGAGGAAGGAGAAATGGGTGAGGCCTGAGGCCTGGAGGTCCTTGTTCCTTCACCCTCAGGAATGGGGTGCTTTTATCAAAAGCGACACATAGTCTAGGCTGCGAGGGGAGCAGCTGGACTTAGGGGAAGCATGAGAGACTCTCTCTTGTTTCAAATTGCCAGAGTCAGAAGATTGAGGGGCCTTTGGGGTATCTTCCTGGAATTCTCTTCACAGAGCCTCTGCTTAGCCCGCCTGGGAAGCTCCTGGACAGCTCTGTACAGCATCTCTTTCATGATGGGGTTTGTGGCAAGATTTCTGTCCAGAAAGTGACTTGTTCTGCTTATTTAGAAAAACATGGATCTGTATAGAGAGGGGATTTGTAGTGGGTAGCCATTCCAGCTTTGATCTGGAAGTTCCTACCCCCATTGAGGCTTCAGTAACTGTCACACCTACAAGGCGGGGCCAAGAGAGGACCCTGAAGACCTGAGATCTGGATGCGCAGGCCCTCTTGGTTCCTGGACCCTGGACGCTGGAGGTAGACCGAGCAGAGTTCTCCAGAGAACACCGCCAGACTGTGCCACGCCTTTCCCAGACCGTGTAACCTATCCCTTCACTTGTAAGTTACCCCACAAAATAAACCTCCCTTTTAACTACGTGGAGTGGCCTTAATAATTTCACCAATAGGGATTAAGTAAATTAAGAGGACAAAGTCACTAGTGATGGCAGGGACCACAGGCCCGCAATGTGTCCTGGGAGGATGGAGGCTATGATGACAGGTTACAGCAGGGAGGAGTCTAGGAACGTGATGACATTGTCCAAGTGTGTTGTCTCTGTCATGTACACTCAGGAGTACTTTTGCGAGCCAAGTACAGGGGTCAGGGTGGCTTGGTGGTCACTGTGAGACCACGGTGCCCACAGGGGAAGTGCAGTGGCTGGGAGAAGTCAACATGGTGTGTCACACAGTCTTGCAGCAGAGGAAACTGAGTTCCTGGCCAAGGGCCCAGGGTGTGGCCTCCACATGGCAATCTGAGGAGGTGGGACACTGTCATATGGCCAAGTATCACAGCAAGCCAAGGGACCAGGATGTGCCACCTAGCCAATGCCAGAATGATAGAGCCAACACAACCCCATGCCAGTCTCAATAGCTTCCTCCTCTGCAGGAATGAAGGACGGGGCCCATCCTGCTCCCTTGGCCTGAGCCACCATGGCCTCATGCTTGCTAAACGTTGAAGCCATGCCCCCTCACACAAGTTATGGATCCAGCTGTATGTTCTTCCATCCATCAACCCCAAAGGTGCATGCGCACTAAGGAAAGCTTTGTTTCTCTCTTGATGCAGGGCTCCACTGCTTGAATTATTTTCTAATTATTGGCCTCTTGTGATTTTTGAGGTAGGGAGGACCAGGGGTTCATGTATCCCAAGCTGGCCTAGAACTTGCTGGGTAGCAGAGGATGACCTTGAACTTCTGATCCTCTGCCTCTACCTCCCGAGTCCTGGGATTACGGGTGTGCACCGCTGCACCTGATTTCTGTAGTACTGGGGTTGGAACCCAGGCCCTCATACATGCCAGGCATGCGCTCTGCCAATGAGCTACAGTCCAGCCTTTAGTTCCTACCTCTTTTCTGTGGTTTTGTTCATCTCTTCTCAGAGTTGACCACGCCGGTGGTGTTCGATGGCACTGTTGCCCACAGAGCTCTCATCAGTGTGAAGCAGGTGTCCCCCTGTCACTTTCTCAGCTCATGTTTGCACTGAGGTACAAGTTCCACACCAAAACCACCTCTTCCCAGTGGATCAAAGAGGGCAGAACAATGGCCTGAAAGCCTGCATGTCCCTGTTGTGCTCCACGTGATGGAGACCCAGGCAGATAAGGAGCCAGCCAGGGCCCCTGGCATCCCTGGCCACGCCCAGTCTGACCGTCCCAAGGAACATTAAGTGTGAGGACTTTGCTCTTGCTCCAATCAGGCCCCTCCTAGTCCAGCTGTCCTGCTGAAGGTGACAGGCTTCCAGAAGAGGTCAGCAGCAAATAAATAAATAAATAATACACGGATTTATGTACATGGTGGCACTTCAGGCTCGGAAGGGACTCTTATGGCCTGTTCCTACCACTGTGTACTCACACAGATGAAGAGGGCAATTCTATGTTGCAAGTGACCTTCACACTTGACCTTCCAGGGACAACCCTCTGGACTGAGACCTAAGGCCATGGCCGAGTGTCCAGCTTGCTCTTGTACATCCACCCAGGTATCTAAACACCCTACAGCCTGCTCCTCAAAACCAGGGCCCTCCATCTTCTCACCACCCAGTGCTGGCAGTAGTTTCCTGTGGCTGCAGACAGTCACAGAATCCAGTCCTGGGTGCCAGACGAACAGCTGTCTACGGCCTCAGCCCTTCCCATAGGCAATGTCCATGAAGGATGAGAGGCCACTCCAGGAAGCTGTGAAAACAAAGCCTGGTCTCAGTGGAGATCCCCAGATGTTGGAGATGCCAGAGCTGTGGTTCGTCTGCCCAGGAGAGCTGCATAATGCAAGAGGTGGAACCAGTCCAAGGGAGAGGTGTATATTGCAGGGTATCTGAGCATCAGACAGGAGCTACAGGATTTGGCGTTTGCTCTGCTGGGTTCTGGTCTTACTGTGGTCCACTATTTCCTCACTATGCCCCATTCTTCCCCCTTTGGAATGATAATGTATCATCTGTGTCATTAAATATTGAAAGTATGTTCTTTGATTTTTTTTTTTTTAATTTTACAGAAGGTTACAGTTAAGAAGTTGCCTTAAGTCTCAAAGGGAACTTTGGACTTATGAACAGTATTGGTGTTGAAAATGTGGTAGACTACAGGGACTTTAAAAGTTGAACTAAGTGCATTTTGCATTATGATATGGCCACGACTATGGAGGCCATGGAGTGAAATGCAGTAGTTTGAGAATGGCCTGCATAGTCTCGGGCATTTGAACACTTGGTTCCTGGTTGATACTGCAGTCTGAGAAGGTGTAGGTGGTGTGCCTTGCTGGAGAAAGATGTCACTGGGGGCAGCCTTTGAGATCATATAGCCTCACACGCTCTCAGTTCATTCTCTGCTTCCTGCTTACATTTAAAGACGTGAGCTCTCAGCTTCCTACTCCTGCCCCCGTGCCTGCCTGCTGCTTGTTGCTGTGCCTCCCTGCCGTGATGGACTCTTATCCCCCTGGAACTAAAGCCAAAATAAACTCTTTCTAAGTAGACTTGACCGTGGTCTTTTATCAAAGCGACAGAAAAGTAATGAACGTGCTGGCTTATAGACACTGTTTACTTAATGTCTCCATCTAATAATTCTCAGCCTTTTAGCCCTTTTCCTTTACCCAGGCCTGCGGAGCAGGACCTTGATCTCTCTGCCACCCTAGCCTCACCCTTCATCACCAAGGTATCCCTTGGGCCCAGGACACCGGAAGAGTCACTCAGCTTCCTGAATGCCTGATGGGGCTGTCCTGTGGAGGCAGGTGCCCTTTATCCTATGAAGTCAGATGACAGTGTCCTGTGAAGTCCATGAAGGGTGAACACTGACTAGAAGGATCCCTGAATGACCAGTTCCCAAGGGCAGGGAGATGACAAGTGTCCCAGAGTACACGAAAGGAAAGAGAGGGCAGCAAGAGGCCAGTGAGCCTCGGCACCAAGGTTGCCTGAGCATGTCACTGTGAGGCCTTCAGTCCCAGCTCCTGGCTTCTAGAGGGGCAGGGCCTGTCCATTGAAGGGAGGATGATGAGGGTCATCTGGACTTTCCAGGACCCAGGCCCAGTGGAAGCCAGCATCCAGGACCCTTGAGGGCTCTGCTCACACCATGACCTTGGAAACATCACAAATCCCTTCCAGATTTAAAATTCACAGTTACACAGATTTGCTTGGAGTGAATGAATGGACTGAAAACAAGGTCCCCTTACATTGGAAGCCTGGCCACATGGCTGCAGTGCCAACAAGCATAAGGCATGTCACTCATGCAAGACCTTAACTTCCTACTTAGTCCCTCATGGGGTCTAACATGCCTCCCGGCCCCTCATGCTAAAGAAAACGGTCCCAGGGACTCAGGGACCCTTGCAAACCCCCCAAGGAATTGCCCAGAAGCATTATAGCCTGGGCCCAGCCTTGAAATCACGCTCTCACCAGGCTCTTGGCTAGGGAGAGGGAGCCCTGTGGGGATGAGGCAGTGGAGAGCTCTGAAATGAAAACAGGAGGAGCCAACAGGATTCACACTGCAGGACAAGGTTCTCCTTGGCATCAGCTCAAATCCGTGGTCACAATTAGCAAACTGATCATTCTCGTCCCTCAGCACTGAGCGCTGAAGGGACAAGAACTGGTAATAAGGGGTGGCAAGGACAGGCCACACTTCCTGTCCACAAGAAGGCCTCAAGAAGACCAGCCGGGCCTGAACCACTAGAGAGTTCTCTCCCCACCCTCAGCATCCATCCCGTTGTCTACCTCCTCCAAGCGTGCTCCATCTTCAGGCCTTCGGCCTTCTTGTACTCTTTCTTAGGGGTCTGGTCCCCTGAGCTTCAGAGCTGACAGGACCGTGTCAGGGAAGCAGGTGAACAGGGGAGGACAGCTCACACTAGCTTGAAAACCAGCTGTACCTGGAAGTGCAGGATTGCAGACAGGTCAAGACAAAGTGGAATAAAGGATCTGGAGGAGGAGGGCATGGTGGGTAGGGTCTGCTGGATGGTATCTGGTGGACAAGGCCTGGTGGATGGGGTCTGGTGGATGGAGTCTGGTAAACAAGGTCTGGTGGACAGGATCTGGTGGATTGGGTCTGATTGATGAATGTCTGGTAGATGGGGTCTTATTGATGAATGTCTGGTAGATGAGGTCTGGTGGAGGGAGTCTGGTGGACGAGTTCTGGTTGATGAATGTCTGGGGGATGAGGTCTGGTGGACAGGATCTGGTGGATGGGGTCTGGTGGAGGGATGTCTGGTGGATGGATGTCTGGTGGATGGGATCTGGCCAATGGAGTCTGGTGGATGGGATCTGGTGAATGAGGTTTGGCGAATGGGGTCTGGTGGATGGGGTCTGATGGATGAGGTTTGGTGGATGGATGTCTGGTGGATGGGGTCTGGTGGATGGGGTCTGGTGGTTGGGGTCTGGTGGATGGGGTCTGGAGGATGGGGTCTGGTGGATGGGGTCTGGAGGATGGGGTCTGGTGGATGGGGTCTGGAGGATGGGGTCTGGTGGATGGGGTCTAGAGGATGGGGTCTGGTGGATGGGGTCTGGAGGATGGGGTCTGGAGGATGGGGTCTGGTGGATGGGGTGTGGTGGATGGGGTGTGGTGGATGGGCACCCTGCAGATTGAGCTCCAGGTGACAAAGGTAGAAACCCTGGACTGGGCAGAAGGAAAGTGGCCCCTAGGACTAAAGACATATAGGGCCCTCCTCTAAACACTACTTCATGTGTTTCTTGCCTTATTACTGGCCAGAAAGGAGGTGGGTTGATAGGACAAGCCAGGCACCCCACTTACCCACAGCCAACCAGTGGGCAGTGTACCCAGAGAGGTAGAACATCTCTCCCTCCAGTAGGAATACTGCTGCAAAAACAACAGAGGACCATGTGGTGTCTGAAGAGTGGCTAGTAGCCTGAAGGACAATGACCTTCTAGACTAACTAGAAGGAACACAAATGGACCGTGGCCATGCTCGGGGTACAAGAGGCACAGGAGCCAGACCATGGGAACCATGGCCTACAAGACCCTAATGCCAGTCTAGAGAGCCAGCTCTGGGTTCCGTGGGCACCAAAGAGACACTGAAGGTTTGAGAACAACATCCAAAAAGCCCAGGAGGGAGTCAAAAGCAGACAAAGAGGGTGTGTTAGAGCCCAGAAGGAGTGGGCCAGGCCCATACTGTAAGGTAGAGGTACTGTGTTATGTGGGGGGAGGGGAACTAACTGCTTCTTTTCATTCCTCAGCTCTTCACCCATACTCTTCATACTGACTCCATTAGGCACTCTGCACACAGGAGTAGATATCACAGAGGCCAAGGGAATTCACCTCGGCTGAGTCCCAGGCCCAGCTTTGGACTAGCAGCTGTTAAATGCTCCACCTCTTTTCCCTGTCACGTCCCCAGAGCCCCAGCAGTATAGACACCAGCACAGGCACCCAAACAGGGCAGTCCTGAACACCTCCTGGGAAGGCAGGCTTCCGTAGTAAATCACACTCAGCATACCACCTACTAAAGTTCCACCCCCAAAGCCACCCCAGAATGTGAGGTGGCACAGCCATCCCAACCCACATGGCTGGCAGGACTGGCCAATGCCTGGGTTTTGCCACCTCAGCCTCTGGCCTGGCAGCCATCTGCTGCTTGGCCAGGTGCTGTCAGGGTGGTGATAGGGACTGCCACAATGACATCTGGTGGCTTCCCCTCTCAGGACAGATGGTACAGGAGAGACATCTGGGATCACAGAGAGCAGGGGTGAACAGGGTCAGAGCAATGCCAAGCCCTGAGCTGCTCATCTCCTGGTGAGCCCCTCCAGGCCAAGTACCCATAGGTGTGTGGTACTGTTCCTCACTGCACAGACGCATCTACACACAGTCACTACAATGCCATATACTCCTCCTGCTGGTACACCTCACCTTCAGGGCCCTTCCCCATCTGTGCTGGCTCGTTTATGTCAACTTGACATAGGCTAGTGTCATTTTGGAAGAGGAAACCTCAGTGAAGAAAATGCCCACACCAGATTGGCCCGCGGGCAAACCTGTGGTGCATTTTCTTGATTGGTGATTGATGGGAGAGCGGACTGTGGGTGGTGCCACCTCTGTGCTGATAGTCCTAGGTGCCATAAGAAAGCAGACTGAGCAAGCCATGGGAGGCAAGCCAGGAAGCAGCAGTCCTCTATGGCCTCTGCATCATCCCCTGCCTCCAGATTCAATTCCTGATGTCCCTTGGTGATGGACTGTGATGTGGAACTGTAACCTGAAATAAAGCCCTATCCTAAGTTGCTTTCAGTTACGGTGTTTTATCACAGCAATAGAAACCACACCTGAGCACCTGCCTCAAGGATCTAAGGACAAGTGTGTTCATGTGCATGTTCAAGGCTGGCTCCCCTTAGGGTGGGGAGGTGGTACCTACCTGTCATCCAGGGTTCCTGGTGGGTTGGGAAGAGAAGCACAAATTAAACACAATTGTCTCCAACTGATCAAAGGACACTCATGATCAGTGATCATTACAATTATCACTAACCTCTCAGATCCCACAAAGAGCCCAGTAACAGGTACCCTGAAATGCAGGAAAGTTAAGGACATGGTGTTAGCCCTGGCACCCCTGGCCCTTTGGACATTGGACACTGGACATTGGAGACCAGACTCGGAGTATCTGGAGGTGCTGGGGTGGTGGTGGTAAAGTGCCTGCAGATCCCCAATGCTGTCCCCTAAAGGCCAGTCTTGAGACTCAACCCACAGCCATAGATTGAGAGTGGTGTTCCCAGGCCTTGGCTCATGGCATCTCCAGGGACACACAGAGCAGCATCTAGACAGTCAACAGCATGCAGTGGGTCCTCAGCCTCACCACACATTCAGGACCCTCTATCTGCAGGCTGATCCCTCTAAAGTCTAGAGCCTCAGTCTGTTCAGGTTACTGTCATGGAGAAGCAGCCTGGAGGTGACAAGCAGCAGAAATGAAATGCTCACAGCTCTGGAGGCAAGGAGTCCAGGTGTAAATTGACTCTGTGTCTGCTAGGGGCCACCTTTGGGCTCATAGCCAGCTCTATGGCCATGTCCTCTGGCAGCGAGAAGGTGGGGGCAAGGGCCATTGTGCAGTCTTCCTTAGAGAGTTCTCATCTTGGCTCCACCCTCACCTGCCCAAGTCCTGTCTTCTCACATTATCACAGAAAGGTTGAAATTTCAGCATAGGGGGTGGATCACACATTCAGGTAACACACCCACTACCACCTGAGCCAGCAAGGGATCCAGCCTCCTTTCTAGGTCATCTTTCCCATTATGGGTTAGATGTAAACTCTCCAAGGGCTCATGTGTTCGAATGCTTAGTCACCAAGAAGTGGCACTGTTTGAGGAGGTTGTGAACCCTTTAGAAGATGGGGCCAAGCTGTTGGACTGTAGAACCACAGGAACTGGCCTGTAGCTGAAAGCTTTCTCTTGTTCTGCCTGGCTCCCGCAGCCCCGAGGTCCCGCAGCCTTTCAGACCCAAATAAACACACAGAGGCTTATATTATTTTTAAACTATGGCCATGGCAGGCTTCTTGCTAGCTAGCTCTTATATCTTTAATTAACCCATTTCTATAAATCTATACTTTGCCATGTGGCTTGTGGCTTACCTACATCTTGCTTCTGGTGGTGGTTAGCAATGTCTCCTCTCTCTCTCTCTCTCTCTCTCTCTCTCTCTCTCTCTCTCTCTCTCTTTGTCCTCCTTCTCTCTCTAGTTAGAATGTCCTGCCTAATTTTATTCTGCCTCACCTTTGGCCAAACAGCTTTATTTAACAACCAATCAGAGCAACACATATTCACAGCATACAGAATGAAATCACCCATCACTGGCCTCATAAGCCAGCCCCACTTTTGACCCAGGTTCTCTGCTCCCTAGTCTGCTGAGATGTGAGCAAGCAGCCACATACTCCTGCCACTATGGCTGTGAATATCTCTCACAGCCACAACTTCTCCACCACGGTGAACTGTGTTCTCTCCAACTGTAAGCCAACATTCATCTTGCCTCCCTTGAGTTGTCTCTATTCGGGTATTCTGTCACTGCTAAGGGTAACTAATATATTCCCTCAAAGCTGAGAACTTTGCCAAGGTTTCCAGAGACCCTCAGAGCCCCTTGGGCATGGAGCAGTGGGAGGAGGAGGAAGAGGAAGAGCCTCAGTGAAAGGAAGAAGGGGTGACCACTCAGCTGGATGACACAGGCTTCTTCACCCATCACATTCAGTATCAGAGAAACAGACCATAATAAGTCACAGAAGGCTTGTGAGACAGCCACCGCTATTTTCCCAGCATTCCTTTTAGACAGAAAGCCTCAGTGGGGGAGGGGAGTTGCAGACGGAGTCGTGAGGAGGAGGTACCTGACCAGCCTGGGGAATAGCTCCTGAGAGCCTTGTTTTTAAGGAGAATATATGAAAAGCCATGTCAATTTCCACTTAAATCCCAAGCCTGGGACGCCTTCGCCTAGAATTCTATTTTAAAACGTTGAAAGCACTATTTCAGAGCAGAAATCAATAAAATACACCAAAAAAGAAAAAGGAAAAAGGAAAGGGGGGTCCTAAGCAAAGCATCTCCCAGCTCCTACTAAATGCTATTTTTTGAAAACATCAATAGCTGCAGCTTTTAACTTAATTCTCGAGTATGCAGTCAGTTCACTGAGAGATTTTTATGGTGAGGCAGCCCCTCCTCTGGCTTAAATAAGGTGGGCAAATGAAAACCCACCAGGATCACACAGCTACCTCCCACCCCCTTCAGGATTGGGACCTTGGCCACCTACAGACCGCCATTCACAGACCCTGGGCCCTCTCAAATGGGTGCACATGGCTTAAACTCCCTCAGGTACATAGATATGGCTTAAGGAAATGGGCAACCAAGCCCGCACTGGCAAGCTGGACCATTCTGTGGCCATGTGGGGACAGGAGCAGACAGGGAAGGACAGAATAGAGCCAAGAGGCCCAGGCAGGGCCCCAACTGCTCATCCCTGGCCTCCTAGGATACAGGAGGACTAAGCACACACCCCTCCAAACACATCCCTTGAGCCAGTGGTCCCCACATTTTATGGAATCTATCCTGTCTTTCCCAAGAACTGGCAGCTTGACACTTGTCCCTGCACCCCAGTGTTGGGGTGGCAGCCACGTGGAAGAGGCCCACTGGTACAGATAGACATGATATTGTGATAGCCTTGGAAAGGGGCTATAGCTTTGCCAGGGAGATGCACAGGTGATTTGTAAGAAGTGGGGCGGGGTTGAGGCAGCCGGTTCATGGTTCACATCAGCCCTGTCTCTGTCTGGCTAGTAAACAAAGCTGCTACACACACACACACACACACACACACACACACACACACACACACACACACACAAACAACACACACACACACACTGAGCCCCAGTCTTACTGGGCCAAAGTGTCTCCTTGGCAGAAATGAATTTGGACGAGATGATCTCCCAGGCTCCTCTTTGATTCTGGGATTCAGTCAGGTGTTGGAGACTGGTGATCTGTGCAGGTACTGCACCAGCACCCAGCAGTTGGCCTCGCCTCTCTGCACCTCAGCTTCCCTCAGAGCCACATAACCCGGACCTGGAGGATGGGAGAGCCAGGGTCAGGCCCAGGATCTCTCCTACCTGAAGGTCACCTGCCACCCTCAACAAGAGAGAGAAGCCCAAGGCCAGCCTCTTGAAGTCAGGTGTGATCAGGCTCTCTCAAAGACAAGCATCAGCAAACATAATCCTGGAAGCTTCTGGAGCCTCCATTGAGATCAGTTCTGCCCCCATTCTTGCCATGATGCCACCAATCTCCCAGCAGGAAGTCAATGAACATTTAAATTAAGAAACATCCAGAAAACCAATATGTGTACCTTTGTCAAGCCCCCATCACCTTGAGAGTGGCAGATGAGTCACAGCCACCAGGGATGGGAGGGAAGGGCCACGGGAGCTGATCCTGGGCATCCTAGCCATGCTCACCTGATGCCAGAAAAGAGTGCCAAGGTAGCACAGAAAGGCAAGGCTTGAAGCCAACCTGTAACCTTAGATGTCTACTTTGAAGTAACTACATTGGAGCACTGTTACATTTCCCACGACAAAAGGACATGAAGACAGTATCTCCTAAGGCTTGCAGAGTATCTTTGCATTTGGGATCAGCTGTGGTCACTGCAATGAAGCCAGCTGGGTAGACACATATCCCAAGTGAGCTTCCAGCTCAGCAGCTGCAAGGTAAGGGAGGCTGCCCACCATCCACCCCGCAGAAGCAGCCCTGACACATCTTGCTCACCTCCAGGCACTTCCCATCCAGGTCAACACCTACCTCAAAGATCTCGGAACCAGTACTCCTTCTCTGATCCCCAAATCTACCTTAACACTGCCTGCCCACGCAGCCCTGGTTTTTCACCTGTCTACTGATGGGCGTGCTACTTGCACAAGTCCCTTTGACACCTAATCTCCCACTATACTAAGGCAATATGACTTGGCACAAGGAGGCCTAGATCTGTGGCATCGGCTGCCTGGAGCTTGGTTGAAGCATCCAGGCTTCCAGGGCTTGTCCAGGGCAGATGCTGACTACCAGGGCAGGTCCACTGGCTCCCTGGCACCTTGGATCCTGGGTGCCCTGAGTTCCTTCTTTCTTCTTTGGGCCCTCCAGAGCTAAAGGCTCTGCCCATATAGCATCCTCATCCTCCACTGAGCCTTACTCATGGCCAGACCCCCCTTCCTCCTCAGTGTCTGCACACTGCAATGCCAACCTACCCTGTCACCAGAGCACCCCCACAATCACAAGCGGCCATCAAGTTCCAGCATCCCTTCTGAGCCTACTTCCTGCTTTCTGAAATGGACCAGGCAAAGCTCAGGAGCTCTTCTTTCTCATTACAGCTGCCTAAGGGTCCCCTCCTCACAGATCTGTCCCCCTAGACAGTACTCTGCAGGACATCCCCACCCAGGGGACAACATGCAGGACAGCAAGGTCATAGCCTCTCTGTGGATCAGGGCAGATTCCTGGGACTTTCTGTAGAGCCTCACAGGAGCTGTGGCATGGGTGATGGTCACAGCTTTCACTCTCTGTGCTTAGCCACTCACCTTCAGCCTCCTGGACCGAGACAGGAACAAATAATGGAAACAGGAAATAGTGAGCAGGATACAGCCAGCCACCGTAGACCTTACTGCTTCCCTATCATTCTTACATGAGACATGGCTATGCAGTGTGTATCTGAGGTCGCCACTCAAAAACCCTTACCCAGGCACTCTTCCCACTGTCCCTCTTGAGCTACAGCCCTGGCGATTCCTTCACCAGCCCCTGCCCAGCCCAGGGTCTCCACACAGCCTCAGAACACAGATCACCCACAACACCAGGCCTGGTCCCCTAGGCTTCCTGGTCCCCTACTCACCACTGTAGGAAGGAATGAAGGTGTGACCAAAGCTGTGTTTCCTTGGCCTGAGAGCTGGACAGCACTGCTGATAGGTTTTGGCACACTCTGAGTCCCCGAACCTGTAGGAAGCCTAATTAACAATGCTGTTGCCTGGAGGCCATGCTGGGTTACCCGAGGGAGCATTTCCAGTGACATCTGTCCCAATCCATAGGGAAGAACCAGAGGAGACTTGAGAGAAAGGAGAGGCCACACGAGGACAGAGGCAGAGATCGGAGGGGCACAATCACAATCACAGAATGCCTGGAGCCTCCAGAGGTGGAAGGAAACCGTCTGTACCGCCTCTAAAGAAAGTTCCTTGAGATGTAGCGGCCTATAGCTTCAGATAAAACCTGAGGCCTTCATTTCTGCTTGTTAACTGTGGCCACGTGCAGCAACCAGCACCCCTCCCTTCCAGGGAGCGAGCTCTCCGTCATGAGGAAATGACATCCAAGACCTGTCAATCACCCTGTTCCCTAAACTAGGCCAGCCAACACAGGACCAGTGCACAGCAGACCATTCTCTGAACACCCAACACCCCCTGGCCCAGTCATCCAGACAGCCAATGCTGTGTATCAGACAGAGTCAAAAGTCAGGAGTTAACTCGCAGTTTTGGTTCAGCTCCCAACTCCCAGGAGTCCCCAGTTCCTTTTTGGCCAATATGCACTGACCAACAGTGACCCCGCTCCATGGTGTATGTACCACAGGCTGAGGCAGGGCCCCTTTGCTTGGCATTCTTACCCATGAGCACAGGCTCCCCGGCCTGCCCTCTCATCCATCATCCCACACCAGCCAGCATCCCATGTGGCTGCCCCTGCCCTGGACCCCCTCTGAGGTCCCATGAATCATCTCAAGCTCCTTTCACTTCAAACCAAACCCACCACAGGCACCAGGGTGATCAGGTGGCACCCACAGAAAGAAGTGCTTCCTGCATACATTCACAATACATCCCTCACTTGGAGCAGCCACCATTGAACGCTTCTGCCCAGACTCTGAGAATCAGACCACATTCAGCTTCCCGTGGGCAAACATCCAGGACAAGCCCTCAGTGGGCATCCGTGCCAGTGGGGAGGATGGGCTTATTGACGGGGAGGGGAGAGAAGATAACAGGAACCAAGACAGACCCAGGGGAGGTCAGGAGGTAGGAGTACCCTCTGCACTGCGTGTTCTGAGGGGACAGGTACTCTACAACCACAGTCAAATCCACTCGCTGTAAGACCTGGAGGGCTGTGTGCAGCTTGTCCTCACCCTGGAGAGGAAGGGACAGGGGGACACAGGCCAAGGCTTGGACTCCCGGCTGTGAAAATGGGGACTGAAGGGATCCTCTCAGATAAATGGATGTGGGGGTGGTGGGGAGGGCAGTGAGGGACAGCCCATTGCCAGGATTTAAAGTGGCTCTGATTCAGTGCGGGGTAGGAGGGAGCACCTACTTGAATCTCTTCCCCAGCAGCTCATTTGGCTCCTCCTGGTATCAAATGGTCCTGGGGACCAAGGAGGAGGAAAAGGTCCTAGGGACCAAGGAGGCATATTAGTTACCTTCCACCTCACACAAGTGACTTAAGAATGGAAGACTCATTTTGACTCACAGTCATGGGTACAGTACAGTCCCTCATGGTGGGGAAGGATGACAGCAAGACCACAAAGCAGCTGATCACATCGAGTTCAGTCAGGGAGCAGAGAGAGCCGCATGCTGGCACTCAGCTCACCTCTTTTCATTTGGTCCTGAACCACAGCCCATGGTGTTGTGCCATCCACAGTGAAGCTTTCCTCCTCCTAACATGTTTTACTCAGGTGTTTTGTTACAGCAGTGGAATGCTGACTGACCCAAAAGTGAAACCCCATCACACCAGCTGCTAGCTTGGGTGGGGCATGTCCCCAGAGGCCATGTGTGAAGGGCTGGGTTCCCAACTTGGTGCTTTTGGGGGTTGGCCTTTTGAGAGATGGGACCTGGTGGGGGGCGGTTAGGAGTTAGACCCACTGGGGACTAAGGGACTGTAGACAGCCTGACCCTCTTTCTCTTTCATTTCTTAGCGAGCCACAAGGTGGGTGGTTTTGCTCCACCATGAGGTGTGGCCTCATCATGAGTGCAGATGCATAAGTCCACCTGATCATGGAATGGAAATTCAGAAACTGAGCCAAAATAACCTGCTGTCTTTATAAATGGAATTGTCTCGGTTATTTTGCTACAGTCACAGAAAGCTGACTAATGCACCTGCGGGTCTCATCACTGCAAACTAGTCATAAACATCCTGAGCCAGGCAAACTCTCACAACTTAAAGACCCACATGACCTCATCCCTCAACCAATGGGAAAATGGATGGTTGGAGTGTTGATCAGAAGAGAAGGTTGGAAAGGGGAGGAGAGTGTGCCCAGCACAGGTACTAGTTAGGGAACATTTTGTATCTGCTGCAACTTTAACTGTCTCAATGTCTGCCATCTTTAATCTAGTGGGGAAAATTCCTGAAATTCAGAGAGTTAGTACACTTGCCCAAGGACACACAGCTCACAAGGAGGGAATCAAGGTTAAAATCCATTATGAGAGTTGGAAGTCAAAGGTCTTGGTGCCACAGGACGATGCTGAAGGCTCCAGGGGAGGCTCCTTCCTTCCTCCCTCAGTTCCTGGTGCCTCAAGGGTTCTTGTGGCTGCATCACTTCAACCTCAGCTCTGTCTACACAGACCCTCTCTGTTGTATGTACGTGCCTCGTTCTTAGGAGGCCATCAGCTGTTGGACTCAGTGTCACCATAATCCAGGTCTGTCCAGTCTCAGGATCCCCGTAATAATTGCACCTGCATGTACCTATACTCCAGGTAAAGCTCACACTGTGAAGTCCAAGTGGACATGTCTCCGGGGCTCAGAGGAGGCACCACAAGGAACCTGGACGGAAGTGTCAGGGGTCCTCTGTTGCCTTGGGGAACCTGGCCAAGAGTGTCAGGAGGACCCCATGGCAGGAGTCAACCAGGAAGTCCTGCCAGCCTAAAGCCTCATTCTCTCCCTTGCTGCTTGGACAAACATGGCTGGGCAGCAAGCTCTTCCCAGATAAATCTGTGGTCCTTCTGGATGCCCTGACAAGCGTGCTGGGCTCCCTACAAGGGGGATGTCAAGCCCGGGGAACTTTCAGGAGGCTTGTATGACTGACAAGGAACAGTCCCTTCCTCCCTCCTAAACATGCCAACCTTTCTCTCTTAGACTGTTTAACACGGACACAGGGCCTGTTCATGATGAAGAGTCTTCCATGTGCATACCTGCCTGGCATTCTGAGCCCACATCTGGATGCAGCCCGTGTTCTGGGGAAAGGATGTAGAGAAGGTAACTGCCTCCTTCAGCCTCCCTGGGTGTGCCTCACTTTACCCATACACAAACACATCCATCCTTCCCATCTAACAGAGATGTCAAAAACCCACAGGTACATTCTGGGATCCAGCTAGGTAAGACCAACAACAGGCCAAAGATGCAATACAGAAGGTATTTGGGTGACCAAGGGGAGCTATTATGGCTGAGATATTCAAAGCCCAGGGACGGTGAACAAGCTGCTCAGAGATGCACAACCCTCGGTCGCTGAGGCAGGCTTGATGGCTCCTGCCGTGTGTATCTGAGACCACCATGCAGCATCCATACACAAAAGGAAGCAGACTGCTCACCCACTAGCCTCCCCTCCTGCCTCACTTCTGCCTTCCAAAGCTACTTCCTCTAGGGGATCCTGCCTTTTCACATCACCGTTCCGTGGCAGAGACTCCCCCATTGCCAACGCTCAGAACAACAGCATGCCCTCCCAGCCAGGTATGCCTCCCTTACACTGGCGTCTGTTTATTTGATATTAATGTTCAATCCAGTGCCGAACCCCTCCACGGGCTCCACCACATTCAGAGGGAATTGCCAGCTGGCACAGAACAAGATAAGATATGTTAGGCCTAACTTGCTGTGACCTTTCCTTTCTCTCTGAAAAACCACTTGCTTAAGGAAAATCTCAACCATCATAAATCACCATCACTCAGAAGCATGTGGGCCAGAGCCAAGAGCATGGGGGGCATTCATCACAGTTTGGGGACTTTGACAGCCATTCGCAATGGAGTTTACAAACAGTAACCCTTCCCCTCTGCCACTACCCTTCCTGTAGTATAGAAATCTCCACTGGTCCCTCCTCCCCTCTCCTCCAGATAGCATCCAAATTTCAAAGCTCTGCAAACACACCTCCTCCAGGAAGCCCTGACCTGCTTGCACGTGTAAAGAAACTAGCTCTAGCTGGGCAAGGTGACCTGGTGGGCAGGAAGCTCTCATCTCTGCAGAGCTGGAACACGATAGAGGGATCTCCCATGAGGAGCAGCAGCCTGCAGCCTATGTAAATTGAGCCTAGCCCACAGCTTATTTTATTAATAAAGTTTTATTGAAGTAGCCACACTGTTCAACTGTGCAATGGGAGTTTTTGTCAACTGACTGACCTTGAACATAGTACAAGGGCAGAGCTGAGGGGTGACCACAAAGATCCCACTCCCACAAAGCCCTGTGCCTGCCATCCTGCCTGTGTCCCGGACTCCAGCCTCTGGCGAATGCTCTTTCTACTGGCTGGTGCAAAGAACTAGATGAAACAGCATTCCAGCCAGTGAGAACAGAGAGTGCAAAGGGAGCAACCAGGCTACAGATAAAGCAGGGGTGCAAGACAGCATGCTTCGAGAGTCCTAGGACAGACCAGAAAAAAGCTTCATCTTCCCCAAGGTCAAAGCCACTCAGGGGCCTGGAGTTGGAGACTGGGGTATTTTAGAGGGTGTGGTCAGCTTAACAATATGAAATGAGAGAGTTATTTGGAGGTCCTAAGACAAAATGGTAGAGGTGGTACAAGTGGCTAGCTCCCAGGATCCAGGCTTAATGGCACCTGACGGGGATGGGGGTGTGGAATCCAGCAGGCAGTTTTTCCCTGCATGAAAGGACCATCTTTCACTCTCATAGGGACCCAGAAGAGGCTTGCCCAGACAGGGGGCTCTAGCACCTTGATCTGGTGCCCAGGAGCCCCCTTCTTCCTGGCACACTGGCTCCCCCTTGGAAACATAGCTGTCTGTGCCAGGCCAAGGCCCATGACCACTGTCTTAACCTTCCTGATGCTCCCAGGAGACACAGGTGGGGAAATGCCGAGGACACAGCTTGCAGGACAGTGCTTGGCAAAGCCACCTCGGGTCCAGGACAGTCACAGGCGCAATGCCCAGATCTGTCTGTCGGAATTTTCTTAAACGCCTGGAGCTAGAGTCTTGTGAAATCTGCATACATATTCATGCAAATCATATGCAAATAACACCTCCCCCAGATCAGCTGCAGGAAGGCAAGGCGGCTGCTTGTCCTTCCTCTCCCGGGTCAGCTCCACCCACACGGCCATGAAGACATTGGGCCAGCCAGAAAGCCCATGTCAATGTCACCCGCCCTTGGACAATGGACAAGTGAAGAAACTGAGGCAGGAGGGGAGGATGGATGGATTGATTCATTCCATGAACCTCCCGTATCCAAAGCTGGGCAGAAAAGTCTATGGCCAAGACATTTCCAGCCCAGCAGCCGCCTCTTTACAGAGGAAGAAAGACTGCATCCTGGCAGAGAGCCATGCACACAGGCCCAGTACTCTCTCTGGACAGGATGAGCATCTGTGCAGGGCCACCCCATGCCTTCTCAAGAAACAGTGACATTTACTCTTAAATCCTCTCCCAGGGGTCCCCGCGAGCAATCCCTCCCCAATCAAAGGCAGCTCCAAAAATAAAGCCTCTGCCAGCCCTGCATGGATTAAATGTCACCAGAGAGTGGAGGAATGATGAATCTAGATTATCGGAGGCAGGGGAGAGAGCTGGTGCCCCTGAGAGGGTACTCACACACAGACAACCATGGGAGCCCCACTGGGCTTGCAACTCTAAGCACCTGAACCCCGTGCTTAAGTGGAGAAACTGAGGCATGGGGCTAAGGTTTGGGGATGAGTCTGTAAGGGCTGAGATTAGAATCAGGTCTTGGGACCCCTGATCTCTACAGAACTGTGCAGAAGCCCTGATCTACCTCTTGAGGGACCCAGGGAGACCTGTGTGCTGAGGTAAGGGACTGTGACCCCTCTACTCTGCAGCCTGAGGCCCTGTGAACTACACATGCCCAAGCCACTGGAAACACCCCAAGTCCTCATGTGGTGCCCCTCTTGCACATCATTCTTATTTCTACCCGAATCTCCACTGGACCACTCCTGAACTTTGCCCTTGACCCCTAGTTCTGTATCTCCACCACCACCACCCTCATCCACTTTCTGCCTCTCCCACTTGTAGCTTCCTCTAGACAGCCATGGTTAAGAGATCTGTTGTGCGTAGTCATGTACTGTGGTAGGTTTGAGTAAGATGTCCCTCATAGTCTTGAGCATTTGAACACTTGGTCCCCACTTGATGGTGTTGTTTGGGGATGCTTAGGAGGTGTGGCCTTATTAGAGGAAGCATGTCACTGGGGGGCGGGCTTTGAGAGTCTAAGGCCTCACCCGACTCCCAGTTCATTCTCTGTTTTCATGCTTGAGGCTCTAGATGTGAGATCTCAGCTTGCTACTCCAGCCACCCTGCCTTCCCACATGTCTCCCATTTCTCCATCAACATGGAACTATAAGCTCGAATGAATCCTTTCTCCTACAAATTGTCTTTGTTGTGGTTTTTTTATCACAGCAGCAGAAAAGTAACTAATACACGCACATTCAGAATGTAAGCTCCACGGGGCAAGACGTCTTACTGATTTGTCCCTAAAGCCTATAGGGTCTTGTCCTGCAGTAGACAGGCTCCATGTCTGCTATTGGCAGAACCCTGTGGCTGGAACCCCTGACTTTGCAGTGGCCCATCGGTCACAGCACCCTCTCTCACTATACTGATGTCCCACAGATTCCAGGCAGGGGCACCTGGGACAGGAGAGTGCTGTCATCAGCATGCAGCCCATCACTGGACTGCCCTCTCTCACCAGGACCTCAGCACTTAAAATCTGTCTAGGATCCAGCTAGACCACCCTGATAACTGTGAGTTCCTTGAGGTCCAAGCTGGACAGAGATCTTGGGCCAATGCCTGCAAGCCATGGCACCCTGCCTACCCCCATGGCAACAGAAAAAAGCTATAGCATTCATGCCCCACATCCACCCACAGGGGTACCTGTTCTTTAAGTGTGGCCATTGTCAGGCTGGCCCATCCCTACAAGAAAAACAAAGGCACCTCCTGGGTTGAGCGATTAACTTCACAGCCAGTTGCACAGGACTCCAAAGGTGCTATCCATGGACAGGGGCAAGAGCTTCAGTGGAACAGTGAGGAGAGCAGGACTTATGGGCCTGCGAGAAGACACTGGCACGGGAGCGGCCTAGGCATGAGTCCCAGAGTCTCAACTGACTCCCACGATGAAAGCCACTCAGCTCAGATGGACAGCAGCAGAGAGCCACAGGACAAGGGGGGTCGAGGTGCCTGCACGCATCCCACACTTCATCTCAAAACACAGAACACTAAGACTCCAAACAAGGATCAGACCAATGAGGATTCTGAGAGGTGCATGATGAAGACAGATCTGGTTTGCCCAGGTTCTGGATCAGCAGATACCAATTGTCAAAAGTGAGAAGAACAGCCATTGTCTTGTGGTCATATTGAACCTAAAGCTGTCTTGCCTGGGGCAGGGAGAAGAAGAGACCTGACTAGGGCGTGCGGGGCTTGGACAGGGGCATCAGCATGAAGTTGGGGTTTGTCTTATTCAGTGTTCTATTGCTGTGAAGAGACACCACGACCCTGGGAACTCTTACACCAACAAGAACAACAAAAAGCATTTAATTGGGACTTGCCTACAGCTTCCGAGGTTTAGCCCATTATGGTAGGGAGCATAGCAGCACACAGGCAGACATGGTGCTGGACAAGTAGCTGGGAGTTCTACATCTGCATCCACAGGCAACAGGAAGAGAGACACTGGGACTGGCTTGGATTTTTGAAACTCCAAAGCCCACCCCCAGTGACACACTTCCTCCAATAAGGCCACACCTACTCCAACAAGGCCACACCTCCTAATCCCTCTCCAGTAGTGCCACTCCCCGATGACCATGAATTCAAATATATGAGCTTATTGCTCAAACCACCACAGAGTTGAAGGACAGCAGAGGGCGTTCTGTATCCAGTGCACATTGATGACCCATGGTACTGCACTGAACCCCACATTACAGCTAGCAGGCTCCTGAGGTCCTGCTCTGCAGACTCACTGAGACCAGGAAGAGATCGATAAGGAAGAACACACCATATAATGAGGTAGACAGATGGTACCAGGAATACCAAGGCAAGCAGCAGCATCTCCAAGGGTGGGAAATCCTGGGTGAGGAGCCCTTGCCCTGCAGGGCAAAGCCTGACTCCTAGCTCTTCCACAAGAAGCCCCTTGCTACCAGAAGGTGGTGGCACATGCTTTTAATACAGCACTTGGGAAGCAGAGGCAAGTAGATCTCCATGAGTTTGAGGCCAGCTTGGTCCACAGAGTGAGTTCTAGGACAGCTGAGACTGTTACACAAAAACTCTGTCTTAAAGGGAAAAAAAAAAAAAACCTTGCCATGTGTAGTCAGAACATAGAGAAAACCCACCCACAGGCACATGGGTACCTGAAGGACCCATTGCCAAGTGGACATAGGCCAGGAGCTCACTTAGAAACTTAACCTTGCAAGGCCTACTCTACAGGTAGCCAGGATGGAGCTTTAGATCCCCATGTGTCTCAATACCTGGATTATTTATTTATGGGCTCTGGTTAAATAGTTCCTGGCCCCTGGAGAAAGGGTAGAGCCTTGAGTCAGTACCCTCTGCCCTAGGGACCCTATCGCATCTCACCTAGATGGGCTCTTGGTCTAAGAACTTGCTGGGGTCTGGCAGCAGGCAGCTGCCCCCAGCATTCTGCTTGCCAGGTCCTAATTCCATTGGGTAATATAAACCAGTGACTATCTAGTTGGCTGTCCAGCTCTCCTGCCCTGGAGATGAGGTGTTCTGTGTGTGGCTACCACCCTACCTGGTAATCAGTAACAAGAACCCCCACCTCACTCCTACAGAGAGGAGCCATCCCAGCCCCTCTAGCCTGGCACACATGACCCCCTTGCTCCCTGTGCCTCAGCTCGGTGGTGGCACCTGTTGCTGCCTCTGCCCGTGGCAGAGGACCACCATGCTCCTCCACACCACAGGGCTCCTCCAGATAGTCCTTGACCTCTAATGAGTAGCTAGCTGGTGGATGTCAGGTGCTAGGCAGTGGCACCTTCACGGCCAGCTCATTCCTCAGCCTCTTGATCCCATCCCCTGGAATTTGCTGTTACAGCATCTCCATGGCATTTGAATCGGAAGTGTCCAAAGCTCACCACCTAGGATCCAGGAGCTCGATCTGCCAGTTCCCGGGTCAGAGCTCTTCCAGCACATAGCACCTCCAAGTGGACAAAGTCTCATTACCCCACGCTGGGCCTTCTGCCTCCAGGCTGGGCACCGCACCTTCCACCCACAGGTGTCAATCAGTGTAGCTACCAGGCATGTTACCACTTCCCCGTCCTTGGCAGAAGGCAGAGCCGAGGACTGCTATTCTGAGCTCCGCCCCTGCCCTGGGTCTGCTGAGCAACTGGAAGATGCCTTGGCTGGTGGCAGAGTCCCAGGGCAGAAAACCCAGCTTAGGGCTCTCAATGCCTCCAGTAACGGGGCCCAGTCCCTCCCTACGGGCCCCGCCTGGGATAGGGACAGACTGCTCCCTGAGAACCTGCCTGCCAGTGAGCACAGCTCTGGTTCAGTACTGCTCATTTGCAGATAATAGGTTTCTCTCCCAGAGCCCCAAGGGGCCCAATCCCTGGAGATGTGCTTGAAATGATGACTCATGGGTCTGAGCCTGTCATTTTTTTCCTCTCCTTGTATCAATGGCTCTTAGCAACAGCCACCTGATTACTATGCTCCAGGCTATGAAACCTCCCAGACTCTTCCAAGACTAGACTAACATCAACTCCGGTGTCTCCTACCACCAATCATGGCTTCCAATCTCACCCAGCCCCCAGATTACTCATCTGTTTCCCTCTCTCTTGCCACACCCCCAGGGCACTCATCTGCTTCCCCTGCTCATGCCCCCCAACTCCCATCACCACCATGCCATGCTTACCCGGCAGCAGTGCTGTTATATTAGCACTGACCCAAGGAGGGGCCCAGGAAGAGCTACCACTCACTCCCCAGCTCTGCGTTCCTTCGGTCCAATTCCTGGGGCCATTTGTGGTATCAGCTGTCTTAAGTCCTTCTCCTAAAGATGATGACGATTCCCACACAGGGATGGGGAGAGCTTGGGGAGAAGGCATGTAAAGACAAAGGATGGGATAGGACTATGAGCTGCAGCCCCACAGCCACCTGGCCCACAGGAGTCAGGATCCGGCCAGCGTGAGTCTCAGAGGTCCTCTGAGTTCAGCAGTCACTGTCACACGTGTCCTGGTGAGTTAGGCATTGTCCTCCTATGGAGTGGGTGGTGAGGATGGGGCAGATCTCCACTAGAGGGAGAGAAGGCTGCCAGGGTCTCTTGTCCACGCACCGGAGGGAGAACGGGGCTGGATGGGGCTGCTACTCTGAGGGTCAAATCATGTCACTACAGTTTTAGGATCTGGGTCAGAACCACTTCAAAATCTGCAGCCAGCACTCCCCGGGGCACTGCTCTCTGTTCCCAGAGAGGGGATGACTGGAGACAACTTGCCAATGCTGAGGTGGGGACAATACCTGCCGTGGGAGCCAATGAGCCCCGGAGGAAAGCCTTGGGGTCCTGATAGATGGTTCTGTCAAAACCAGCTCATGATAACTGACTCGGGAGACTCAGCCTGCCTCCCCTCCCT
Source organism: Peromyscus eremicus (assembly GCF_949786415.1). Classification (NCBI taxonomy): domain Eukaryota; kingdom Metazoa; phylum Chordata; class Mammalia; order Rodentia; family Cricetidae; genus Peromyscus; species Peromyscus eremicus. Next base: position 28,637,960 of record NC_081436.1, read on the forward strand.
CTGCACCACCAGGCCTGAGCACCTCTCCTCCTGGTGGTCTAATGGCTTTCCTGGGGCAGAAGCCTGCAGGGTTCCCAACAAAAAGGAGGGAAACTATGGTGGAGGAGAAGGGAGGGGAGGGGAAGGGAGGGGAGGGGAAGGGAGGGGAGGGGAGGCAGATCTGAAGAAAGACAGTACCCCCAGCTCTGCTTTCCACCAGGACTCTCAGTGCTGGGCTGCCACACCCTCCAGGACTATCTCAACCTCTTCCTTTACTCCCCCTGCCCCAGCTTCCCAGCAAAGAACTTGAGAATCATCATCGACTCATGGAGGCTAATAGCGGGATAGGGTGCCAGTATCATAGCGTAAAATAACGGGATCGCGGCGTGTGTCGCAGTCAAACCCATCCAAGACGCCCAGAATAGCTCTGTGGCACTGAAGCAGAACCACAGAGGTGAGTCACAAGCCATCACATAACAAGCACAGGAGGCTGAGAGGTGGAGGAGGGGAGCCAACAGGTCAGCCTCCATCCGTGAGTCTGGGTTTAAAAAATAAAATAAGAAATGAAAGCCGAGTCCCGATCTCACCGTGCAGATGGCTCTAGGCCCACCCCAGGAGTGGCTGCAGCCTGCTGGAGCTGGGCTCGGTGCAGCTCAACAAACAAGGCTTGGGCAGCCTGCACAGGATGGAGAGGCAGCCTGAGGACACAGGCCCAGGAGTAGGGCGGTGAGAGAAAACATGAGTTTGCCCCTCATGGGGCCTCAAGCAGAAACAAGAGTTTGCTGAGTGAATAATCAAACCACTAGAAGAAGAAAAAAACTATGACAACAAGAAACACATTTTCTGTGTATATATCCATGTCCCCAGCACTCTGTCTGGTGAGAATTCCATTTTTTTCTTTTCTTTTTTTTTTGTTTGTTTGTTTTTTGTTTTTAGGGGTGTTTGTTTGTTTGTTTGTTTGTTTGTTTGTTTGTTTGTTTTGAGACAAGGTTTCCCTATATAACAACTCCAGGACTTGCTTTTGTAAACCAGGCTGGCCTCGAACTCATAAAAATCCACCTGCCTCTGCTTTCCAAATTACTGGAATTAAAGGCATGTGCCACCACTGCCCATACAATTTTTTTTTAATGAGGTTAAAAAAAAACCTGGACATGGTCTGTAACCTCAGAGGGCAGAGACAAGTGACTCTGAAGAGCTCTCTAGCCGGCCAGCCTCGCCTGAACTGCGAGTTTCTCATTCAGCGGAAGATTCTGGCAACCAAGGAGAGAAGCAAGACACAATGATGCTCCACTCCATGCTCTGGCCTCTGCCCATGTGTGTGCACCAACACGCAGACCCACAAACTCACACATTCATACACCACACCACCATCACCACCCCCACCCCCACATAGTCGCTGTGGTAGATGAGTTTTGTCAACTGAACACAAACACAGACATTTCTGGAAAAGGGGGAATCTTAATTGAGAAAACGCCTCTGTAAGCGTGGCCTGTAGGCAAGACTTTCCTTATCAATGATTGAGATGAGGAGCCTCTGGCCGGGTGGTGGTAGTGCACGCCTTTAATCCCAGCACTCGGGAGGCAGAGGCAGGTAGATCTCTGAGTTCGAGGCCAGCCTGGGCTACAGAGTGAGTTCCAGGAAAGGTGCAAAGTTACACAGAGAAACCTTGTCTCGAAAAAAAACCAGAGAGAGAGAGAGAGAGAGAGAGAGAGAGAGAGAGAGAGAGAGAGAGATGCCTCAGTGTGGACATGCCCGTCGGAGGAGGCTGGCCCATAGGGCTCTCCCACACTGATGTCACCTGCACTTACACTGTCACCCTCACACAGTCACCCTCCCCGCACCAAGACTAAGCTCTGTGTTCTTCATGACCCCCAAGGAGGGCCGCAGCACTGTGAGGCCATCACAGACTGTCCTGAATACACGGCCCTCACTGACTTCCTACCCCCTCCTTGAGGGCTTGTGGCCCAGGCTTGGGTTAGGGAGTTGTCTGGAATGTAGCTTCATGGCTGTGAGCTCTTCAGGGTAGTGAGATGAAATTTAAAAAAAAAAAAAAAGGCCAAGTGGTGGACGCCTTTAATCCCAGCATTTGGGAGGCAGAGCCAGGAGGATCTCTATGAGTTCAGGGCCAGCCTGGTCTACAGAGTGAGTTCCAGGACAGGCACCAAAACTACACAGAGAAACCCTGTCTCAAAAGAAGAAGAGGAGGAGGAGGAGGAGGAGGAGGAGGAGGAGGAGGAGGAGGAGGAAGAAGAAGAAGAAGAAGAAGAAGAAGAAGAAGAAGAAGAAGAAGAAGAAGAAGAAGAAGAAGAAGAGAAAGAAAGGAAGGAAGGAAGGAAGGAAGGAAGGAAGGAAGGAAGGAAGGAAGGAAGGAAGGAAGGAAGGAAGGAAGAGAGGAAGGAAGAAAGAAACAAAGAGTCAAGACTCAGTCTATGACCAGTGTCAGAGTTCAATCAATAGCCACAATCAGGGTTCAGCATATGACCAAGATCAGGACTCCTGCGTGATCAGGATCAGGGCTCAGCTTGTGATCAGGAGCAGCCATTGGTCAGCGGCAGTGTCGTGCCTTAGTCTGGAGCTAAGATCAAGGCTCAGCATGTGACCACTGTAGGTGCTCAGTGTATGAGGGGAATCACAGCTCAGTCTATGACCAGAGGTTAGCCTGTGACCAGAACCAGGCTCAAAGTGTGGTGACTATTAGAACTTGGTGCCCACACCTCCTTCTAGATGTCTGCAAGGCTGGAAGATTCAGCAGGACCTCTCAGCACCCTCTGTGTGCTGCACCTCTGAAAGGCCAAACTTCAACCCATCCCCATCAGGATCCTCATGCACTTCCTCCACACTTGGCCTACAGTGGATCTGTGGAAGCCCTGGGAAGGAGGAGATGCTGTCAGTACTGTCTGTGCTTTGGGCCACACCCCACCCTGCATGCTCTGACCCACGTCTTTCCTTCCTGTTGAGTTCAAATAACTGATTATTCTCCAGCAACCCATCATGGTGGGCACAACCCATAGACAGTGCATACTACCCCACCAAGGGAAGAGGAGCAAGGCCACATGGTCACCATGCCGAGGCCTGGCCCGAGGACACAACTGGACCCCAGAAGGTGCTCACACCTTGCTCTCTGGTCCTTGTCCTTGGGACAGGATTGGGTTGTGCAGATTGCCCAGGACCAGGGGCATATGTTCTCTCTCCTCCTGCCCTGGAGGATTTGGGAGTTGATCTGCTGGCTCTACCAGTGGGATTCTCAACTTCAGCCCAGGCCTTTCTGCCAGGGTCCAGACACTGAACCCCACCTCCCTAATTCAGCTCATTCACTACTGACCTCAAGCACCACAAGATGAAGAGAGGAGAGGCTTGGGCCAGGTCAGGTGCCTGGGTTCAAACCCTTGTTTTTTTGTTTTTTGTTTTTCTACATTCTCACAGTGCAGCCTTAAAGAATCTCGTAGACTTCCTGAGCTCACTCCCTTGGAGATGGGTAAAGACAATGGAAGCTGCTTTGTGGGTCTGTGGAGGCCCAAAAAAAGTGGCCAGAGAAACACTGGGTGCACAGTGGGCTCTTAAAACTGTGGCTCCATTGTCCAGTGGTCGTGCTGAATCACCCGTACTGGGCCATGCAGCCTACTCAAGGGTATCTTGGACCTTGAAACTTCAAGAGGGTCAGTCCCCAGTCCCACAGCCTTGGTGACAGTGTAGTTTTGAAAGAACAACTCCCAGTGGAAGAAGGCTTTTCAGGAAAGATGTTAGAAGAAAAAGATACCAACTGTTCCCTAGAACCATCAGCAAGGCTCCTGGAGGAGGTGGCTGTGGGCCAGGTGAGCAAGGAACCAGGACAGGAGAAATGGAATTTTCACAGAAGCACAGGAAGATCGTGGGGATATGGACAGTCAGAGCCTGTGGACCCCAAGTTCAGGGAGGTGAGATATTTGGAGGTTCTGAGGATGAGCAGTACGTGCCTACCAAGAATCCAGGCAATGTTGCCATGGGTGATTGGGATTTAGCGTCCCTTTAGACCCTCTCCTCATTGGACAGTCCCTGGCCTTCCACACCTGCTCCGTCCATTCCACCTTACTCCTCTGATGCAGCTGACCTCGTACTTCCTCTTCAGTGTGGTCTCCGCTAGGAGGCTCCCTCCTCCAAGATGACCACCCTAGCAGCCACAAGCCAGGGCCAACCAGGCCAGTTGCAGCCGGTCACAGGGATCTACCCATCTGGTCTCATTGCTTCAGAGGCCAAAGCCTTGTCTTCCCAGCCTCCCACATCCAGGATGGAGAGGAGGGAGACGGAGCCAAACCACCACTATGCAAACACCTATCCTTCATGCCCTTGGGCGACCTATATGTCCTCCTGTGCCCATCTTCTGCATCCACAAACCAGTGCCCTCACACCCATCCAGAGATGGATCACCAGCATGATCCTCTTTGCAGAGTGTCTTCTCCAGGAGGGTGCCTGGGAGGACACACGGCTGGACCTCAAGTGTGAACCACACTTCTCTTGGATGTGGTGGCGGTTACAGATTTCTGGCTCCGGTACACTGCTAAATCCAGGCCCACCATTGCCTCTAGTTCACTAAGCTCTCAGGAATAACTCTTGAATGAACAGACAAGCCCTGGCTCTCAGAATCCTGGAGTAGCAAATCATCATCACACCAGGCTGAGCCTGCCAGACAACTGCTGTGGGCAAAGGACACTGCCTGCCTGGGGCTCCCACAGAAGATAACGTGGACGGTTAGCTGCAGGCTCCTCATCGCGCTATCCAGAAACTCGAGGGCCCAGACCTGCAGGCTGGACCCTGCAGCACCACCCAGAACCTTCTGCAGATGAAGGGATCCGGCTAACCCTCTCCTCTGCACATGCAGCCTGGCGTGCTTAACTAACGGGCCTCAAGCTGTTTCGGATGACGTCTGCTAAAAAGCAATCGCGCCCTAATTTATTCAGCTTGTCAGCTTCCATCTGCCACCCACAACTCCGGGCAAGTGTGTCAGGTTTGGAAGCCAGCATGAGCCAGTCTTCTCTCATGGGGCTGCCTCCTGGAGGGAGCCCAACACCACTGTTCTCCTCCAAGGGGAACCGGGCTCCTGCAGGCACTCAGGGTCAGCATTGGCAGCAGCAGAGATGAAACCCAAGAGGCACAGCTGTCTGTGGCTGGAAAAACAGACTGATGCTGCATGGCATAGACCCCACAGAACACATAGGCTGGTCACTCACTTACAACAGAGAAACTGAGGCCAGGGTCTGAGAAGCTCTGGACCCCATTCGAGAGCCTACAGTACCCCAGGATGGAGACTTTAGCACCTGTCCCAAAACAATGTGACATCTATTGCCAGTGACCCATGTCAAGTCCTCACGACACTGTTCAGCCAGACCAGCACCTTCATAAAGTCCTATGATCAAGATGAGTCACTGTTTTTGACCATGAAGTCCATAAGAATATCCCCCACAGGCAAGACAGCTGGGCAAAACAGGTTACCCAGGCCTATGGTACCAGCGCCCTGAACACACATCACCTGTCATACCATCAGATACACGCTGTGTAGCCAGACGGGGGTGCCTCCTGTGTCCCTATAAGACAGGCACCTCCCACAGTCAGACCCAGGCCTGAACTCATGAGCTGAGCTGAGGTCTTGGAAGGAGACTTCCGGGTCTAGGAGACAAAGACAGGTCCAAGAGGCCTCCGGCGCTACTGTACCAATGTCACCTTCTGCCCAGATACAAAGGCAAGAGCTTGAAACCACCATGTGTCACCTGGGCAAGAAAGGCTGATGGAGCTGGGAGGGCCATGCTCGCACAGCAGCAGTGCCCATGCCTCCAGGCTTCCTAGACTTCAAGGCCACTTGCTGCCCTCCAGTGGATGGCACCTCCTTCCTGCGGACTTAGCATGTCCCCTGGGTTAGTTCAGCCTGTAGCATTGGCTGGCACCTCACTGCTGGTGCACAGATTGTTTGCTATGACCTACATAGTCCTCTGCTCCCAACAAACTTCTCAGCATCCTGCTGAAAGGTCATTTCTACACACAGCCTGCCCTCTAGGCTCCCATGAACCCGTAGATTTTTCCCATTACAGGACATCCTCCTCTGGGCTGAGAATAGCTCCTCTCTCTATGCAGGGCAGGGTGCGTCCTCTACTTACTGCTCCCCCGGGGGTCCTTGCATACAGAAATAGGTGCTATGTGTACAGATGAAGGGGTGGGACCTGTAATGTTCTACCTCCTTGAGCCTGGCCAGCACCAGAGTGTAGAACCTGCTGCTCCAGCCTTCCAGAGGCTGCAAGGAACATGAATTTCTCTTGACAGAGCTGCCCAGCTCCCTGGTTAGGGCTGAGCTCTGACCCTGGCAATTACGTTTGCAGTAGGAGAGCCCTGGTCCATGGAAGAGCAAGGTCACCAGAAACAGACAGGGCAGGGGACTGGGAGCTAATAACTAAGGAGCGGGGGAGCAAGGGTTTCTCTCAGGAAGGACAGCACAACGACCACCTACTATGTGTCCTACTGAGGAACTTGCCTCTGATGCTTACAATTATGTGACTGGTGGTCACTATTTAAGTTCGTGAAGCCTCAGTTTCCCCATCTGTAAAGAAGAGAAAGCATGGGTCCACTGAGGCTGAGGTGAGTCACTGGTAAAGATGCAACATACCCAACATGCCCTGTGGTCTTCTCCCCTGGTGCTGCTGGCTTTGATCATCACATCTGGTAGGACCTCTCTGGGGCCCCGAAGAACCCACAATCTCCCTGTCTTTGCTCAAATTCCTACGCGTCAGTGGGAGCTCAGATGAGCTACCCATTCAGCTGTAGGCCAGAGCTCAGCCCACTTTGAACCCAGGATGGTCCTGAGGGGCCCTGACCAGCCTCAGGCCAGACATAGCTGGAGATGGTTAATAGATACCTGTCCCATGCTCACAGCCTGTCCCAGGGCATTAAACGGTTAGTAAAACTTAATACTAAAAACACGTTCTCAGTTGATTAAAATTTATGAACAGTGCAGGCTCCATAGCCACGAGGCTTCTGGGCCCCAGCCTTCCCCCATTTCCACCTCCTGCCCCACCCCCCACCAAACCCCAAAGAATCTCTGGAAGTTTCCAGAAGCCAAGTCCAGAAATGGATGCAGATCTAAATCACTGCCCCCCAAGAGACTCTAGATGTCCCACTGACCACTCCCTAGGGATATGAAGAGAAAGTCTGGAGCCTGTGTTTGGAAAGCCAGGCTCGCCTAGCAGAGAGGTCCTGAGTAATCTATTCTCTCTGGCAAGAAAGCCACTGTGGCCCTTTGTGGAGAAGGGCCTGGGCTCTCAGCCATGCACTAACTGAACCAGGCCTGAGGCAGGCAGTGGTGGATGAGTAGACAGACCTGCGCAGCACACAGTAGGCCTTCAACCAGACACTCTTATTCCTGGCCCCCACCTCTCCCAGAGTCTAAGGCCCACAGCACACGTGGTGCTCTGCACCTGCCCTTTGTAGCACAGCTATCAGCGTTCATGGGAGTGGCATTGATAACTAGGCCTGCGCTGTGAGTTCTAATGCAGACCACGGTGTATGGAGCAAGCCCCTGCCCCACTCCCAGATCCCCAACTCCTATGGGGCCTGGGATACAGAATTGTTTTTCTTCCAGGCCTCCACCCTGTTAATTCCGAGCCTGGACCCTGTGGGTGGGGTGGATACACAGCTACCTCAGAAGGTTCTGGGTTCCTGGGTGGGCTCTAGATTTCCTAGCCACCCTATACCCCCCTCGCCACCCACAAGCCTGCAAATTTTCTAAGGTGCACCATCTGGTCAGGCAATGAGCCTAAACATACTTTCTACAGGTATAAAGGGGCATGATTCACTGAGGGTCACTACTGGGCCATGACCTGGACGCCTTAGCAGTAGCCTGGCCTGGTGCCAGCTTCCTCACCAACACGCATCCCTTAGCTCCCTCCCCCTTCTCTGAGCAAGAAATCCTCAAGGTCACCATCCCTCACCCCCACCCCACTGCACCCCTACTATGAACACTCTCAGAAGTGGACTAAACCAGAAAAGTCAGCCTGGGCTGGGAAAGAATTGCAGGCAGGTGGGAAACCTAGCCAGTGGAGATGAAAGCCAGACACCTCTACTCAGCTACATCTTTTCTGGAGGCTGAGCTCAGGGGAGCATCCCACCCAGCAGGGCTGGGGCCCTGATGCTGCCTCCAGAGGCAAGAACCTGGGAGTAGCCAGACTGTCTGCCTCTACTCCCTGCCAAGTGGATTGAGGCCACCATGGACTGGCTTAGAGTGGGGTCTGGGCAGACCATGTCCTCCTGGGAGTCCTGACTCAGCAATCCCACGCAGGCCAGGATCTAAACATCAGATTCACTTCTCCTTCCCCTTGGCAAGTAGAACTCGGGGTGTCAGGCCCCCTTTTGTCCCTCAAAGGATCCAGGCCTTGGAGCCCTCTACCTCCTTGCTTTGCTGTGCCTTGGCATTTCAGTGGCTTACCCCAGGTTCAAGGCCTTGTGCACACCTGTACTAGCTCTTCCTGAGGCTCTCCTGGACCCACAAGGACCATCACAGGACAGAGGGCATGAGCCTTGGGGAAGCCAGATGATAAGTCTCGCTGCCGCGTTGCTGAGGTGGCAGCCCTGAACTCCAGCCTCTTAGAAAGCGGAATCCCCCAGATGTTGCTGAGACAAGATCATAAAGGTCATGGGAATGGCCTTGGCAGCCTCTTGAAACAAACCCACTACATTCACATGTCAGCGCCATGTAATAGCAGTTGCTGCTACTCCACTACAGCTGATCCAGGATCCCCACAGTTCAGGTGACACCAGCTCTGGGACCCCCCAGAATTCCCACCAGGAAGATGCCAGAGGAGAATGGAAAGGTCTATATGCAGGTTCGAGGCAGAGATAGGCTCAGAGTGGGCCATAGCTGCAGGGTTGGCTCATTTACATCTGGGGCTCCTCTTCTGGGATCCAGCTAGCCCAAGAAGAGTCACAATCCCTTCTCAAGGTTTGTCTCACACCCGGCCACAGCAGGCAGGCTGCTTGAGCTCTAGGGCCTCCTGTAGCCCCTCCCTGCATCAACACCCATGCCCTCCCAGCTAGACTGCCACGCCCTCTTAGCCAGATTCTGTCTGGCCCTGCCACCCTTGAGGTCACTGACCACTCTGTTTCTGTGAGAGTCACCACCACTGTGCCCATGGACCTCCAAGAAGGAACACAGAAGAATCATTCCTTCCAGAGGTGACTCGGAGGGCATGCTGGTCCCAGGTTCTACAGGGAATGGGGGAGAGAATTACAACCTCGGCTTTATTAGTGGGTATAAACGTCCTGTGTGTTTGATGCCCCCAGCTCCCGCCACACAGCCGTTAAGAAGAAGGACCATATTTCTCTGTCTTCCCACGGGTCTCATTCTTGCCAAACCTGCCAAGTCATCCAGCCAACCTGCCCTCCAAGATATCTCCTCTGTACGGAGCCATGCTGTCTACAAGCCAGTCTCCAGAATGGAGCGAATACAGAGCCACAGTTGGAGGCCAGGAAACAGGGGGGAAAAGGCAAAGTCCCTATGTCCCTCCTCTGACAGTTCCAACCACTGATAATTACTCTCAAAGCTTGCATAAACAGGCCATTGCAGGGCGTTTCGTGATGATCTGAACAGCATTTAGAAGGATGTATCCATGCTGATGAGAAAACCATGGTTCAAGGTGTACCTGGCCCAGGCCACCCAGCAGAGGGCAGCAGGAGGGCCAGATCCTGCTCATGTTGTTGGGGGGAAGCCAGGTTGGGTACCACACACTGCATTGGCCTCATGCTCAGCCTTCTCCATACCGAATCTGATTTTCATTCTTGCTGAACTTGCTTGGTCTTCAGCAGAAGTCAGGACTCAGGGCTTCCAGACTACACAGATGCAGACCTGGGACTCAGAGAGGTGAGGGTGACTGAGGCCTCCAGAAGTTCTACCTAGACTGTGATTCCGGCTGGAGGAGAGAACTGAACATGTTCAGGTGAGGTGTCCTGGGACACGGAGCCTGGGCTCTCTCTTTGTGGGGTGTAACTGGGCTCCCACCAAGTGTTCGCCACAGAAATGGAAGGAGGCCTTGAACCTAGGGGTAATTCCATCTACCCCTCTACTCCTAAGCATTCTGCATTGGTCTTCCATCGCTTTCTCAAGTCTGGGCAGAGGCAGTGAACGTGTGAGGGTCATCCCCATGTGCTGGTCAGAGTTGAGTGGCAAGGTCAAAGGATACTTTGAGAAACTTCATGGTGCTCTGTCTCGCACAGTCTTCCCTATGATATCTTTAGACCACCCCTGCCTTTCACCTCTGCCACTCTGTCTTCTAATTCTGCAGGGAGTGTGGCTAGGGACAGAGGCCCTCCTGGCGATGGTGCTGAACGGCAGAGCACTCTCATGCCAAGCAGCTACCCCAAGAAAGAAGGCTGCCCCATTCCACACGCCTCCTGGAGCTCAAGGTTTGAACCAGCTGTTCTCATGATTGCTGGACCTCTCACAAGAGTCCGGTCCCTTCATAGGGATGAAAGGGACAAGCTGGAACACAACACTGATGACCGGGCCGGCTTTTATCCCCCAGGGGTGTGGGCTGAGGAGATCCTCCCCACACCTGTCTGTATCTGTGAAATCAATATCCTTTTGAGATGGTGTCAGAGCTTCGCTGTTTGATCTTACAAAGCCTTGTTCTTCTGCAGAGAGACAGGCAGGTCGCATTTACTCTCAGATCCCCAAAGAAGAGTCCAAGACCCCAGCTTTTAGGAGAAGAACAAGGCAGACCCCAGGCCTGGCCTCAGTGCTCAGCCGCTGCAGGTTCAGAAAGAGGGTGCCAGATCCTCCACTGGCTCAGCCCAGGAAATGCCAGAGCTTAACAGATATAATATGCCTAACATATGTGAGTGAACTGTTAACTTCCATCAGACATAGAGATCCCCCGTGCATAGAAAGGGAAGTGGAGGCTCAGAGAGGTTAAGAAACTCTCCTGAGGTCACACAGCCATGAGTGTAGGAGCCAGCACTTCAACTCAGGCCCCAACCTCTAAGGTCAATGTTCTTGTCATATGCTGAGAACGAACACCAGCAATGGATCCAAGCTCTGCAGCAGCCCCAGAATGCCAGTGACACACAGCCAGAGGCAAAGGCACTTGTGCTCTTTCAAGGATCATGTCCAGGCTGCATGTCAAGAGTGCACAATGGTCTTTCTCAAGCCAAGAGATACTTCACTAACCTTCAAGGTCCAGAAGTGCTCCGTAACTGAGGACGGGGATATCCCAAGACCTCCATGGTGCTATAAGCAATCTTGGTTCAGAAACCGATTTTCTGAACAATTTGGACAAAGGGAGCTCTAACCTGGAGGTTGCTGGTGTCAGGCATGGCTTCCTAGGCTGCAAAGCACACATGTACACACCATGTCTTGGAACTGGGGGGTTGGGGATGGGGGGAGCACACCATCACCAGTGCATTTCTCCTTCTTATGGGTCTACCCACCTCAGACATAAATCCAGCCATCATAATTTGAACCTCAAATGTCTCTCCCAGGCTCACATATCCAATATTTGGTCCCTAGCTAGTGGTGCTATTTCAGAAGGTTCTGGAAATTTAAGGAAGTGGGGCCTAGCTGGGAGAAGTAGGTCACTAGTGGTGAGTATTTGAAAGTTCTATCCAGTCCCTGGTTCGGGCCTCTTTCTGATCCCTGGTCTTCCTGACACAAACAGCCTCTGCCACACACTTGCACTTTCATGATGGCTCTGAGGTCCTGGGCCAAATGGATCTCTCCTCCCTTGAATTGCTTCTGTCAGTCATTCTGACACTGCCATGGTGTAGCTAAAATGCTGCCCTTCCTCCTTCCTGAGGATGAGCACAAGACAACTTCCGGTCTCTGGTAGCCTTAACCTCCTGTTCATGATGATTCCTCTTCAAGAGTGGCCTCCTTGCTCCTCAGTCAGCCTCCCTGTACCATTTCTGCCCCAGTTCCCTGGGGACTGTCTCCTGCACCCCATCACTACCCCATCAGTGTTGGGTTTCAGGGATTTATACTTAACCCAGTTGGTCCATGAGGATGTAAAGGACATATTCCAAACCTGGCATTCAAAAAAAGTCCAGAAAGTACAGCAGGCTACATGATTTTGGATCAGTGATTAGGAGAGCTTGGCCCATTGTCTGTCTCCAGAAGATCTCTGAGTATATCCTTTATGGTGAATGTCCCCCAACCTCGTTTCCTTAACTAGGTTCTTGGCTGGGGTGAGACAGACCCTCCAATCAAGCTGAAATATTTTTAAATGTAAAAGACAAATTTAGAAGTTACATGTGTGTCTCATGCTAACATAGCATGCTCCCACAATATGCCCAGCACCATTTTAAATGCTTGACTTGAGTTAACTCCTTCAATGCCCCACTACCAGCCTAAGAGAGAAGATGTCATAACTAGCCCTGTCTTATAAATGAGGAGGCCAAGTTACAGAGAGAGTGGTGGATTGCTCAAGTGGTCAGTGGATCCCTCCCTCTTTCCAGACAATAGTCATCTCACTGACCTAGTATCCTCTCCCTCAGCTCCCCCCTCCCATGCCTCAGCTGGCTGCAGCACAGAGCCCTGGGAGGGGGAGAAGGCATGGTTTACCTATCTGCGTAGCCTTCAGAGTAGGGCCATGGGAACTGCTCATTCCTGACCTCAGAGTTAGCACAAAGGGTTAAAATACTTACATGGTGAATGAGAGTTTGGTGACTGGGTAAACTGGTTAATGGATGGACAGACTGAGGGGTGGATGGATAGATGGAAGAAGTAGATAGATGGGTGGGTATGATGAGAGGAATGGATGGATAGAAAGATGTTTAGATGGATAAGCAGGTGAATTGATGAACAGGCAGGGGATGAATGGATAGATGATGGTTCTATGGGTAAATGATGAGTGGATGGGTGGGTGAATAGGCAGATGACAGATGGATAAATGCATGCACTTGAAGATATATAGATAGATACATAGATAGATGAAAGAAAGAAAGAAAGAAAGAAAGAAAGAAAGAAAGAAAGAAAGAAAGAAAGAAAGAAAGAAACACTTGTAGGTAGGTGGATGAATGGTTGGGTGATAGGTGCATGGGTAAGTAGACAGATGAATGGATAGGTGGATGGATGAGAGATGATGAATGGAAGGGTAGATGAATCAATAGATAAGCAGATGACCAGATAATGGATGGATGGATTGAATGGTGGGTGGTGGATAATGAGTGAAAGATGGATGGATGGATGGATGGATGGATGGATGGATGGATGGATGGATGGATGGATGGATGGATGATGGGTAGGTGATGGAAGGATGAATGAGTGATAGATGGGTGCATTCATGTATTTGAGATGGATGGATGGATAGATAAATTTGTGCATGGGTAGAGGATGGATGGATGGATGGATAGATGAATGCTTAGAATAAAGAATCTGATTGGATCAATGTAAAGTGACAGGTAGGTAGAGTTGGTATCTGCCACACCATGGTGCATATTATCTGCTATATATGTGTGTATCTCTTCATATAGTGGAGTCATGCAGGAATTAGTCACAGTTTGGGACACCTGTGAATCATCTGCAAATTAATTTGCTCCCGTGTTTTCCATACATAGCCATCATTTCTGTACTTAACAGCAGCATCAATAACAATGATAGACATGTCTCCCTGTAAGCAGCAGTCAGATCTCCTACTAGGCCTCATTGCAGTCCCAGTGTTGAACTATATCCTGGATCCCCTCACAGAAATAAGGACACTGAGGGCAGAGAGGGACATTGCCATAGCTTCTGGGTAAGGAATATCTGAGACTGAGTCACTCTGTCTTTATGTACACATGTGTCAGAGCACGCAGGCAAGCATCTTTATATGTGTGTAATCTGTGCAATTGTGAGGCAAAGTTCTTGGGGCCAGGTTTAATGCCCTCTTTAAATCAATCATTTTTTTACTGTGGACTCTCAAATTCCATAGCTGGTCCTGGACACCAGGGCTGCATTCAGGGGACCCAGGTAGCGCCCACCTGCCCTGCCCTATGACCTCATGGGGCATAAGCATCCCTTGTCCTTTCTTCATAGGAGAACGATGCACAGCTCTTTGTGGAGGGTTAGCCACAGACCCTTGGCACTCTGCCAGGCCTGGCATGACACAGGCTCTGGACAAGCACCAACTCTACTGGCTACCCTCTCCTCACGCCTGGCTCCTGCGTGGCAGGAAAGACTATCGGGGATAACAGATAGTGCCATTAGGAAGTGGAGCAACCCATCCTTCCAGGGGAGAGAAATGAGGCTGTCAGTTGGTGGGGGCCCCGGGCCTCCAGGCGTGATTAACGGGATCAGGCGACCCACACGCTGCAGCAGAAGGTGCCAGGAGATGATTGCTTACAAAATGTACCAATTACCTTCGCGCCTTCCCGCCCACCATGCCGCCAGGCAAATAAACACATCAGCTGCCAGCCTGCACTTGCCTGGGCTTGGAGAGGGCCCAGTGTCCAGGGCCATGGGAAGGGCACCCAGGCAGAGGCAGGAGGACTACCCCAGCCCCACAAGTCCTCCACAGCCAATGAAACAGGCAATTGGTACAGGAGGCGGTGCCTTGGCCAAGGGAGATGTTTGATGTTTAAACAAGCGAGAAAATGGTGTCCCAAAAAAGCCTTGTTGTAAGGGCCTCCCTGTCCTGCTGGGAGGTAGAGCACCAGCTGCACGTAAGTGACCAGTAACCTCTGGCCATTCCAGACCTGTCAGCCATGGCCCACACAGAGGACTACTGTGTGTGCATGTGTGTTTGCATGTGTGCACCCGAGTTCCAGTGTTGTATACCTGTGTGTGAGCCTGTGTTCGGGTATGTGATCTTGTCTGTGTGCTGTGTGTACACACGTGATGCATGCATGTGCTTCCATGCCTATATGCACATACGGGTGTCATGTTTATGTACCTCCATTCATATGTGCCAGAGCCCTTTGTGTGTGTGTGTGTGTGTGTGTGTGTGTGTGTCTGTACCTACATTTGGGTGTATCTACTCTGCGTGTTTCATGTGCATGCATCCATGCATGTGTGCAGTATGTGCACCCATGTCCGTGTGTGTCCTGAGGTCTGTGTGTGTATGATTAGTGTGTTGTGTGGACATGTACTTGCACCCATGAGGGTACGCTGCATATGCATGCATTCATGTGTCGGTGTAGTATGCACATCTGTGCACACACATCCAGACCTGCACAAGTGGAAAGAGGGAGGTGTTGGAGATGATAGGAGCTTCCTGAAGAACATCCTTTAGCTGAGCCAATCATGCCTGGATGAAGGTAACCAGAAGCTGATGCCCCATGACAGGGGAGGGCACAGGGCGCTAGTCAGCCCTCAAGAGGCAGCTACTGTCAGGCAGAGTGACATGGCTCAGTCCAAGAAGAGGTTGTCTCACATTCTCCTATGCGTAGGAGTCTGTAGGGCATCTATGAGTTCATAAGCATCCTGGCTCAGGAGGAGTGTAAGCAAGCAAGCTCTCCCTCCTGGGAGTCTGCCATTCAGGTCACAAAGTGACTCCTCCCTGGTGGGAGATGGGCCAGAGTAACAGAGGAAGCTGGAAGAGAGAAAGAACAAGAAAATGGGGAGCAGAGTTATACACACATGCACACATGTATTTGTGCATGATCGAGCATGAGCATAAAATGTCCCATCCTCCAGGCTCCAGAGCCAATTCCATGTTATTTCTTTACAGTTAGGTATGGGTACAATCTCTGAGCCACCTTGCATACCACAGGGTCAGGGACGTCACTCTCCTTGCTGGGAATGGAACAAAGAAGAATCTTTTCGAGGCAGTGCCAATTCCTTACCCAACCCCTGCGATGTGGCTGTGACCACAGGCTAGTCACTCACCTCTCTGAACTCAATTTCCTCACTTGGAAATGAGCTGTAGAGTAAGCGATCCTCGCTGGAAAGGCAATGCAGGGACTGCCACTAGGCTCTGGTCAGAGGGGGACATGGGCACAGGCTTTGAGAACACGATTGTAATCATCTTGGGTCACTCACAAGGACCGCCTCCAGATGTCCCTCCCTCTCCCCACCCCTATCCAGGCTTCCTCTAAGGTAGGAACATGCTGGTCTGACCAACCAGACCTGGGAGAGAATTATGCCCAGAGCATGGCTCTGACACAGGCCTCCCATCGCAAATGCCTTCTGTGTCCACCCCAGGCAGCCTGTGCTGGCTCCAGACTCTCAACTGGAAGACCCTTCCCTCCTTCCTACAGACCACAACATCACGGCATCCTAACTTCCCACAAGCCCTCTGCTGCCAAACAGTGGAAGGCCTGTAAGGACAAGGCCTCAGTGGCCCGTCGCCAGGCAGTCTGGCCTTTGCAGCCTGTTCACACAGTGGCCAGCACCGCTACAGGAGGACCACAGAGCTGCTGGGGTTTGGTCTGGAGCACTTGTGATGCCCCTGTGTTGAAGGCTTGGTCCCCAGCTGGTGGGATGATAGAGGGTGGTGGTGGAAACATTCAAAGGAGGGGCCTGACGGGAGGAAGTCGTTGCTGGGGGCATGCACTGAAAGGAGGTCCTGGGACCGTAGCCCTGTGTCTGTCTGTCTGTCTGTCTGTCTGTCTGTCTGTCTCTCTCTCTCTCTCTCTCTCTCTCTCTCTCTCTCTCTCTCTCCCCCCCCCCTGCCTGCCATGAGTTGAGCATCTCCTCCCCGACCTGCCCTCACCATAGTGCTCCACCTCCCCACAGGCCCAAAGCAGCAGAGCCCCAGAGCCCAGTGCGCATGCACTGAACCTCCGCAGAGAGCCCTCCTGAGCCCAACCGAACTTCCTCCTTTAAGTTGTTTGTCTCAGTGACAGACAGAAAGTGACTGACGTGAGCCCAGTGGGAGTTGAGCTGATCTGGCATTCCCAGTAGAACTGGCCTCCCACAGGCGGACCAGGAAAACCAGCTCCGCAGATGGCAGCCCCGGGTTACTGAGACGGGAGGCTTATGTCCTGGGAGCCCTGCTTCTGGGAGCCCCTGCCCTCCAAGTGCCCACTGGATTCATTGTGAGCTGAGAGTACCGGGCAGCTTCACACAAGAAAGTGGTCATGGCGAGTAACCAGGCTGAAAGGACAGAGCACCAGCACTTTGGGAGTGGAGATCCTAAGGAGGAGTCCTGGCCATCTCCCCTCATGGTGAATGACCCTGAGGAGGGGCCATCCTCTCTGAGCCTGGGATTCCTCTGTGCAAAAATGGATGCAGGAGAATTGCTAAAGAACCGGCCAGCTGGGGGTATGGCTGAGTGTGTCTTCGGGGTGTGCCTGTGGGCATGTGAGGGTGCCTTCGTATCCTCTTTGCTCAAGAGGGGCCTCTTGCCATCTCAGCCCAGCCAACTCCTTACCTTCCTGAGACTCAGCTTGGATGGAGACACTCCCAGGAAGTCCTCCCTGACTGCTTTCCTGTGTCATCTTTCCTGCTGACTACATACAGATGCTGCAGCTAGGGCAGAAGCCAGTGTTCTTGTCCCATCCCTGTCCATCCTTCTGTCTATACACCTGCCATCTATCCCTCTGTCTTCCTGCCATCCATAGCTCCGTCTGTCCACCTGACACACATCCCTCTGTGTGCCTACCTGCCATCTAGCCCTCTGTCTCTCCATCTACTATCCATCTCTCTCACATATCTCCATCCATTTGTCCATTGTCTCCTATCTCTTGTTCATCTATCATCATCTCCCAAAGTATGCAACTAATATCAATCTTCCCATTCACCCATCTGTCACCTTCCTCCCCATAATCCTTACCTGTCTCTCTATCCATCACCCCTCATATCCATCTGTCATCTATCTCTCTGTCTACACATCCGTTTGCCTATCTATCTCATTGGTCTCTGGAGACCCTGAACAATTCACAACCCACTGGCAAATAGAGGCTCCAAGATCAACAGTGACCACACAAAAGCAGTTCTAACAGGGACATGGACAGCACATTGAGCCACTAAGCCATGTACTCGTGGCATGAGCTATCTCCAGTCTGAGACTAAGGGTATCATCTGCCCAGGGTGTCATGGCCATTTGTTGCAGAGCCGGGCAGGACACCATAGCCATACAGTGCCAAAGCCCAGTCCCCTAGGGTCCAGGGCTCATTGGCAAGGCACAGTCACAACTGGTTTCAGGGTTTTATCTGCCTCCTGCAGCTTATGGCTCTGGTCCCTGTATGGGCTGAATCCATCCCCACCCCCTGCACTGAGACACACTACAGGCACCTAGATGCTGACTGGGGGTTTGGACCGAAGTTGCAGCAAAGAGAAGCTAACAGTCTGTGTGGGTCATGCATGGGGATGGGACATTTATCTTGTTTGACTGTTCTTGGAACGCCAACAATAAACGCCAAGATGAACGATGCATAGAAAATATTCCCCAAAACAGCAAGAGAGCTTGATCTCCCGAGGCGGTCCCATGGAGCGTCTGGGAGGAGCAGGGACTGAGTAGGGCAGTTCTCAATCAGGAACCTCTTCTACTGGGGTGACAGGATCCCCAGGATGAGACAAGGAGTTCTTTGCAGACAAGAAGGTGATAGCAGCAAAGAGAAGGGGTTGGGGAAGCCTCCCAGAGTCCTCCCACCACCTGCCTGACATACCACTTCCATCCGCACACAGGGGGATATACCAGAAATGGTACAGCAGCCAGCAGGCACTGTTCCTGCTTGTGGGTGGCTATGCTGGCCCCAGAGAACCAGGAGGCTGGAGACCAGCTTCTCGGCATGGCATCTGCTAGCTTGCCCCTTGTGGGTCACTCTGCACCAGGTTGAAAGATGTCCCCCAACATAATGTGGGTCAGAGCTTATGAAAGTGACCTGACTTTAGACATAGAGCCTCTTAGATGTCACCAAGGTCATGAGCTCTGACCAGATCTCATGCGGGACAAGGGTGGAGAATGTGACAAGTGTCCTCAAAAGAAAAGAAATCTGGACAAAGAAACAGAAGGGAAGTGGGCCAGGTGAGAAGAACCCAAAGTGGGGGGAAGCATCACATGCCGGGGGGCTAGGGAATTGCGGGGCTGGAGAAGGCAAAAGGACCAGTGGTACTTAACCCTAGAGGCTCCAGGGGCAGGAGGACAAGTACTGTTGCTTTTAGGAATGGCTTAAGGCACAGCCCACTCACCTGCTCTCTCCAACCTGGCTGTGGCTCCCACAAGGGCTTCACATCCCCCTGGCCTTGACCATAGGCTTCTTCTATGGGGCCCTTCTGTGTTCATGGCTCCAGATTACGTGTTATGTGTACCAACTTTCACACACACACACACACACACACACACACACACACACACATACAACACACACACACACACACACACACACACACACACACACACACACACATTGTCCATTGTTTGGAGGTGCTGGGCTTAATGTGTGCACCCTAGGAGGTCAGGCCAATATTGGAACCTCAATTCCTCTGTATACAGTGTTAGGGGTTATGCCTGAAGATAGCTTTGGCTCTGGGGGCATAGCCTCACCAGTAAGAGTAGGAGCAGGCCATTATTCTCCCCTGGCCCCTGAATTGCAGCTGCGCTAGACCCGTACATGCCCTCCCCACACCACCAGGATGCAGCGGCCTGACTTTGACTTTCCCAGCTCCTTGAATGAACTTGCTTCCTTCTTAGTTACGCAGGCACAGGTATTTTGTCTCAGCAGCAGAAAATGAGCTGGGACAGGGTGAGGGGGTCACAGAACTACAGCCTCGTCAGCGTGGTTACTGCTGGGAACAGTACATTTTCTTTCTTTCTTTCTTTTTTTTTTAAATTTATTTCTAACAAGGATGCTAAGAGACTGGGCCCATGAACCCATGTCAGGCCAGGCCAGACTGACTAAGTTCAAGCACAGGAAGCCGAGGCCACTGAAAAGACAAGGTACCTCTGGGGAGGGGGAGTGTTTATTGAATGGCTGGAGTGACTAAGTCTCCGCAGAAGCTGCTACGCCACCCACTGCACAAACCTCCAAGTCCCGAGGACCTTCTGAGGGATCCCTCCCTGTGGGTAGTTCCGGGGCATTGTGAGCTGAGCCTGTGTCCCCTCCTGTCCCTGAGGAACTGTCACAGGAGCAGCGGTCAAGGAGGAAAGCTGTAGGCTCGGGGTGTGCAGAAAGGAGGAGGAGGAGGACTGGGGAGGAGGAGGAGGAGGACGGGGGAGTGGAAGGATGCCTTGTTAGCCGTGCTCTTTGCCTCCTGCCATCCATTTGTTCTGAGTAATTGTGTGCAGGGTTGGCCTGGAGCAAAGCAAACACATGAAGCAATTCTGTGTCCTGATCAAAATGAGATGAGGTTAAGTAGGAGACCAAGTCCATGGGAAATTCAACTCAGCAACCCACTTAGTTCGCTTTGGCATTGAGACGGAATGGGTATGGAGAGAGAGAGAGAGAGAGAGAGAGAGAGAGAGAGAGAGAGAGAGAGAGGCCAGTGTGGGTAAAACAGGACTCCAATTCCAGGGGAGCAGGGGGCTGCAGTGAGGAGGGGCTGGGTTAAGTCAGATAGGTACTGTGCAGTATCCCCATTGGACTGGATATGCTCAGCACACAGAGAGGGCATGTGCCATACTTATGTATGTGCTGCACTACCACTGCATGTGGACTTGCTCAGACCTGGGTAGAGACCAAAGGTCCCCAGAGTTCCCGGCATCAGCTGTTCAGTGTCCTAGCTCAGAGTACTTGCCCTCATCCTCATGCTCCCTGGCTCACCAGTGGAGACACTCCTCTCCAAGTATGTCCTGCTCCAGGCCATGCACACCATTTGCCTCCCACTGACTCACCTGGCTCATCCTGCTGACCATGGTGTTCCCCCACAGAACCTAGAGCTAAGCTGTGCAGACTTTGATAGAAGGCTGACCTCCATAGAGAGCCAGGAAGGTTGGGATACCCAGCTTCATGACACTATTCAGTGCCTGAACAGAGGACAGAGACTGCGTAGAGCATACACACACACACACACACACACACACACACACACACACACACACACACACACACACTGCTTAGCAGAAGCCCCTGGGTACCAGGAGCTAGGTTTTGCTGTCCAGATGAGCCAATATGAGAAGGAATGATGAAGCAACCACAGGTCACCTAGACCTCTAGCCCCACAGAAGATGGTGTCTTCTTATGGAGTCCCTGATTCCATGATCTGTGTTCTATGTCCAAGGCTCCAGAACCAGCACAGACCAGCAGTCAGCTGAGGACCCAGACAGGAAGGCTTCCCAGGGAACCATACCCCAGCCAACCTCAGAAAGGCATATGGGATATGTAGCGTAGGGAGTGAATGCCCAGGAAGGTGGGTTCTGTCCCCAGCTTGCAGGGACTCAGCCCAGGGAGAGATGAAGTATGGATAGTTCTGCCTCTCTGAGCTGGTACAGGGAGAGCAACAGAGGCCTCTGCCCCATTTCTGTCCTCAATCCCAGCTGTATTTACTGGAAGGAAAGAGGCAGGGTGGGTGAGGGGGACAGGTGAGGCCTAGCCCCATCCTCAGCTTATATCTCTGAGGATGGCCTACAGGGTTCTTCCTGTGGCCAAGGAAGATCTAAATCTTTCCACACAGATCCTTGCTTCCCACCATACACAGCCCCAGTAGAAAGGCGTCCCAAGGTCAATGACACATATTGGCCATGCATAGGCTTCTGCCCTCGCTTAGTGTGATGGTTAATTTGGGTCTTGACTGAACTGAGAGAAGCTGGGAGGTTAGGGGCTTCTGAGATACCTTTGAGTACTTAAGAAGGCTCTGGTTTAATCTGCTGATGGATTCAAGTGTGAATGGACCATTTTGGGGGTGATAGAATTGTAAATAGCAGGCCCTGGCTGGAGGATGGGTCACTGGAGCACGTCTTGGAAGGGCATTATTTGGCCCTGGCCCCGTCCTGTTTCTTCTCTGCTCTCTGCCTGCTGTGAGTGAACAGCATCTACCAGCACTCTGCTCTCCTTGTTGTGGTCCAGAGTGACGTGCCAAAAAGGCCTCAAAGTGAAGCCATTAACCACACTGAACCCTCCCTCCCTTAATCTGTCTCATTTCAGGTATTTGGTCATCATGATGGAAACCTGACTGACACAGAGGCCTGTTGTGGGGAGGGACTGGTACAATGTAAGTTATTTCCACCAGAGCTGAAGCTACTGCTGCAGAAAACTAACTCTCCAAATACCACCACCCCTGACTGACTGAGCCTGGTAAGGATACAGAGTCTGCCTAACACACTGGGCCTTGGGGTGGGGGGTGTCTCACTCTGCCCAGTGATGCTTGCAAGACCACCTCTGAGGGCCAGCTCTGAGGTCCCTGTGGGGTGGGGTTCCACTCACTACACTGTAGCCAGCAACAGAAGGGACTAACCGTCAGGGAGACACCAGTCTAACATGATCTTTCAATATCTGTGAGTACCTCCCCCCACAAAAGACAACTCTGGCCCCCACAGACTTGTGGAAGTACTGGGAAAAGGAAAGTGTGGGCTTACAGCATGTCTAAGTCCCCCACTCTGCTCCTGTGGAGCTCAGTGTGGACCACTCCTTCAGACTCCAAAGTGACAGCCTGGATGTAGAGCAGGATATAGAGTACTGCTGGGCAGCACTCGGTAGAGCCCATTAGGGTGTCAGATTGGACTGCGGGACACTGTCAGCATAAGGAGTTAGGGTTAGACTTTGCTTCAGGGTACTAGGAGGGAGGGAGGGCCAGATTCTGTACTCTCTACCTCATCCCTCATTCCCCTGCATCCCCAGTGGGGCCCCTGCTTAGGAAGAGAAGACAGAGCCTTATCATTGTTAACTCAGCAGCTGTATTTAGCTCTGAAATCGCGCCAGCATGTCCCACACCAACCTGAGCCAGGTGGCATGTCACTGCAAACACAGCGACTGCCCCTGGGAACACTCAGTGTGACACTCAAATGCTAAGTGAGCTCCTGGCTGCCTCCTTCAAATGTCACTCACTAAAGATGATGGGGGTTCTGCTGAGGAGCCCCAACCCACCGCCATTCTCACGTTCCCTAACCTGAGACCCAGACAGGCAGCAGAACATGCCCCGCCCCGTTCTCCCAGAACATTGTGATGGAGACGTTCAGTCAAGGCCACTGAGATCCCAAAGAGCAGATAGCTGAATCTGCCATCCCTCTCATTTTCTGAGGCACAGCAGTATCCCAGAATTAGGATCTCTATTGTTCATTGTTCCAAAGTCAAGTGATTCTGCAAAGCACAGCTCCTGCCTCCCTGTGTCACCACCTGTAGCATCCGGCATGAGCAAGAAGCAGATGCTGACTGTCCACATTGAGATGAGGACCAGCATCGCAGCATTGAGCTACTCCCTGCAGACAAATTGGCTGAGGCTGAGTCAGAACAGGCTCCGGAGCCCCAAATGTTCCATAGGGTCCAACATGAAAGAGCCCGACTGTAAGATCCATTTCTTGGCTCTTTCCTGTTCATCTACCCTCAGCAACATATGGTTTTATGCTAAACCCAAGAGGGAGCAGAAGGCCTGTCCCAAAGCTATAAGCCCCTCTAAGGCATTTTTGGCACCTAAAATCCCGTGTCTTGGATGGAGACACTTTATACCTTTTCACAGGTCATGATACCATCCAAGGACCAGAAAGCACCTGTCAATGGATCTTGAACTTCCAGCCTTCAATACAAATGTCTGTTGTTGTTTTTGGAGTTCTTGATCTGTAGCATTTTGTCAAAAACGCCAAAAAGACCAAGATACCAGCTTGTAACACACTGCTTGAGCAAGAGACTTGTGGTGTGATGTCCCAGGGGCTGGGCATGTTTGTTTCTGCAGCCTGACCTCATCTTGCTGACTGATACACCTGTAACTCAGGCTGGGTATAAAGCAGCAGCCAAAAACAGCCCAGCTAGAAGCCTAGTGGAGAGACAGGACCACTTGAGAGTTCTTCTGGGGTCACACTTTTCCCATTTTTCAGAGGAGCTTCACCCATGGCACAGAGCCACATTTGAAGGACTAGACACTGCCATCCAACTTCACTCATGCCCCGAAGCCACACAGTCCTTACTTCTACAGCCCTATCACTTCCACACATTTGAAAAGGACTTCCTTGGGCTCAGAGGCAGGCATCTTGCCCACTAGTCACTGTCAAACAAATGTTGACTGGTCCAGGCCCTGTCCCAGATGAACACATAGGCATGGGCCAAAGGGCAAAATGCCTCAACATAAAACCATGGTAAGTCCTATCCTGAAAGTGCCTCCTTGGCAGGCCTCCACCCACAGACTTCGTAAACCCAGTGTTTTCCATTTCATGCCTGCTACATGGATGGTTGAGTTCGTAAGGAAGGAGAGCCCTCTCTCCATTAAACCACCTCATGGCTTTCTAGATTTGAGTGACAGGTCAAAGTGGTGGTCTTCCTCAGGGATATACAGAGGAGAGCACAGCTGGGGACAGAGGCAGGACACAGAACACTGGGGGGAAGGGTCAGGCAATCTCCTCACCTCCCCCTGCTTAAGCCAGCAGTCCCAATGCAAAGGCAGCCTCACTGTCATCAGTCTGCTTAGTCTGTAGGTCAACAGTCTATGAGCAAAACCTTTTCTTTGCCCACACACAAGAAAGCAGCCAGGGTAAGGAATGGGAAGGGGGATATGGCTCTGGAGCCTGGGTTAGCTGTCTATGCTGTGTAACAAACACGTAAACACAGACCCTACGTCTTTAAACATCTATACTTATGCTAGGCTTGAGTATTCCTTGTAATGGCAGCAGGTAGGAGATGGACACAGAAGTGCTTCAGATTCAAAGCCAGTCTTATCTACATAGTAAGATCCTGTCTAGACAGACGGATAGATAGATAGATAGATAGATAGATAGATAGATAGATAGATAGATAGATAGATAGATAGATAGATAGATGGTACATACATACATACATGCATGCATACATACATGCATACATACATCTCTGTTTGTGAATCCTAGGTTCCTTGAGAGGTCAGTCAGGCCTGATTGGCCTCTGGCTCAGTTACACAGGCCAAAGCCATGCTTGTCCTCTGACAGCTTCCAGCCCCACCCACCCAGCCCCAGGCTATAGAAAGAATTCATGACTGAGGCTACCAGGACCAAGACTAGTTTGCTGCTGTGTGATCCAGCCCTGTGTGATCAGCAGCCATGCCCCACACAGTAGAATTATGGGCAGTGTTAGTGTTATGAGGACCTTGCTCTGGGCTCCCCTCAGCTCCCCGGTCCTTGTGATCACTATCACAAGATATGCAGAGTGTGGTAAGGAAGACAGACAGACAGACTCTATCCCAAGGTAAAGTAGAACAGTCTCAAGGGTGAAGGCGAGCAGCGGCCCAAGGGACCCCTGCAGAAACTCTCTCACAGATGGAGTGGACAGTGCCAGAAGGACCACTGTGCCAGCTCACGTGTTTACAAAGGCTCTGTGCTATTTTCTTGAAGTCTCTAGACTTTGAGGCAGCTGCCGGAGGGGCATTTTCCCACCCACATGATTGACAGGCCCATTTGGATTAACTCTGAAGGGAGGGGATGACAGTTTTATCAGAAAGCCTCTGCTGGATGGCAATCGCATGATCTTTTGGACAGTTTAAAATATCCTGTCTCCTCACAGGGCCAGAGATCCAACTCAGATCCCGGTAATCAAAGTTCTGCAGCTCCTGGTTTTAGATGCTGTGGATTATGAGAGAGGGGTTCGTCCTCAATGACCTTCAGGCCTGCTGATATCCAAGTAATAGTCTAACATTAGGACAAATGCCCAGCTCTGACCGCCCCACAGGCTAAGCTTGGCCACCATCTGATAATGTCAATGAAAGAGATGGGGGTGTCGAAAGGCAGAGAGGTGATTTAGTCCAATGCTGGGAAGAGGAACAAAGGGGTCCAGGGCACACAAGCCTGTCTTCAGGGTGCTGACATGAAGTTTAGGTTTAAAGAAAGGAAGAACTGGGGAGGTGGGTGAGGCAAGAGGTCTGAGTAAGCCGTCCGGGTCAAAGTATGGCCCTTGATCAATGGATTCTGATTCTACAAGATGACTGGAAGTTCTTGTTGCTTGAGGGACCAGTTCCTACTAGATGATCTGCCCCAAGGGGGAACCTCTCCATCATGAATAAACGCCCCCATCCTACAACTCTGGAATCTGGAACACAGAAGCCAGGTCACCCAACACAAGGACAACGCCACTGCCATCAGCCTGCCTGGTCCACAGGGAAGACAAGACTTTAGGAACACATGCCTCATAAGGCACAGGAAAACCTGCATGGGCAGGGTTCCCAGGGCACAGAAATCCATGGGCCGTCTTGATCCCTGGGAGGTCTAAGAGATAGGAGACAGAGCTCGGGTCTCTGGTCTCCCCCAGGCTCCCACAGTGCAGTGAGCTGTGTGGATAGGCAGATTCAGAGAGCTGTGGTCATGGGCTGAGGGTTCCTAGTTTTCTTTCTCTACTCCTCGGATAAACACCATAACCAAAAGCAACTTGATGAGGAAAGGCTTTATTTATTTCATCTTACATGTTACAGTCCATCTTGGAGGGAAGCCATGGCAGGAACTCAAGTCAGAAAGAAATCTGGAGGTGGGAATTGAAACAGAGACCACAGAGGAATTGGGCAGAGGTACTGGCTTGTTCCCATGCCTTGCTCAGCTACCTCTCTTACACAATCCATGCTCACCCGTCTAGGGATGGTACTGCCCACAGCGGGGGTTGGTCCTATCACATCAATCAGCAATCAAGAAAATGTCCCACGGACATGCCTACAAGCCAATCTGATAGAGGGAGTTAGTTACTTGATGAAGATTCCCCTCTCTTCCCAGATATGTCAAGATTGTGTCAAGATGATAAGAACTAACTGTGACAGATTGATTCTGTATAACGTAACGTTGACCCTTTTCCTCTCATCTCTCAGGCAGAATTCTGCCAAACGCTTCCAGAGGTCGGTTAGGTTTGGTGTGGTGTGAGTGGAGCAGGATACTCCCTGGAGCAGAGGCTTCTGTTCAGGGCAGGGCCAAAGGACACAGCAGGTGTGCAGTCATCCTGGAAACACAAGCGCCACAGCAATGCTGCCACCTAGACAGAAAAGGCCTGAGAGGAAGGAAGTCAATGCCCCAAGCCGAGCTTCCTTCCACACGCAGAGGAGTCAGCCTTCCCACTCCCAATTCCCGGAGCTTTGAAAAGGGAAAGACAGAACACAGCACTAGGCTCTCAGGAGTTTCCACAGAGTGTGCTGCGCGTGCTAAGAGCTTGGGTTTCCGCAGGCCCTGGGGCCGAGGGGCCGAGGGATGTGGCTGCTGCACCTGAGCTGGCCTGCTTGCTGCACTCCTCAGACCCAGCCCTCCAGGGTTGACACTGGGTACCAAGGACAGTACCCTTGGCTGGACAGGAAAGCTCCAGCAGAAGCTGGGGCCAGGAGACAGGCGCTTCCTGCCCGGTCCTCATTTCTCTCCCTTTCATGGGAGATTTCCGCCTCAATAGTGGTAATTACTCCCTACTCAGCCTCATTCTTCCTTTCATTCAAGAAGGGGAAAAGCACACACCAGAGTCTCTTTGGAGGAGGAAACTCTTTGAGATGGTGCATCTGTTCCCTCCATGGGGGAGGTGGGGTGGGGGTAGCGACTCAGAGTTCCACTCTTCTCTCCTTGTCCCTTCTCCATGTGACTTCTAATCCACTACCCAAGCGTCCTTACAGCTCATCCCCACCCCCAGGGCTGTGTAATCCAAAGGGGGCATGGTATGGCAATTGCAGGCTGGCAGGTGAGATGGGGCATCTCTTCTGGCAGAAGATGAAGAGAATAGGGTCAGAGAGGCCATAAGGCAGCCAGCACCCTCACCCAGCTCTGAGGCACCAGAACTGACCACAGGTGCTGGGAACTGAAGCTTCAGACAACCTGGGGTACTCTTGCGCTCACCACACGGCAAGGGAGAACAAAGCATACATTCACAAGTTTGGCCAACAGTTACCAGGCACTGGGGTATGCTATGTGGGGAGCAGACTGGGGCCACTATGTCCCCAAGGTTCTCAAGGAATGTACAGTCCAGCAGGAGAAGAAAACAGAAATCATAGCCACAGCCCTGGAAGAGGTGGCATCACAGAGCAGGGTACTATAGGACCCAGGCACAAAGCTAGTGAAGGATCTCCAGGGTAGGTGGCATTTAAACAGGCCAGGAACACCTTGGCCCAGACCACTCAAGGCAGCCCCTGAAGGTATCGCACCTCACCTCCCACAGAGACTCAGGCCTCTCAACACACTGCTGAACGCCAGAGCACTTAGTATGATTTATTAATCTGCCAAGAGCGTCTTTGGGATCTTAATGTGGTGTTTAGAATCTATTAACTGGGCAACAAAAACCCCACACACCAGAAAGGCATAGATCACGTGCATTGGACCTTCTAGGCCCTACCCGCCACTCCTGCTCTGTTCCACACCACGGCCCTCATTTGGAACAAGTGTCCAGTACATCAAAGAAGACATCACTGCGGGCTGGGGGGGGGGAGGGTAGGGTAGCATAAAGGGCCCCTATACATCTGTGATTAGGATGCAAGAGGGATGGTCAAGGTAATTAATTGTTTTTAACTTTGAAAAAAAATTAGTTTCCCATCAGTTCCCACACGCCTGCGTGAATCCTATCTGCTTATGTAAATAATGCTAACAGTGATAACATTAATTAGCAGAATAAGACTTGTGCTCACCCGGCTGCAGATAGCAGGTAGTTGGGGAGAGGATTAATTTCTATTTTAATTAGAAATGTATGTTTTCGGCAGCTTGGCCTCCAGCACCTGAACAGTGTTCATGTCCTGGGACAAACTCTGCTTCCTTCCAAATGTGGTGACTTCTTAAAGGACACCAGGGGACATTTGTGTCCAAATGGCATTCTGTGCCAGCATAGAGCTGGCTAATGACAGGGACAAGATAAAGGTAGTCTAGCCCAAAGGGCCAGAGCCTATACAGGGCCAGCTCCTCAACCAGTCCACTCACTTGTATCGGCTGTAGTTGTCCCAGGTTGCTTGGAGGCAGGTGCAGCCAGCCCTGTGATGCCATGATGGAGGAGCTGCAAGAATATGGAGGGGCACCAACCGTGGGAGGGGCATTTGCTTCTGATGCACCCAAGGCAGGAAGGAGTCACAAGGTCAAGACAATAGATCAAATGACTGCAGATAACCCCTGCTCTAAAGGGTCATTATAAAAGGCCCTATAGGGTCATTCCTGCTCCATGATGCTCCCTGTGTTGTGCTCAATAAAGAAGGGACCAAGACTCCTACACACTGTGTGTCTGCAGCATCGTGCTGGCGTGAATGCTGGACTGTGGCTTGTATTGGCACGACAAGAAAGGGCAATGGACCTGGGTATGTGGGTGCATGGGAGGGGTGGGGCTTGTTTCTGTTTGATCCTGCAGCCATACAGAAGGCTAAAGGATACTACCGAATGGACAGTGATGGTCAGGCAGAGAATGCCTCTTCCCTGCCCACCTCCTAGGGGAAAGTTGAGCAAACAGGTCCCCATACTTAGAGAAGGGAACAGCAAACTAAACTGCGCACCTCAGATTCCCACACTGAACCCCAAACAGCTGGTTCCCCGGGCTGAAACTGGATTTTGAAACTACACTTTAAGGTGGTGACCAAGGCGGGATGAGGCTATTGGACTACCGTCTGTGACTTTCGTCACACAGCCTGGCAAACCATCCCGGGATAGGAAGCTGCCATTTACAGAGCAAAGAAAACTAAGACGCCATGTGGCAGGAAGTGGATCCCAGTGTGGGCTTGCCATTCCACCCCAAAGCAGAACAGAGGCTGGCTGGCAGGAGGGAGGCTGACCTTGGATTGGGACTGGTTGCCAAGAGCTAGGTGTCCAGAGGGACACTCCTGCTCTGTCTGCCCTGGAGCTTGCTACTCTTCCCCTGTAGCAACGGAGCTCCAACTGCAGAGAACCATGGAGAAGTACCAATGAGAAGTATTTCAGCGAGTTCCTGGGCCTAGTCAGACCCTTTGTTCGTTGTCTCTCAAAGGTGGGCGGCCAGGGACAAGACATCCTGGGTCTATCGGCTGGTACACTTAGACCCTCAAGCATTCATGTAGGTGTGCACCCCCATGAATGTATGTTTGTGTGGTATGTGTACACGTGTCTGAGTGGATGGGAGTGTGAGAGATGAGTGTGTGGATGTGTTGGTTTGTGTTCACTTTGTACATGTATTACTCTGTGTGTGTGTGTGTGTGTGTGTGTATGTGCGCGTGCATCTTCATGAGTCACTGTCCATGTGGCAGGTGTAACCGTAGGGGGTCCTGACTGCCTAAGTCACACCACTCTCTCCACTCCACCCAGAATTAGGTGACTTTGGTCAGACCTCACAGCCCTCGACCCTCTCCTTCCTGTACAGAGAATGAGTCAGGGTGCCTAAGACTGAGTGACTGACCAAGACAACTGATGTGCGCGCCTGGCTGCTGGAAGAAGACCAAGCCATGGGAGATCCACAGCCTCCTTGCCCAAGGCTCTCACACACACAGTCCCTTCAGGCAAAGGGACAGCCTTGATCACTTCTGCCAGGCATCATCCCAGACTAGCCACCTCAGCAAGCTAACTAGCTAACTAGCTAACTAGCTCTCCCTAATGACCCGTCTCAACTCTAGTAACCTTCACATGAACCTCAACATCTGGCTGGGACCAGAACACACCCAGTGTTCCCAGAGGGCTACATCACACCCTGGTCTAACAATTTCCATGGCTCCTTAGCACCCCAGCAAGGAGATAACTGATGTGTGAAATAGCTTCCTTCAGAGAGGACACCTGGCATTGAGTAGGGAGTAACAGGCCCCCCACATTTGGCCATGAGAGGCAGTGCTGTGTTTGATTAGCAGCAAATGCAGAGTAAGACATCTCTTACTAACTAGTCCAATAAAACCCCAAATTCTCACTCAGCTGACAGCTGAGGCCCTCATGCATCTCCATGGGCAGCCACTCAATCAGTGGCCGTCCATGGATCAGCTACACGGCACCAGGTGCCAGGATGTGAGGCAAACAAGAAGCCGTTCCTAAGAATTTGGCATGGGATGGGAAAGGGCTGTGGACTCGGGGACTGGGACTATGATGGAGTCAGAAGCCGTGGGCAAAGGAGATTCCACCTGGCCAAGAAATTGAGACCTGCAGGGCCCCTCCCTGAGGCTCCTGGGCACACCTCACCCAGAAAACCCAGTGTCTGAGCTATAACCTAGATACACTGCCTCGCCACTCCTGGTCTCAGTTTCCCCATTTGTGAAATGCACTTTGGAGCCTCTTTGTGTCTTCAGTATTCTACTGCCTAGTGTTATGGAGTGTGCTGGACTCCTCTAGGCCCATAGCTGCTCTGACTAGGGTCAGGCCCCCAGCCTATCCTACCTCCAATGGCTCCTAAGCTCCCAAAGTTTCCAGAATCCAACTGCCTGCTCTCATGGCCTCTAGAGCCCCCAGAAAGCCCTCAGGAGCTGTCTAAGAGGGAGCCACCCAAGTTTCTGAGGCCAGCATAGACCTAGGATTACAGACCAGCACCCTGGCTGAGGACAAGGCATTCTCAGGAGCCTGGGGTTGTCTAGGGGCGTCTGGATCCCTGCCTCGCTCTAGAGGAGAAAGCAGAGCTGGATGAGGGAAGCCTTGCTCCAGCAGCAGCTACTTGTTGCTTCCCCCAGCTCAGCTCTGCCCTTGGTAGAAGGCAGGAACACTGTCCCTCCGAGTGAGTGACTAAATGGAAGCCCCGCCTACAGCCCTCTCGACCAATCAGGTTCTAGGAGGCTGATGGCTACCACAGCATGTGGTTACCGAACTAAAGAGAGGAAAAGGACTTCCCAGTCCCTAGAAGGGACCCTAGAAGCAGAAGGGGGTGACTAGGTAGAGCCCAAAGTGGGCCTCAAACCCTTCTCAGGTCACCCAGTCGTTGATCATCCCAGCCCTGAACCCCTAGACTAACCAAGACACTGGCCTCACACCGCTAAGCCTGAGGTTTGGAAGATGAAGATTCACCACCGGCTCCCTGGGTCCAGCCCTGCACGATATCCAGAAGATTCTGACCATGATAAAACTGACCCTGGGAGCTAGCGTGTGCCAGGCCCTCCTGTCCCCAAAGCTTTAGATCTGTGGTCTCCTCTCATATAACCCTTTGGTGATATGGGACCTATTAACCTCCCATTTTACAGATGAGGAAACTGAGTCACTGAGAGATCGGCTTGATGGAGTCAAGAATCTGTCTGAGCCTCCTGGCTCCGTGTCAGGCCACCTGTGCTGGGAGTGGACAGGGATGGAGGGGAGCGAAGAAGGGAGAGGCGATAGCCTCCTTGGTCTCTGTTCCAAGCAGCTTCAGATGTGACAGATATCCAGGCTGAGGAGCTGGGCAGCTACATCTGTGAGCCAGCTAAGCTAAAAAAGAGCTTTGGGGGGAGGCCCGCTCACTGCAGTCCCTCTATATCACACAGGAGTAAACTGAGTCCCTGAGATGGACCCAGCATAGCCCTCCGTACCCAATGAGCCAGGCCAAGTACAGGTGAGAATTCAGCCTCCAGCAAGGTAACAAATAATGAATGAATGAATGAACGTCTGTTCCCTACCAAAGGCAGTGCACATCCCCCCACACACCTTGACTTCAGGAAGTCCAGTCCCGTTCTGTCTCGCCTTCTGTGGGACCTGGTGGATTCTTGATCTCACTCCCCAGATTTCCTTACCTAAGGAAGGGAACACACACATGCCAGATAAGTCCTCTGGAATGCCCTAGGGTCGGAGGTGCAGCAGTTGGCACAGGTTAGTGCCCCCCAGCCTCAGGCCCCGTCCCTCTTCCCACCGTCTGAGTCGGTGACGTGTGGAGCAGTGCCCAGGCCCATAGTGCTCA
This sequence comes from Peromyscus eremicus, assembly GCF_949786415.1. Classification (NCBI taxonomy): domain Eukaryota; kingdom Metazoa; phylum Chordata; class Mammalia; order Rodentia; family Cricetidae; genus Peromyscus; species Peromyscus eremicus. Next base: position 28,670,642 of record NC_081436.1, read on the forward strand.
GACTGGCAGCTAGAGAACTCCAGCCAACAGCCCAGCCCCTCCTGCTGCTGGCTGCCGGCCGCCCCCTTGAGGCAGCATCTGTCCCCAGCAGGGGTGGAGCTAGCACCCAGCTGCTATTTTTGTGCATGTTGGGAGTCTGAAAGCTTTGTCTAGACAGCTTCATGCACACAGGGAGAACCCTGACCTGACCTGCCCTGTCCCGTCCTAGCAGGAGCAAAAGGCACCCTCCAAGTCGGATTTCAACTTCAGAGCCTGTTTTTTTTAGGATTTATTTATTTATTATGTATACAGTGTTCTGCCTTCATGTGTACTTGCATGACAGAAGAGAGCATCAGCTCTCATTACAGATGGTTGTGAGCCACAATGTGGTTGCTGGGAATTGAACTCAGGACCTCAGGAAGAGCAGCCAGTGCTGGAGCCATCTCTCCAGCCCCCCAGTTTATTTATTTTATGTACATTGGTACATACTTTTAGTACCCTAGAACTGGAGTTACAGACAGTTGTGAGCTGCCATGTAGGTGCTGGGAATTGAACCCAGGTCCTCTGGAAGAACAGTCAGTGCTCTTAACCATTGAGCCATCTCTCCAGCCCCTCAGAGCCATTTTCTAATTCCCCAGGCAGCAAGAAGGAAGCAAGGTTACAAGCTCACTCTCTGCAGGTCACAGGAAGAGCTGGGACAAGCACCAGATTCTACCATGCGACCCCGAGCTACAGCCCTTCCTAGCCAGCCAGCCAGTCCCCACTCCAGCATCATGCGGCAGTGAGGAAGCAGGTCACGTGATGATGGTCAGGCTGCCAGCCCCAGATGGCTGTCACTCAACGTGCTGCTCCGCAGAGGCCTGAGCTGCAAGAAAAGGGGGCCAGTCACTCATTATGTGGCCCTAGAGAGGTCAGGCCCTCCAGAGCTTCGGATTCCCCTGTGACACTGAGGGAGACCTCTTTCTTGGGGTCCTCAGGAAAATTGTCACTCCCAGTAGGCGCTGGTACCCAGCACTCTGCGTACACCCAGGCCCAGAGAGAACTTTCTGGAAGTATGGCAGTAGAGCCGCAACACGACAGGTAGAGTATCTATGGGCATGGCATCTCCTGAACACAGTGTTACCAGGCTCCGGTCAATCATTTTAGGACCATCATTCTCAGAGCAGAAGCAGAGCTGTAGAAGAGGCAGTGTGCAAGACCTCCCAGGAAAAGACCACCACTACTTGTGTTTCTCACTCAAACAAGGATACAAGAGCTCTCTGAGGACTTCGGCCCTCCTGGGGTGCAGCAGAGTGTCCTTGTGCTTCAGGAAGCTGGGGACAGGGCTGAAACGTGTCTACCTACTTGGTTTGAGCAGATAGGAGAGGGCCTCTGGGAGTGGAATGGCTGGGATCTGCCTTGAGATAGAAAACTGCCCCCACAGATCCAGGCTCAAGGTCAAGGTTTTGTAAAATATATATTTTTTTCCACGCATCTTCAAAAGCAGCTGTAAGTGAAATGAGCTGCTTTTGGTTTGTTGGATGTTTGCAAGTGTGTGTGGCTGAGGGTGTGCTGCCTGCCTGGGGCACGACTCCAGGTCACCGCTTTGATCTCTCTCCTGCCTCAGGAACTTCACCTGCCCTTGCTCCTGCTCAAGCCACAGGGCAGGTGGCACCCAGCGCGGACACAGGGAAGGGCAGGTGCAGAGGACGCTCTGGGATGTGTACAGAAGCTGCTGGGGCAGCAAGGCTGGCACTCAAACTGTGGTGTGTGCACACACCAGAGAGAAATGACCTCACAAGGGCCCCAGACTGCACAGTATGAGTGTCGCATGCTAGAGCTAACCAGACCTTGGGGTGGGGAGACTTTGGTGGTGCTGTTCCCATGGACACTATGTAGAAGGAGGAGCAGCTGTTCCTAGGGTATAAAGATAGAATGACTCTGGTACTGTGCCTGACCTGGGACCCAAAAGTCACAGAGAACCTTCAGGTTAAGACAGGAGAGGGTGTTCCTGGCAGAGGGGACAGTAAAATGAAACCCCTGTAAATAGAAAAGGGTGAGATGGACTGAGATCTCCCAAGCCCTCCACCATAAAGTAAGAGGGTTGTGGAAGACGGGATGAGCCCTCTCCAACAGTGTAATTGCACGTGCCCCAGGATCTTCAGGACTCTTCAGGCTGCCAGAATCTACTATCAGCATGCTACAAGAATGGCCAAGGAAACCACCATTCACTCACGCACTCATTCAACAAATACCAAACACTCACTCCATCAGAAGACCCCTGGAGGAAGAAAGGAGACACACGGACATTGAGGAGGCTGGAGGAAGAACTCAGAAGCCTGGATGATGGCAGTGTTGGCTTCTTCCTCTGACCCTTGGGAGCCACTGAAGGTGCACGAGTAAAGAAGAACCACAGCAACATCACCATTGAGCAACGGCATCCTTGGGCTGTGAAGTCAGAAGGTTTGCTGACATGCTAGCACCACAGGGGACATGGTCTGCCTTGCCCTGCTGGCTCAGTTGCCTCAAGGGAACAAGCTCAGGAAAATCCTTGGGATTCTAGCTGAGTCTCTACTCAGAAAGGTGTCATTTTTTTTAAAAAATGTGAAAAAGGAGATTTGTTAAAGAGTCAATTGCACCAATTAAAGCAGCTTTTCTTTGGGCAAAAACTCATAAATATGGCACTAAAATATTTAATTTGCATAATGTTTTCATTAATTTGGTATTTTCATTATTACCACAAAATAAAAAGGGTAGATCCCAACAGTGGAGAGGTTCTACCAGCACCCAGCCAGACACAGTCCCTGCAGTGATGCCTTCCTCCGAGTGGCCCGGGTGAAGTTATTCCCATGGTTCTCCCTGGCAGGTAACCCACTAGGTAAGGCAGCAACCCATAGGGCTGCCAATCACAGCAGCCTGTTAGACCAATAGCAGCTGATTGGTCCAGGCTGTGAGCACACCGCCCAATGTGGACCAGTCAGGGACCCTCCCTGGGAGCCTTTTGACCGAAGCCTGAGAAACCTTCCTTTTTTTTTTTTTCAATGGAGCTGCCATGGGTCTCTTTTCTCTCTTCCCTGCCCTAGCACCGCAGGGAGCCAGCAACTTTCCAAAAGCAGGGATGGTGGGCTTGGGGCGGGGCTCCAATCTTCCACAAACACTCTTCACAGTGCTTCCCCAACACTTGTACACCCTCCAGGGGTTCACTGAGCACCTGGGTATCCTTCCTGCTGTCTGTCTTGGGAGACTGGAAGAAGATAGCCTGCTGGCCCAACTATAATCCTGAGCAAGTCACTCTATCTCCCAGAACCAGTATTTCATGACCTCTAAGAGGAGGAGAGCAGACCCTGCCTGCAGGAGGCTGGAGAGGTCAGAAACCGGCATGTCATGTTTGGCTTGGTTGTGCAGACTTCTAATTCTGGCTATTTAGGAGGCTGGGACAAGAGGCTCACAAGTTCAAGGCCAGCCTGAGCATTTAGTGAGAGCCTGTTTCAAAAGGTAAAAGAGGGGATGGGGCTATAACTAAGAAGTAGGGGTACCCAGGACTCCTGGAAGAACTGGATGTCAATGGTCACTCCCTCTCCTTCCCGATATTCCTATGGCACCTCCTTCTGGGGCCAGAAGGGACCTTCACTGAATGAAAGGTGAGAGGCTGTGAATTGAACAGAGGAGGGGCATCAGTACATCTCACACAGTAGCTTGAAGGACACCTACTAGGGATCCCAGCCCACCCCAGCCACCTTCCCTAAGGCCCACATCATCATTCCAGAGCCCACAGGTCTTCCTTGAATGTCCCACCCACCACGTTCACCTGCATGAGAGGAGACACTAGCAAAAGACACTGAGGCCTTGGTACATAATCTGATGTGACCAAAGTTCTGTTCCACTGAGGTCAGAGCACAGACCATGACCAGCAACTGTACTAAGGTTCAGATGGTGGCCAAGATCAGCTCTCAGCCTATGGCTGACATCATGGCTCAGCCTAAGACCGGGGTCAGTGCTCAATAGGTCACTGGGATCAAGCCTTGGCCTGTAAGTGGGAATTAGGGCTCGGTGCATGGCCAAGATCAAGTGTAACATGCAGCCCAGGATCAGGGCTCAGCCAGTGGCTAGGAAACAAGTCTTAACAAGAGGGAGCCCCCTCACCCCAAGCCCAGCACTCAACTCCAGGGCCTGTGTGCATAAAGGCAATGTCTGAGGAGACCCAGACGAATTTACGATCGTGTCTGATGACCAACCACACTGCTGTCTGTTTGTCTCTCTCCTTTCCCCACTCCCGGCCCAGCCAGGCAGCAGGAGAAGGTGTAATTAAAAATCAGGTTCGTTAACGCGAGCACAACGTACATAATATTTAAAACATCCGAGCGCCTTTAACTCGCTACCAACGTGCGTTCGCTCATTAAGCAGGCTTTTTTTTTTTTTTTTTTTTTTTTTTTAACGGCACCAACACTGCAAATAGCTCCTTATTAAAATGCTCAAAACACCATCTGGTCCTTCACTGAGACGCCGAAGCTGGTGGAGGTGGCCCGGCGTGCCTGGAGACACGGAGGTTCCTGACTTCCTCTGCTCCTGACCCTAACCAGGGCTCTGAGTTCTCATCTTCAACCTCATCCCCACAGCACCCAGCTTTACAGGTCAAGATACAAGGCTTGGCAGGGAGAGGTTTGCCCCAGTCAACAGCTGGAAGAGAACGTGCAGATCTGAGCCTGGGTCCTTCTGACTTTCCTCCAGGTTCTCTCCAGGAGTATACGAGGAAGCAAAGAAATGCGAGCCTCACCTGTCTATGCAGCCAGAAATAAAGATGGCACTTTTCCCTCAGAATGTCCACCACCGTCACCGAGGCTTGGAGGTGTGGGTTGGGAGCCCATACCTCGGTCAGAAGGCCAAGCAGGCACATGTGGAAGTATTTTACAAACTCTCCAGTGAACACAGGGTCAAATGAACACAAGGTCGAAGGGACTCGGGAGCTGTCCCCGGAAATGAGGCCATAACCTGGTGGGGTGTCGGGGGGTGCTGGGTCTCTGGCCACAGCTGCTGACCTTCTGGTACTGGACCTCAGCAGTGGGAGGAGTGGGTAAGGTCTCTGTGGAGAGGGATCGAAGAGAAGAGAAAAGAGACGTGACAGGACCCAAGGGCTCATGAGGCTAGGGCGAGCCTGTTCGGCAGCCTGCCAACTCTGTGCCTCCCTGTGAAATGCAGGTCAGGACTACAATCCAGGGATGCCAGGTCACATCCTTCTGGACCAGGTCTCTATATGGAGACCAGGCCAGTCCTCTACCGACTGCCTCAGTCTCTCCTCAACATGAAGTTCACAGGGCTACAGTGACAGAGTGTGAGACTGTATGGGGAATCCAGGGTCACAAAGGCCTTCCTGTCACCCACAAGGAAAATAACATGCATGGGAGCCCAGAGACATAAGCTCACATGCATGTATCAATCACACTGACTCTTGGGCACTCATGTGTATACAAGCGAAAGCATGTGTTTACACACAGGTACACACACGCATACACGCAGGTTGATGATATGGCACATTATATGCATATCAGCCAAGATATTTGCATACATGTTCATGGCACAAGCAAACAGACATAGCAGTGTACATGCATGCCAGCAAAAACGTGTGCATACGCATGCATGCATACACAGGCCCACGTGTCCACACAAATGGCATAAGCAAACACAGACACATATAGAACGGCATTATGCATACACACGAGTGTAGAATGCTTGGGTTCCATGTCTGTGTTACATTCATATCCTGTGTTCCCCGTGTATATGGCTTCAATCAGCAGTGAGTGGCATCAGGTATGACACTCGTTAGAAAATAACGGCCAAAATTTCAGTTAAAAAACTGATTTAAAAGCCGGGCAGTGGTGGCAGGCGCACGCCTTTAATCCCAGCACTCGGGAGGCAGAGCCAGGCGGATCTCTGTGAGTTCAAGGCCAGCCTGGTCTACAGAGCGAGATCCAGGACAGGCACTAAAACTACACAGAGAAACCCTGTCTCGAAAAACAAAAAACTGACTTAAAACATGCTCCAATGAAACGAAAATATAGAAATGTTTTCAAAAGGACAACGTGCAGAAACCCTCTCCCTCATCTGTTTTCTGGGTCCTTCGAGGGGAGCTGACCTCAAATCCCACGGAATAATACACACATGTAAACTCAGCCCTACGCCCCTGAGCACCACGCTACTGTCCCTACTGATCACTTAGAAAGCCTAGGGCCCTGGCCACCAGCTCTAGCCACCCCAAAGATGGAGTAGGACTTAGCTAGAGGAGGGGGACCTGGGACCATGGGCTGGCAAGCGTAGGCCCCCTTTTCCCGCACCAGTCCCCAGCAATAAGTGGAAAGTGTCAACTTATTCCCAGCTGTTGTTGCCAAAAAAAGAAAAGAAAAAAAAAAGCCCTTGAGGTTTCAAGGAAAACTCACAACAACTTTAGAAAATGTGAGAACAAGATGGATGTTCCGTTTCTCTGCGCATTCAGCCAAAGCCAGGAGCCTGAGCCCTGGAAGTGGGCTGGGCCAGGGGACCTCCTTCGGGCCTGGCATTGTTCCTCCTCAGGCCAAGCTGCCTTCCTGAAAGGAGACGTCTTTCATTTCTCTTTATTCCCAGGAATAATGGCTCTTGACAAGAACGACTCCCACTAGCAATTAGCAGTGATTAATGTAGAAGTCCGCTGCAGCCTGGAGGAAGCTCTCTCCAGGAGGGGTGGGCAAGGCTGGCATAGCCATGGCCTTGGCACAGGTACTGAGCCCCAGCAGGGGGGTGTGGAGACACCCAGATTCTCTTCAGTGCTCTGGGACTGGGACTGGGACTGAGTGAAGGGCATGGGGGGAGAATGGCAGGCTGGGATCAGAGGCCACCAAGTGTATTTTTAGTTCACCATGTGGCTCCTCCAGTCATAGACACATACACACTGAACATGCAGACAGATCCAAGGTCTGAATTCCTGGAAAGTCTATCCGTCCTTGGGATATGTGAGGCAGGGTCTTTCTGACTACACAATGGTCATTTCACTTCCCAGGAAGAACAGGACTCAAAGACTCATTTGCCCGGGGATTTGGGACCCCAAAGTTGGAGTCAGACACTCTTCTTGACTCTGCTGTATGCCTCAGTTTCCACAACTGGAACAATGGGAGCCCCCATGAGGCCTAGGGCTGGGGAGTCATTTGGCATCGAATCACTACTATTACTCTGGGTCAATCCATTCATTCCCCATCTCCTGGGGCCCACAGCTGCACACACCTGAACTCCAAATGCCTGATAACCCGTACACACATACCCGGCCCCACTAGCTGTGAGAAGGCACCTCATTGCCCCACCCTCCTGAGGTTCTTGCTCCTCTACCAAAGCTCAGAGACAAGGGACACAGGGTTGTCAGCTCCTTCTCTTAATTGAATTTTAGGGCTCATTAGTGCTCTGTAGTTAGGGGGACAGGGAGCCCTCAACACCCCAGCAACAGCCCAACTATTTGGGCTTGAATTGAGCCTCAGCAAACTGCCAGGAACAGCCCTGAAGAGAAGACCCACACAGAGACTAGTGTTTGCCAGTCTGTTTTCCTGATGAGACGCCCAGGGCCTGCCTGCCAAGAGCAGGGATTTGAGGACAATCATCCTGGGGCCTTTCAGCACTCAGCCACCTGTGCCATCCTCCCTCATGGGGCTCAGATCCCCAGCATACCCTAGAAGGCCTCCAAAGCTAAGACTCAGCTGTTCCTCCAGCCTTAGACTTCCCCCCACCATCCCAAGTGTGGCAATGACCTCCACAGAGCCACCTTTGGGTATCAGGACATCACCCCTGAGCCAACTGCCCTTGCCTTCAGGTAACCCCTGCTAGCCTCAGATCCCTCCTCCACCTGAAGTGACAATCCAGACCAGGCTCTGCCCCACCAGCTCACTAGCATGACTCACAAATGCCCTTCAGTTTCCCATCTATCCCACACATCTGGTCTTGCCCTCAACAGCAAGGCATCCTTCCGGTTTCCAGATCTGTAGATTCCCAACCTTGCATTCACCTTCATCGCCCTACTTAGGGAGCCCTCTAGATGGTCCTTTGTCCACTACAGACCGTGTGTGTGTGTGTGTGTGTGTGTGTGTGTGTGTGTGTGTGTGTGTGCACGATCTGTACACAGAGTTGGATGTCTTCAGTTCCCAAGTACTCCCTTAGGGGTGGGACACACTCAGCCTTAGGGACACACATCCTAACCATCAGTTCACGCCATTGCTATGTTGCATCCCCATTATCAAACCCCTAGGGAGTACACATCTTGCTTCTGTCCTCCATCTCTAGATCCTGCTGGCCAGACTCCCGGTACTTTGCCATTCCTTCCTGAGTTTCCTCTCCCATCCCGCCCTCTGCTCATATCCCCATCCACTAGGGCCTGTGGCTGGTTGCAGTGAGATAGAGCCTCCTCTAGGGGGAGCCTGGCTTCTTCCTGGGGAGCAAGGGTTGGAACTGTGGGCTTAGACGGATATCCTGAGATTCTGTTCCATGTGGCTACATCCTGCCTGCTCACACCCTCCCATGCCCAGATTTACAGGCTAGGAAACTGAGGCACAGAGAAAGGAAGTCATTTTAAAAAAATTCCCAAATGAGCCTAGGTTTCTGGTGGGGCAAAATCTGCTGCATGTCGCAGCCTGATTGTCACACAGAGTCCTGGCCCAGAAGGACACATGCTGCTTTAATGAGCCCTATAGCCAGAGTGTCCTTGCTCCATACACCATGCTGCCTGGAAACAACCTCACATCTCAGAGGTTTATTTCCTGTTCTTACTACAGGGCCCTAACTCCATTGAGCCCCAGTACTCAAACTATGAGAAACCTGGGCACAGGCAGCATCAGTCACCAAGACAGACAAGAGTGGGGTTTCCATGTGCTCACTCAGACCATGATTATTTGGCCCACAAGCAGCAAGGTCATGGTGCCTGCATTTCAGTGGTTGTCAGTGGTTGACTACTAACCCCACCTGCTCATAGCCCAGGGGGAGCAACCACACCCAGAAATGCCAGTAGATTTCAATTGGCCATTCAGTGACCTGCAGAGGTGACCACATGGAGCCCACCTGACCATTCACAATAGATCTGCACACCATCAGTCCCGACCTTGGCCTTGAGGTCTTTAAGCAGGCATTAGTGTTTGTCCCCTACCCTGCTCTCCTTGCCAACCTGCCTCCCTGCCTTTGCTGAACACAGGCTTTATCTATGGGGGAGGGACGTAAAGTAGGTCCTCACAGCGACTCAATTACGCCTCCATTGGAAAGTCTAACACAATCAATTCAGGGAGCCGGCCGACATCATAACACAGTAATTAGGAACAACTTCCAACCCAGGGCTTCCTTTGAAGATTGTAATTGCAATTAATTAAACATCCTCACTGCTCCTCAGGATCTGCTCCTGAGGAAACCTGGGGAGGTGGGTCCCACCTTCATTCCTAGCAGCCTGGGAATCAAGGCATGGACCAGTCTCCTTTTAATATAGTGAGGCCTGGAGTCACCTGGAGTAGCTGTAAGGTGGAAAGGGCCCGGCCCTTTGATTCTGCATATGTACCCTGGACTCCTCCCTCACCCCCTTCTCTGCCATCCTCAGAAGGGAAAGGGCCCCCGGGATGCCCTGCCTTGGCTCTGAAAGGTGATATCCCAGATCCTATGACTGCTCTGGGTACTAACTGGGCACCTGCTGTGTGCAGTTCCGCCATGTGTGCACCAGGACAGAGATCCTGCCACAGCGGGGGGGGGGGGGGGGGGTGCTTCATCCAGAAGTGGAGGCCCCATCAAGTGGGTGCATCCCGAGGATGATCCAGATAAACAGCCAGGCTCCCAAGAGGAGGAGGGGCCCTGGGAGACACTGCTGCACTTGGAGCAGAGGACTGGCTAGACCTTAACATATGGGAACATACAGGGAGCATGTGGGTCTTAGCCCAGCACCCTAGCTCCTTGAAATCTGGGGGTAAAGTGTTACCATTCAAGGCCAAACTCTATGACCCTAGAAGAGACACTTTTCCTTAAGATAATGGAAAGCTCGTTTGGTTTTTGAAGTGTTTGTTTGTTTGTTTGTGACAGGGTATCACTGTGCAGCCCTAGCTGGCCTGGAACTCACTATGTAAACCAGGCTAATCTTGTACTCACAGAATTCAGCCAGAACCTCTGTCTTTTAAGCCTTAGAACTTAAGGCGTGTGCCACTATACCTGACCTTGTTTGAGGCCTTGTGATGGTTAGCTTTGCCAGCTTGACACAACCTAGAATCACCTGAGACGAAGGAGGGTCTCAGTGACAGGCTGCCTACACTGGATTGGCCCGTGGCTTGTCTGGCGTGTAGGAGGGTTGTCTGAATTAAGTTCATGGATGTGGGAAGATCCAGCCCACTGTAGGCAGCTCTATTCCCTAGGCGGAGTCTTACACTCCATGTAAGAGTGGAGGACTGGGCTGAGCAGAAGCAAGCAAGCAGTCTTCGTGCTCTTGACCCCCCACAAGGACGGACGGCAACCTAGACTTGTTCACTGAACAAACCCTTTCTCCCCTAAGTTACTTTTTGTCTGAATTGTATGGCAGCAGCAGCAGCGGGAAATGGAACTAGGACATGCCTCCTATATTTACGATCCAGACATCATGAGACTTGGAAGGAGGACAGCTGGAGCTGGCATCGGTGCTGGAGAGGAGGGGCCAAGAGTCCCGGAAGACGAAGCCCAAGGAAAGTCATGCCAGTGGCCGTAGCAAAGACAGCACTGGAGTGTTCCCTCGCGTAATGAGGAGAACAGGGGTAGCTCAGGCCAGGAAAGACTGCCCAGGACTTTCTACCTCCACACCCCCATCTGAGAGCTCCTAGAGGCTGAAGCTACCTTCACAGCCCCCAACGCCTCTCGGCACACACAGGTGTTTGCCCAGGCTTTACACAAACTTCAGAGGCCCCACTCCACAGCTTTTGGGGACAGAATGCTCCCTGGGGGTACAGGGGAAGGTGGGAGTTTTAGCAGGAGCTGGCCACAGAGTCCCACCCTTGAACTTCTTGCCTGTGGCTCAGCTCCCATCACCCTTCCCAACCTTTCCCACTGTGGACTGGCCTCTAGAGAGACAGTGATTAAGTGCTTGGCTTCCTGTCCCCGGGAGCGTGGCTCTGCGGCATACCCAATATTTCCCAGCCTTCCTGCCATAGGGCCTGACTCGGGTGGCACAGACTAGTGTCAACTGGTGTGTGGCACTGCCTGAGACATGGGGACACATTCACCAGCAGTCACATTTGAGTCCCTGCAGCATCTGAACATGTGGCTGTTCTTTCTGAAGCAGCTCATGGAAGCCAGTGGCCTGTAGGTGATGGTGAAGGTAAATGGTATGTCAGTTGAGCTAGCCCGGTGGAGAGGCAATCAGGGCACAACCAGCAAGCTGGGAGACGGGGCTTCTGTGACCACCCGAAGCCCAGGGAGCAAACCTTCCCTGAAGATGGTGTTACTGGCCATTCCAATTACCTGATCACCCTATCCCTTCTGCGGTTGAAGCCAGCCTGGCAGAACTCCTGCGGTGGGGGGAGGGGGGCTTTGACCCTTGCTGCCGTTCCCTGGGATTGCCCAGCCTTTGCCTACTGTCCCCTCTGCCTTCAGTACCCTTCCCTACCCACAGGGCAAGCTCCTCTTCACCCTTTCATTCTTAGCTGAAGTGCCGCCACCCCCTCCAAGAGGCTTTCGCATCCTGCTTGAAATAGTTCGTACCATTATTTCTCACGTCACACTCCTGCACCTCCTTGTGATGTTTAATTTCCTGTTTGATAACTCATTTGGGGAGTCTTGGTGCCCTATATTCTCGGATTGGACCAAGGCTCCATCTCTGAGCTCTTAACCACCTGCCTTTGAAAACTATTTTGAAAATAAATTTCCAGAAAAGCGAGGTCAAAAACATGAAAAGCACAAGCCCCCAATGTTCGTTATTAAACCATAGTCATAAAATGACTCCATCGGTGCTGTGAGAGAGGAGGCCAGCGCTCCATCCCCCACAGGGCAAGATGACCTGGGGGACTTAACGGCCTAGAGGACTCCTCAGTATGAGAGGAAGGCAGTGATTAAGTGTTTGGCTTCCTGTCCCTGGGAGCATGACTCTGAGGCACATTTTCTCAAAAGCCAGAGGGCAACGCCTCCAGTTGCCCACAGTGTAATGTGCTTTACATCTGGCCCCCTTCCCTACCAGTTGGCTTCCTTGATGCCCTGCCTGTGTTCGGAGGAAGACCTCCAAATCTAGATGCTGGTTTTAAGGAGCCTGAACAGCTAATCTGCCATACGAACAGATAAACACACTAGCACCGAGTCAAGATGGATGCTGCCCCATTAGCAATCAAATGCCAGGGAGTGTTACATACAATGACTCCATTGGACAGCTCTGTGGAGTTGAAGAGATGCCCGAGGTCAGACGGAGCCTAGAGCAGAGGCTGTAGTCCAGGCCAGTGCAGTAGAGGAGAGGAAGAGATGCCCTCCTCCACAGCCCCAGGCTGTCTCTGGAACTGTGCCTCCTCCCCATCCCTCCTCCTCCCCTAAAGTGAACATTCCCTCGTCTAAGTTAACTCTTCTGCCAGCACTTGGGAAAAATTTTTTCTCCCCAGCGCTGGGAAATTATAAATAACTCCTGGATTAGAAGAAACAAACAAAAGCACAAGCAAAATCTGAGTCCAGATGCTCTTGTGTGGGAACGGGCCTCCAGTCCACCAGCCCCCCTTACACCGGGAACCCAAAGCCTCCCAAGCAAGAGCGAGCCTGGTCATCTCACTCAAGGCCACTCAGCCATTACTGCTTGATGCCCCACGACTTAGAGAAGCCACCAGGGCTAGGCAGTCCTTCCCTGCAGCCCACTTATTATTCACACAGACTCCTGCCTGGAGTTTATAACCTAGAAAGGGACAAGTTGACAGCCCTGGTCATATGTGCCCCATTCCAGGAAATCCTCTCAGATTTTCAAAGGAGATAGAGGGGATAGAGAGGAAGGCAGATTGGAGGCTGTCAGAACTCCTTCTTGACACTGCCTCTCACATACTCTCCACGTCCTGAGCATCTCTAGCAGCTGTCATGGAAACCAGCGACGCTGTGGCTCTTGGAGTGAGGCAAAGGACAGCCAGCATCCAGCTACTCCTTGGAGGCCAGGCTGGCCTCGCCTTCCTATCTGCCAGGTGAGGTCATAACTACCCATCCTGGTGCTGCATGGGAGTGCCAACACAGGGGTGGAGGGCCTGATCTTCCACCTTCCCCGGCTCTTCTCCCTTTCGCAGCCTGCCTGGGTCACCTTTTCCATCTGGCTCGCAGACTCACTAGATGGTTGAGTTCGTGCAGGCATCTTGTCCCGCACGCCCCTTCCCCGGCTTCCTTGGTGCAAGGTGCAGGGCAAGGCGACACCAGAGGCAGAGGCTTTATTCGCTGTCGCGGCCGAGGGCGCGCCAAGCAGGACAGCCAGCCTCGGGTGGGAAGGCGCCAGCAGGCGCCAGCAGCACCAAGCCAGGGGGGCGGCCCGCACCGGCGTAGCTCAGCGCCAGGCGCTCCAGACGTCGCTTGCGCTCGGCCGCCTGCGCCGTGGCGTGCAGGGGTCGCAGCAGCGCGGGGGGCGGCGCACCGGGGCCGCGCAGCAGAAAGTCGAAGCCCGCGCGGTCCCGCGGGTCGTAGAAGAGCGGCCCGGTGGCCGGATCGGGCCCCGGCGGCCAGGCGAACGGGAAGGGCAGGGTGAAGTCCTCCGTGAGCACGCGGATGGCGAAGTCGTCCTCCTTGCCCAGCGCGCGGTAGGCGCGCCCGATGCCGCGGAAATGCGCCTCCCAGAGCTGCGCGTCGCCGCCGTAGATGTCGGGGAAGCGCGGTGCGGGGGGCGCAGCGGGACCTGCAGCGGGCGCGACAGTCAGCGAGGGGGCCCCACGCTCGTCTCCGCGCGGGGAGGCTAGGGGCGCCAAGCGCCGGGACACGGAAGGAGAGGCCACCCGGACAGAAGAACCAGGTGAGGGCCACTCGGGAGTGAGAGCTGGGGTCCCCTCAACACCGAGGACAGCGCCTGCGAGGCTGAGCCGAGGCTCTGAAGCCTAGATGGGACCAAGGTGGCCTGCCTCTATCCCTGACCCTTTTCCTACCTCCTTGGTCACCTCTCCCTCCAAAGGGGAAGTTGTCCGCTTTGCTGAGGGACAGCATCAACAGGCTGTGGAGGCCAGCAAGGTCCTGAGAGTATGAAAAAAGTCAGAGCCCTGGGCAGAAAGTTCGAGATGGGAAGGGGGGCAGAAAGTTCGAGATGGGAAGGGGGCTAATTTGACCAGAAAGCTCAAGATGGTAGGATTCACCCAGCAGGTGGTGGGCAGGCAGCAGTTGGAGCAGAAGGTGACTGAATCACTCAGTAGAAACCACCCTGGCTGCTGTGGATTCAGTAGACTATGGATGGGCCTGGCCTGGGGTCTTCAGCTTGGTTCCCATGAGGAGGAAGTAAGGGTAAATAAAGATAGTGGAGAACTCAGTCGGAGAGATGCAGTGCAGTGCAGGAGCCTGGCATGGCAACAGATGCTGGGGCCCCAAGATGGGGACCAGTCCTAGGAGTTGGACGACTCGGGCTTTCAGGTAAGTGGGTTCCCACAATGCAATGGGGGTCAACATTTCATCTTTGCTACACGCAAAGGTCTAAGAACAGGAAAGTCATTCAGGAGGACTACAGTAAACCCCCTAAGTGCCATACCCAAGTTGCCCAGGAACCTCTTGGTTATAATTCTTACATAGTACACTTACTGAGCACCTGCTGTGTGCAGTCAGGCTCTGGACTAGACACTATCTGCAGCCATAAGCCAGACAACTAAACCTGTTCTTCCACCGTCAGATCAGCAAATGCCTTCTTGAGTTGGAACCTTGGGCAGCACGAGGGGTGTTATGCCAGGAGGAGAGAGAAAGTGGACATGACCTTCCTAGCCTGCAGATGGCTGCACCCTCGGTCTACAGCTCAGAGGGCTAATGAGGTCCCTGCAGCCTGTCCTGTCTCCCTGGCCATCTTCTGAAGTCCCTGTCTTACTGCTCAGTACCAGGGTGGGCTGCAGCCACAGAAGGGGCCGTGGGAATTCCTCTGAGGTGTTGGTGGAGAAATGCTTTGGAGAAGAGAGAGGCCGCAGGTGGACCCTGGGAGAGGAGACAGTGACCCCATCACAGTCCTGGGCACGGATAGGATGATTTTTATCAGACGGGTGTTGTAGCCTCTAGAGGTGGGGGTAGGGAGGGCAGTAGCAGAGCAGTAAGGCAGCAGCCTCTGGTCTAGGTGAAGGCATCTGGAGCCAGGACAGCAGTGAGAAAAGCCCTGCTTCTGACGGTGTCTTGAAGCTAGTTTGTGTGGAGATGTGGGAATGGGAGCTCTGTGGAAAAGGGAAACTCCAAGGCCAGCAAAAGAGAAGCTACTGAGGCCAGGGAATGGAGACTTTGATTGGGGACAGGTTGAGACTTTCAGATGGGCCAGTGCGGAGCATAGTCTCTGTCTGGAGACAGACTTGGGGATGTAGCATTTAGAGCCAAAAGATAAAATCACCAAGGGAGGGAGAGAGAAAAGAGGGGAGAGGAGGGGAGGAAAGGAGAGGGAAAAGGGGAGGAGACGGAAGGGGGGGAGGGGAGGGGAGGGGAGAGGTGATCCAGAACCAAGCCTGGGGCTATCTGTCCTTGACAGGTCAGGGAGAGGAGAAGCCAGTGAGGGGACCAAGAAGGAGACAGTGATGTAAGAACAGTGTGGGAGATTCTGGAAGCCAGAGAGGGGCTGAGTCACGTGCTGCCCGTGGGTCACAATCAAATGAGGCCTGAGAGCTGGCCTCAGATTTAGCAGCACGGAGGTCATGGGTGACCTTGACCTGAGTTGCTTCAGGGAAGTACAGAAATTAAGCTTGATTAGAGTGGGTTCAAGAGCAAACAGGAGAGAAAGATTTGGAGGCAACAAGGATCCGTAACCTTCCAGCCGAGTTTTGTTATAAATGAGGAGCAGAGACATGGGGCCGTCACTACCAGGGAAGTGAGGTTGGGAGAGAGAACACAGAGACACCCACCTCTGCGGTAACAGCTGAGGAAAACCAGAGGTGGGGGGAGGCTTGGCCACCCACCTCTGAGGAAAGCCTGAGGTGCCAGGGCAGCATGGGGTGGGGTTGAGCAAGAGAGAAGGGCGGGCAGCTGGCCTTGGCTGGGAGTGGACAAGGTGAGCAGAGCCAGGTATCAGTGCCTGAGTCCTCCTGCGCTGGCTTCCGTGTCATGAGGAAAGAGGTTCACAGTCAGCAGCTGTACTGAGGAGGGCCACAGGGAAAAAAGACACCTGGCCGTTGCTTAGGACAGAGGCCAGGCAACCCAGGAAGTAGCCAGGGGCCTGGCCTGCTGGAGGCACCCTGCGGGCAGCTAGTAAGAGGGTGAAGACCTGCTTCTGCCAGCTCCATGGACACAGGCAAGGGTGAGATAGCATTGGGGAGGGGGTTTTCCAAGAAGGACAGGAGAAAGAGACGGCTGGGGGGGTGGGGGGGGAGGGAGACCAGGCTGGGAGTGCAGGGAGGAGGTTTAAATACAGAGAGTGGGGTTCCTCCAAGTGGAGCAGGAGCTTCCTCAAGAGAGCAGAATGGAGAAGAATCCCAAGATGGGTGGACATAGAGGAGCCGTAGTCTGCATGCTGACCAGGCCTTGACTAGACGGAGGAAACAGGCTGCTAGGAGCAGATGGATCCAGAGGCGGGATAACAGGATAAGAGTCAGCAAACAGAGAGGGTGGTTGGTGTCCCCACCGGGATGGAGGGCTGAGGTCCTGGGCTCCTAGAGGGTTTTAAGGAGGTATGGCGGGAACAAAGAAGGCCCTGTGTCTTCTCCAGGAGGGCTCTTAGGGCAAAGGCAGGCTGGGGAGCTGGAAGGAACTCTGAGGAAGAGACTGGGTGAGCCCCACCCCCACTTTCTGGAAGACAGCTGGACCACCGTTCCCTGTTCCCACATTCTCAGAACCCCCCCCCCCCACACACACACACACACCTCACCACTCATCCTTCCCGCATGTCTCACCTGGAGTGGTAATAGCGGGTGGGGGCAGACCAGTGGGGCTGAGGTCCCCAGAGCAAGGGGAAGCCATGTCAGAAGCTGGGGTCCCCCTTTTGTTTACTTGGCTCCCCAGGAGACTGGGAGGAGCCTTCTGGAAGATAGAACCTTGCATTTAAAGGGGCCCCATCTGGAAGGGGGCTGGGGCCCAAGGGCGGGGTTCATGGGAGTAAGAAAGTGCCTGCACATCCTGTCTTGTTTCAGCTCAATCTGGTGTTCACATCCCAGCCTGAGCCCACAAGGCTGCTGAGAACTGGATTCTCTTCAGTCAGACTCAGCTACCATGGGCACCCTGGGAGTGTCCCCAGAGCCCAGAAGCCTAATCATCCGCTCCCATCTTCAGCAACTCTAGATTTGAGCCAGACTAAGTGTCTGGTCTCAAAAAGCCTCTGTGGACCTGTGTCGTCCCCCCACCCCACCCCACCCCCAGTGGACACAGCACCAGTAGAAGGATCAAGGATGTGGAGCTGCAAAGGCAAGAAACTAGCAGGAACTGCTGTGGGCAGCAGGGCTCCCTGGCATCAGAAACACTGCGCACTGTGGTCTAGCCTCTCTGTGGGACCACCCTAACATTCATGGTCCAGGCTAGCCACAATTCCTGAAAGAGGCTGGGATGTGCCACTTCCCTCCACCTGTGCCTGCAGGCTGTAAGGAGGCCCAGAAGCCAAGACGACTTCAGAAAAAGTGAAGGCCCATGCTTATAGCTGGGTCTGGGGCCTGGGGAAGAGAAGACCCAATCTCCAGCCATCATGTGAACAAGCTCACTGCCGGGGCCTGTTTGGTACCTGGCCACACTGATTGGTACAGCAGCATGGCAGTGGGAGAATGGGGCCACCTTCATGGAAGAGTCACCTATCCATCATCCCCCCAACACACACACACACACACACACACACACACACACACACACACACAAACGTGCATCTTCACATCTCCTGCAGGACTTTGCCAACCTCTGCAGGGCGAGCACACTCTTGTCCTTCAGTACCACTCTCTGTCCCCTTCCAAGAAGCCCTCCTGGTCTGCTCTGTACCCCCAAGCACACAGAGCCTTCATGGGAAGTCACCTATCCAAACTGGTCCCTCTCTTGACTTCTGTGGCTTCATAAGGAGTCCTGATAAAGGAGTGTGTCTTGCCACAGGCAGCTCACACTCAGACCATCCCCTTCCCTCTGCTCAGTCATGGTGGGGTGGCTGAAGTTCAGGTCCCCAAACAGCCACAGCCCACCTCCCCACACCCTCAGATTTGCCACCACAGAGGCTGGGCTCAGAGTGAGACCCTCACTCACCCTGTCATTTCCCGAGCCTCTATTTTCCTCTCTGTAAAATGTGCCTAGAGCCGGGCGGTGGTGGTGCACGCCTTTAATCCCAGCACTCGGGAGGCAGAGCCAGGAGGATCTCTGTGAGTTCGAGGCCAGCCTGGGCTACCAAGTGAGTCCCAGGAAAGGCACAAAGCTACACAGAGAAACCCTGTCTCAAAAAACCAAAAAAAAAAAAAAATGTGCCTAGAAACAGTCTACCTACGGTTAACCAAGAAGATAGGCAGACTTTCGAGACAGGGGTGGAATTCAACTCTCACGACTTCCTGGCCACCCATGATACTCTACCTCAACAGAGCTTCGGTTCTGGGTCCCATGCATGTGATCCCCACACATAAGCTGACACCCTCAATTCCACACCAGTGAGCCTCTCTGTCCGTCTTCCGAAGCCACGGGCCAGCAGCCTCCATCCTTCTCCAGCCCTGGCATCCACAGCCTGCTCCCCACTGCGGGAAGTCTACCGACTTCAGATATGTTGTAGGAGTGAGAACAGCCATGTTGTCTGTGGTGGCAGCTCTTCTCACTGAGGGTCCTCGAGGGGGTGGGCAGCCACACGTCTGAGGCGTCGCTTTCCTCCTTGTTAAAAGCTGGATGGTATTCCTCTGGGTGCCTAGTCATGTGCCCCCCATCCATCCAGTCACAGACAGACACAGGTCGCTCCCACACCCTGGCCTTGCGGCTGCCTCGGCAAACAAGGAGTGATACCTCCTGAGATCCTAATCTTGATGCTTTTGGATGTGTGCCCAGAAGGGCGATTACTAAATCATATGGCAATGCTATTTTTAATTTTCTGAGGAACCTCCATACTGTTTTCTCTACTGGCGGCGCCATATCACACTTCACCCACAGGGCAGGAGCATTCCGCTCCCCTGCACTCCCCTCCTCCAGTCTTGCTTTCTGACAGTCTGTCCCGATAGGTGAGAACTGACAGCTCACGGTGGCGCTGAAGGCCCTGCCTGGGTTTCCGGTGATGGAGGCACCTGTTTGTGTACCTGCTGGAGAATGTCACCCTGTCCCACCCTGCCCTTTTGTTGGGGGTTGATCTGTCTGCGGATGAGTTGAGTATTTTCTTTTTCTGTTTGGCTGTATCTCTCTACCAGAGAGGCAGTTGCCAGCACCTTCCCCTGGCTGAGGAGAGCTGCCTTTTTGGTTTGGTTGGTTGGTTGGTTGGTTGGTTGGTTGGTTGGTTTCGAGACAAGGTTTCTCTGTGTAGTTTTGGTGCCTATCCTGGAGCTCACTCTGTAGATCAGGCTGGCCTCGAACTCACAGAGCTCCGCCTGGCTCTGCCTCCCGAGTGCTGGGATTAAAGGCGTGCGCCACCGCCGCCCGGTGCCTTTTTGTTTTGCTGTTTCCTGTGCTTCCCTGGGTTTTCTGCTTGGACACTACCTCCCCATCCATCTCCACTCTTTTCACCTGGGCTTCTGGTGTCACATCCAGGGAGACCAATGTCAAGCCACCTGCACCCCGCCCCCGCCCCAGGTTTTCGTCTACATGTCTTCCCAGCCTGAGGCTGATGTCTCCAGAGGGTGTGAGGAGTCACACTGTATTGCTGAAAAGAGAGGTACAGGTGTGTGCCTGTGCCCTCCATCAACATCAACAACACAGCTACCCCCTCCATCTCCCACTATGCCCAACACACTTCGAGGAGCTGCAGCCCTAGAACTCAGAGATGCCAGGACTGGGGCATCCAGGAAGAGATAAAGTATACTGTGTTTCCTTAGGAAGGGGGCAAATTCCAGTGCCCCCCTCCATGTTGCAAGAGGAAAAAACCTGCACTGTTGGAACACTGAGGGATGAGGAACGGTAGAGGAGGGGCCTGGGAGCAGCCAGGGGCTGCCCTATGTGGATCAGGTCCCTCTGCTGGGGGAGCCAGTATGGAAGGGTTTGGTAGTGGGGTCCAAGACAAAACCAGCCCAAGTCCACCCTGAGGCAGTAAGATGCTGGACTCCCAGTCCATAACGCCCCCACTGCTGTTGGGTTGGAGGAGGGTGCTATAGGGAAGCAGCTCACTCCAGGGGCTCCAGGGCTGCCAGCAGACTCCGTGGAGTCCCAGCCTTCTCATCCCCTCCTCACACTCCCCCTACCACAGCCCTCTGACCACAGTCCTGTCTGTGACCACAGCGCGCCACCTACTGGCTACTTGTGGAAGCTGGGAAGCCCAGCAGGTGAGACACTGAGGCAGGATGAGGAGGCTAATAACCAGGAAAGAGGGTACCAGATGGCCGTGGGGCCTCATCCCCACAATGGACGTATTTAGTGTCCTGAATTTGCATCTGGCTTCTGCCACTGACAGCTGTGTGGCCTTAACCAATCTATGGCCCTTTCTGAATTTCATACCAGACCAGGACAGTGGGCACATCTGACCTTTGGGTAACAAGAGGAAGAAACAGCTCCCACTAGACAGCGAGCCTGTGTCTGGCAGAAGCTGGTAGTGCTCACAGGCAGACCAACACAAGCATGGCACAACCAGGAGTCTGGCTGAATTCAGGTTCTCGTGCACACCACGGATGCTTGTGACTTAACGCAAAGTCGCCAGTACATAGTTTCCCACCTACACGAGTGGAGTGTGCAGTAATGATCCTAGAAGCACAGAGGACAATGACATGGCCACAAGACCAGGACAGGATCGTGTGGGGGCTTGAGATAATCTGTTCTTCTGCGGCTTTATTTAGCAACCAACACACAAAATTCCTAAAAATTCAGGAATCCCCCACAAAGTCTGTTTGGCTAGCTCTCGCACACCCGTGGTCAAGGGTCCCACACAAAATCTTTATCAGGGCCCTTAGAGCCACCACATGCTTGTAGAAGCCACAGAGGCAGCTGTGCTGTGGCTGCCCTTGTGAATGGGTAGGTGTGAGCCTCCTTACCATGTGAAGGGGTTTCGGGACCTCCAGCAAACATTGGGTCCCAACTCTGCTGCTGAGACAGAACACATGGCCTGGGGGCTCATGACCATCAGAAAGTCTGCACCAAGCACCACCCCCCTTTGCATCTCATACTTTAGGGGGGTCAGGGTGAGTCCCAGGAACCCCCAACGCTGAGCACTGTCACACTCAGCACCATCAGCCATCTCTGGCAGACTGTCGTTGGACTGAGGTGGTGGCTACAGTTTGGCACCAGAACCAAGATGCCCCTAGCCTGCCCAGGCACTGTGCTGAAGTACTCTGTCCTCTCGCTGAGCCTCAAAGCATCCCAGGAGCTGGGTAGATGTGCTCCCATTTCACAGGTGGAGAGACTGAAGCATGGAGAAGTTGGGCCTCGGGGTCACTGAGCCTCAGGGTCAGTAAAAGGTAGGCTGAGGCAGTTTGCCCCGCCCTTTACTTGGAACGTCAGGCTGGCCTCACTCCAAGAGCCGTGAGGGGCAGTGGTTGGTGGGGAGCAGAGTCTGTGCAGTAGAACCCAGATGGGAGAGTACAGTACCTCTTGTGCTCAGCTGGAGCCTTCAAGAGCAGTCACAGCCCCAGCCTAGGCCCTGCTATTGCCACAGGGTCCTGGACTCATATAACAGATGGTCCACTCCTCCACAAGTCACAGAGAATGTCTGAGGTCTGAGGACCAAGAGACGGACATGAGGCCTCACTGGGGACACACATCCTCAATGTGTATGTTGACCCAAGCACACATCCCCAACCTGCCATCCTCAGACGGTGCTGGCTCCACATCACTGTCTCTGGAAGGATGCTGTAGACACTGGAGCCATTGTGACCTCAGGGTGAGGTCAGGGCACCAGAGAAGGGACAGTGCCCGGGACAGAGCTAGCCTGTCGGTGAGGATAGGGCTGGCCATTGGGACCTGTGGGTCTCCTGCTCTGAGTTTCAATATGGATGAGCAGCAGTCTAACAGGTCACACAGCCGCAGCTCAACTGACGGGACCTCCTCAGCCATGTCCCACAACCCCAGGTCAGTTCAGCCCCGGAGGACGTGGGGGAGCCAGGGCCACCCAGCCTTCAGGCACCTGGCTTTTTCACCTTCCAGGGGAGCCACACGCCACCCCAGAGGGTGCATCCTGGGCGGGCGGTGCCAGCACAGCGTCTAGAGGTCTCACCTCCAAGAGCAGCCCAGGAGGGACTTGGGGTGGGTCCCATGACGCTGCTGCCCTCAGTGTGATCCGGACCACAAGCTCTACCCTGACCGCGGGAGGAGAGGGCAGCAACTGTTCATAAGGACCAGCGATGAATATGGACAAGGGTCCCAGCACAGTGTAAGCCAGTGAATGGACAGCTGGACGGACAGGGACAGGCTGCTGCCTACTTCTGGGTCAGCTTCCTCAGGGCAGAGCGGGAGGAACACAGCAGCTTGTGTTCTTACAGACTTGACTATGAGGAAGGAGAGACTACTGTTCACTCATTACATGCAACACATACATGTACACACACATATGCACAATACTCTTACACATGTACACACAAATATGTATGCTCATGTATGTCTATATATACACACACATACACAGGCATACATATATATATACACATACACACAAACATGTATGCTCATGTATATATATACATACATGTACACAAGCATATATATATACACACACATATATACACATATACACATACATACACACACAGGTATACACATGTATGCACATGTATATATACACATATGCACACAGCTATACACAGGTACACATAAGTATATACACACACATATCTGCGCACACACGTATGTACACACAGGTACATGTGCACACAGATGAGGCACCTACAGGGTGGCCTTGCCCACAGGCCACAGCCTTGGCCTAGCCTTCCAGGGCTGCTTTTTGAGTTGACTCCTTCCTCTGCACCAGGGACTGGACATCTCCCACCAGACCGGTCTCCCACAGTTTCGGAGCAGAAATTCACAGTGTGATGGCTTCTGGTGAGAGCCGGTTCCTGGCTCATTGAGAGCCACCTTCCAGCTCCGTGCTCACAGTGGGGGTGGGGGTGGGGGAAAGAACCTCCTGTGGAGTCCCTAACCCTATGCTTGGGCCCCATCCTTGGGACCCAGCTTAACCCCGATCATTCGGATGGTCCAACCTCCAAGGATGCATGGTACAGTAAGGCTTCCTTCCACCTGAGCCCTGGAGCAGGGCCAGAAGTCAGTCCATAGCAGGGCTGCAGCATGCTCCACAGCCAGGGCCTCCCCTCTCCTCTGTCCAACCTTATAATAGTTCCTCCCCCAGCTTGATCTCAGGACCAGGGAGGCAGTCTCTCCCAAGAGTACCCTGCTGGGTCCATAGGGAAAAACGGAAGGCGCACGAGCCCCGAGGTGTTCACTGGGTGCCCTCAGGCACGCGCGTTACCTGAGCGAAGATTCCGAAGGCGGTTACAGGGTTCTCTAGGCAAAGATCCAGAGGGGCTGGGTTGCCCTGGAGATGAGAATTGGTAGAGTCCTGTCGGTTAGGCTACAAAAGCTGAAAAGTGGGGGAAGAAATCGGGGAGACAAGATGGAGAGGAAGGGTCAGGGCTGAAGTTTCAGACAAACTCATCAAGATGATAAGTGAGACTTGAAAGAAGTGAGCAGCTGGGAGCTGGAGAGATGGCTGAGCCGTTAAAGAGTGTCCACTGCCCTGCAAAGGACCCGAGTCTGGTTCCCAAGCACCCATATCAGCGGACTCATATCCTGTAACTCCAGCTCCAGGCCGTCTGATACCTTCTTCTGGCCTCTGCAGGCACATGTACGCATACATACATATTAATTAAATTAAAAAGAAAAGAAGTCATGAACTAGGATAGCAATGATGGGGTGGGGAGGGTGATCTCCAGATAGAAGGGAGCAGACAGTGCCAGTGTCCTGAGCTTGCAGCTTGCCTGGTGGTTTAGAGAGAGCCTGAGCTCACTGGACTGGGGTGGAGTGGACAGGAGGCAGGAGGAAATGAGACCCGTCAGGGTGGGCTCCTTTCTACTGTCTGGGTTTCATTTGTCCATTTATTTTTGTTTTATTTCCCCCCTTTTCCTGTGTAATCTTACTTACACATGATGGAATTCACTGGTTTGAGTGTGTCCTAGACCACAAAGGAGACAAAAAGCAACTCTGTCCCCAAATACACCCCATACAGCCTGGCAATGAGTGAGTCCAGCCACACTCAGCCCAGGAGCCACCGACCAACGTTACCTTTTCCATTACATCAGAAAAAAAATAACATCAAGTGTAGCCTTGGGGGCCTGCCTTCCTCTACGTCATACTGTGTTTCTGATGTCCGTGCCATTATCGATCTGTTTCCCCTGGATTTCTGGGGTGTGCTACAGTTTGTTTAGAAAGCTCATCTGTATGCTTTGAATTTTTAGCTGTGCTAAGTCAGAGCACTATTAAACATTTGTGCTGGGATTAGTATATGACTATAACTCACTCGAGTGAACGCACAGGGCTGGGGGTGGGGGCTGAGTCACATGCCCACTGCGTGTTCGACTTACCCAACTTTTTTTCCCTCAAGTGTGGGGGTGTAACAGCTCCACCCCAGCTCTGAGACTTCCCACTTCCGCTCTCCCACGGCTTTTGCTGTATTAAGTTTTCCTGATTTTATTATTTTAGGCATGCAACGCACAATGCTCCCCTGCTGTGGCTTTGGTTTTTTTTTCTGTCCTTCAGGAAGGACAGTATAGCCCTGTTCATCCGCAGCTCTGCCATCTGTTTCTCTCCACAGGTGGCTGTCCCATCAACTCTTTTGCCTGTGTTCTGTTCAGTTGTCTGTGTTTGGGTTCGGCTCAGTGTTCTTGGTCTATTTAGGGATTCATCCCTCTGTTACCTGTGTGATCTGCAAGGATTGCTTCCCGGCCTGCCGCTCACCTTTCCTTCTGGATACCCTTCGAAAGTTCTGTTTCTACTAAATCAAGTGTATATATTTGTGGGTAATACTTTTGTTGGCGCATCTGAGAAGTCTTCGTTACTCAAGGTCATGAAGATTTTCTCCTGTTTTCTTCTAGAACTTTCAAGAGTTCGGCCTTCCTTTTAACTCCGTGCTGTTTTTGAGTTATTTTTTGCATGTGTTTGAAATATAGATGGGAATTGCTGTGAGCATGTGTTGAACTGTTTCAGTGTGACATGCTGGCGAATCCAGCCTGCCTTTCCTATTGGAATTGCTTTAGCATATCTGTCAAAAATCAGTAGCCCTCCGGGTGGTGGTGGCCCACGCCTTTAATCCCAGCACTCGGGAGGCAGAGGCAGGTGGATCTCGGTGAGTTCGAGGCCAGCCTGGGCTACAGAGTGAGTTCCAGGAAAGGCTCCAAAGCTACACAGGGAAACCCTGTCTCAAAAAACAAACAACAACAACAACAAAAAAATCAGTAGTCTTTGCTGGGTGGTGGATGGTACATGCCTTTATTTCCAGCACTCAGAGGCAGAGGCAGGCGGATCTCTGAGGCCAGCCTGTGGGAAGTTTCAATATAAAGTAAATTTTATCATATATGCTCTTTCCTTGTCATTTGTCTCTTGAGTGAGTGTTAGCATTTTATGCCCTCAGCCTAAGTTGTTACCCTAGCTTGAGTAATGTTATTCATGGTATCCCATATCATCCTACAAATACCTGTAAGCTCTGTAGTTATGCACCACTCTATTTTAAATTAATGATTTGCACCGTCTCCTTTTTTTGCTCCAATAATCCCACAAGGAGTTTTTCAATGAATTTGGCTTTTTACAAAACCAGTATCAGGATTGGTTGGTTTTCTCTACTTGTTTAGGGGAGGGAGGGGTTCGCTTTTTATTTTGAAATTTTTTTCATACAGCATCTTTTGATCCTATTCTTCCCCCCCCCCGACTCCTCCCAGATCCTCCCCACCTTGGTTTGCTGTTATTTCTTTATTTTATTTCTTTCTGCTTTGCTTCTCATGGTCCGATCTCTCTTTCCACCATGTGGGTCTCGGGGATTGATCTTAGGTCTGATGGAAAATGTCCTCACTGCTCAGCTGTCTCAACAGCCCTCAGGTTCTCACCATTTTCTTTCCTTGGTTTGGATATGTTCTGTTTTAGTTTTACAGGTAGATACTAGTCACTGGAGATTTGTTTATTCTGTGTGTGTGTGTGTGTGTGTGTGTGTGTATGTGTGTGTGTGTGTGTGTGTGTGCCTATGCCCTGAAGCATGCCTGGTGCCCCCAGAATTCAGAAGAGGGTGTCAGATATCCCTGAAATTGGAGTTATAGACAGTGGTGAGGTGCCATGTCAGCGCTGGGAATCGAACCTGGCTCTTCTGTAAGAACAGCAAGTGCTCTCCGCTGTCTTTCCCACACCTGTTTTATTTGTTTTTAGACGGGATCTCACTATGTAACCCAGGCTAAATGTGAACTCATCATTCCCCTGCCTCAGTCTTGGGAGTGCGGGTTACATCTGAGCGTTGCCACCCACAGCACAAGTACAGTTCGTATAGGAAACACACACTTGAGTCTCACTGTCCTCCTTCTCTTTGATGGTGTCTGCTGCTGGACTGCAGTGTCTGCATCACTTGCATTGGATGTGACTGTTGGTATGACTTGGCCTTCTTCACCTCTGTCCTTTACTGTCCTTTTGCGGCTTTGATCTTGTGTCACTGTTCTTCTTAGTCATTGCTTAGGTATTTACAGGACACAGCACAGTCTGAGTGCCGCCCCCGCCCCTCCATGTTGTGTCACCCCACGTTCAGTGACAGAACTGGCGACACGTCACCTTCACTTTCCCTGATCTTACGCTGATATGATGTATCTTAATTCGACACTTGTTATAGACCCGCAATGCATTATTTCACATTAAATTTTAAAGATGAGCAAAGACCTTTTCTACTTCGCTGCATATTTAAGCCTCTCCAGTGGTCTTTATTCTGTTAGTTCATACATTGATCTATCAGTCTCCTGCCTCCAAACTCCTCTAATGCTATCTGAGGTCTGGGTCTTCTGGTGGTGAATTCATGGGGGGCGGGGGTGCATGTATGCAAAGCACCAAATATCACCTGGAGGTTTCAAAGATATTTTCTCGAGTAGCACCTTCTAGATAGCTGGAATCTCCTCCTCCCTTTCTGGTCCTCTGGCTTGCATTGTTCTAACAAGGACACTGCTGTCTTCCTTTCCTTTAATGTGTCTTTTGTTGTTGTTGTTGTTGTTGTTGTTGTTGTTGGTTTCTTGCCTTTGGTTTTAGGTGGCATTTTCTTGGTGTCATTTGGTGTGTTCTTTGTGTTTCTTTGCTTGAGGCTTACTGAGTGAGCGTCCTGGATGTGTGGATCCTCAGTCTTCATCAAACCTGGAAAATGTTGAGATGTCGTAAGTTGTCCCACGGCTTGAAAACTCCGCTCCATCTTTTCCACTCTGTGTCTGTGTTTCATTTTTCAGATCTTTTCCATGTGCTGGTTTCTCCTTCCAAGGTATCTAGTCTGCTGTTCAAGTCACCCACTAGAGTCTTAATCTGAAACATGCTTTTCATCCTTTTTTCTTTCTTCCCTGTCTCTCCTCCGCATCCTTATGTCTCACTCTGCTATGTTGAACATACCTGTTTTAATGTCCTTGTCTACTGATCCTGTGATTCCAGCACTGGTATGTATCTGTTTGTTTGTGGCAGGATTTCACACTGTAGCCTTGGCTAGGACAGAACTTGCTGTGTAGACCAGGATAGCCCCAAACTTTCTGAGATTCCCCCCCCCCACCACAGTACTTCATACTTGGCCCTCCGTATTGATTCTGGTCTGCTAATTTTCTCTCTTTGTGGATGGTTTTTTTGCTAAGTTGCATGCCTGATAAGTTTTGAGTGACTGCCAGACACCATGAACTAGACCTTTGCGGAGTATGGCGCTGTTCCTGCACACACAAGTATTCTTCAGCTCTGTCTGGAATATGAACTGTTAAAACAGCTGGTCCCTTTGAGCCTTGCTTTTTAGAGCTTTGACAGGAAGAGCAAGAGCATCCTTGTTTGGGTAGATTTTCCCTGTGATTGACGTGACTTCTTAAAGACTTCATTGTGGAGGTGGGAAAGGAATGCTTCCTAGTACTGCATTAGCCCCAAAGCTTGTTTCCTCTGTTCCAACTCCTGTATGCGCTAAGTGCAGATGTCGATGTCATTGAAGGGGACACTGTAGACCTTCAGAATTCTGCCTGGGCCTCCTCCCTTCAAACACTGGCCACTGTGGTCTCCCCAAACTGTCACCTTCATGTCAGCAGCTCACCAAAAGTCACAGGCTCTCCTGATCCCCACTGGAAACTGGGTTGTGTCCCAGCAACCAGCTTTCACAACCTGAGGCTCACCCTGTAGGTTTCCCATCTCTTGGGGACCATTATCCTGCACTGATGTTGTCTACTGCCTGATGACAATGATCTTGTATGTCTTATGGCAGTTTCTGATTTGTATAAGGCAAGAAGGAAGTCTGGTCCTGGTTGCTCCATCATGGATGCACAGGATGGCAGGAATCAGAGACATGGCATGACAAGTGTCACATGTGAAACAATGACTAAAGAAACATTAGAGACTGCTGCCTTCTAGGATGACCATGAGGGCTGTCTTTTAATACACTCATGATGACTGCCTTTATCATAGGCCTCATCATAGTCTTCTAGTTTAGTCTGTAGACATGTTTATTCTCATATATGGACCTAAGAAGCAGTCTGGAATAGGCTTTCCCCATGGGAAGTGAGACTTACACACGAACAAGCAGATGGGGTCTTGAAACAAGGAACAGGGGCCAAGATGGAGTCATGGGAGCGCTAGACTTGAGCAGCATCCGAAGCAAGAGTACTTTTTCTTCTGGCCCTGGATGGCATCTGCCAGTCTGGGGAGATACTTCCCACCCTTTTGCATCTTCTGTGCTCCTACCCCTACTGCTCCTGCAGATCTGCCCACATAGAGACCCCTCAAGGGGCATCTGGGTGGTCAGGACATCCCCTAGGCCACTCTGAAAACCCTGACTCTCCAAATCAATAAAAGAGATAAAGCTGGTGTGAGACACTCTGAGGCCTTCTGGACCATTAGTGTCTCTGTCTACCACCCCTGTTAGGCCAGGCTGTCTTCTCCAGACCTTCAACTTCTCCACTCATGAGAATCTTTTGCCTAAGAAACTTTTATGAGACTCCAAGGACATCAGTGTATACAACAGGGATACAAGCCAAACATCCCCATGGATAGGCCTATACAACAGGCATACAAGTCAAACATTGGCTGATCATAAAACCATAAAGTAATGTATCTTAATTCAATTATCTGGTATGTAGGATCTTACCATTTATTAAAGATGAAAGCAAATTAGTTGCTAATTAGATGGATGGGCTTGTTTGTCTAACACAATACAATCCAAAATTATGCTGATCTGATACTTACATGCTAAGTAAGGCTGGCAGGGAAATATTCAAAGCCTTTGTTTTCCATGACACTGTGTACAGTGCAGAATGTCTGGGTGGTATGTTCAGAATATAGGCTGTGGTGAAGTCACACAATGCAGCCCAGGCAAACACTTCCAGAAACACCTCCAAATCACAGTATGTCTGATTTTTAATCTGTTTTTGGTATCATATGTTCGGAAATCTTTTACTGTTATTAAGGTTTTTTTGAGGCTCCAACATGCAGTTATATGACCCTATATGGGGTCAGACGCAGTTTAAGAAACTTTTCGACAGTGTCCTGGAGCCTCAAGACACCCCCACTCCAGGCTCACCAGCCCGCTAAACAGAAGGACAGACACGTGGAAGGACATTACAGAGCCTGACCCAGAGCAAACTGTGCCAATGCCCCCTGCACGTGAACTCACATAAGCGCACATGACGTTTACACACAGAACTTGCTCCATTTCAGAATCTTCTCCCACGTTTCTGTTTCTACGAAGGAGTCACTGTGCACCAAGGAACCTCAAGACTATGCCTCCTGGGACAAACAGTCCCATCCTGCCACCATCATGCTCTGCAGTCCCAAGAGCAGCCAGGCTTCCTTGGTGTCCAAGGAACACCAGATGTTTATGGAGGAGGCCTACAATTCAGGTGAGGATGGCCTGGAAGATAGCCAGACAATAGGTCCCATCAACTCCCTCCACTGGAAGCAGCTCTGAGGGTGAGGACTAGAAGGAGGCCCTCTCCAGGACTTTGTGTATCACAGACTGTGGACAGCTGTCTGTGAGAGCCCTGGTTTGCTCCTGCCTTCTGGGGCACCAACAACATAAATCCATGTCCCCTCCTCCTCTTAACCACACTTCTTCCTCTCCAACCACACCATTTCACACCTCAGAACTTCAGCGTAGACCTGGACCCCTCTTTCTGGAATGCTTACCTCTTCACTCCAATGCCCAGGAGTGTCAGATGACTGGATAGACAGTGGGAAAATCAGAGAATTGATTTCTGGAAGGATAAAGAGATGGTTTTTGAGTGAACTTTGACTATCTGTGTGGATATATTGCTTAATTGATCAAAACATGTATGAATAGATAGTAGTTAGCTAGGTGAATGAATGGACCGATCAATGGGTGGACTTGGGAGTGTACAAGTGAACGGGTGATTAAACAAAGGTGAAGTGGACAGACAGGTGAATGGAGACCTAGATCACTGGATATACAGAAACATGGATGAATGGAAGGGTGGGTGTGTCAATAGGTGAATGAGTAGATGGAAATATGAATGAGAGAATAGGAATATGCTGATGAGCGTGCATTGCTGCTCTGTCCCATCTTAAACCCTGTGAGGGACCAAGTAGAAAGTGAGACTATCAGACTACTTCCCCATATGCCCAGCTCTTGTTTTCACTACATGCTTGTCCCTCCTTGCCCACCCAACCCTCTGACACAATAGGCCCTCCCCAAGGCCCACCATCCTCATACCTTTCTTGTCAACTTCAGCCATCTGCTTCAAGATGCTCCAGGACATAGCCACCTCAGACCCTCTCCAACTCAAGTACATCACCAAGAAGCTGAAGAAGATGGCTCAGAGGACCTCCAACCTGGTGATGGAAACCATCCATGACTACTTCAAAGACAATCCAGAGGTGATATTGTTTGGGCCCCTGGAGCAGGCATTGGAGCATAGGGGAAGAAGGTTGGACCTCAAGTGAGGTTCAAAGTCTGAATCCTACATAGGGCAGTTGCACCATTTGGGTAAAATGTCAATCTCTTTGCATGCCAATAGGCTAAGTGGGGAGAAAAGAAAGTGTACTCACGTGGTCTCACCGTGCTCAGAGCACTCTTGTGAGGTAGAGGTTAGGACTTTCAAAGATGAGAGACGATGGCTTCGGGAAAAGGGGATTTACCTAAGGTCACAGAACCAGTACATGGTAGAAACTGATGGCTGAATATGTGGACAAATGGATGGATGATGGATTGGTGGGCAGATGGATATAGTAACTGATGGAGAGGTGGGTTGATATAAGGAGGGAATGAGGGATGTGTGGGTGATGAGTAAACATGGGGATGGATGCATTCATTTATAAATGCTTGAATGCATGGATGCATGGATGAGGGAAAACCTGTCTAAGTGTTGGTAAAGAAATGATCTCCCTTTGGAGGTGGAGTTTTTAAATCCCACAGCAGTTCCCTGAGGACAGAAACAGGCTTTTCTCCCTCTCAGGTCTGCAGGCCAGGCTCAAGGTCAGCACAAGACAGGTGTCCCCTAAGAATTACCAAATGAATGTGTCCACTTGTGCTCCCTCTCGCCAGCCTCCTTGCATAGCCTCCTACCAGGGTTCTCCTTGGCATTCCCCATACTGTCAGACACCATGGTCCCAACATAACCTCTGTCCTCCACAGATCTCCAGCCGGCACAGATTACGACTCTTCCAGGTCCTGCAGGCTGTCATTGGAGCCCTTGATGTCTTGGAGGAGATATGGCAGAGGAACTTCATGCAGCTGGCCCTGGAGCACATGACCAAGTCCACGGTAGGCCTCCCTCCCCTGATACACAGACTAGTACCCCAAGGGCTTTGGTCTTGCGTCGGTTGCCTGGGGGTTCAAACTATGTGGGTGCACAGGATTTCTGAGCTCTCCCAGGTGTTTTCTGTATATTCGTATCCTTGAAATGGCCTCTTGGTGCAGAGCCCTGCTAGACTAGGGCCCCAGGGCTCTTAGGCAGGAACCAATCATCCCCCTGCAACTCTACTGTCTCTCAGAGTGTCTCTTCCTCACCATCCCTTCCCTGATGCCCATACACCAGTATCTGAAAGGCCTATGCCAGGTCAGTCCACTCCTCAGGTTGTAACCCAGCTTCAGCTCCTTCCTCTTGGGTTCCTGCTTGATGGAGACATGCAAGCTTGGGACTAAGCCACCTGAGCTCATCAAACCAGGTGTGAACCAGAGATCTCAATGACCCTCCCCCACCAGTCTGTAGGCCATAATGGCCTCCAGGGGCCTGGGACATATTGTTTTCTCCAGATCCAGTGGTTCTGGGAAGCTTTGTGTTGAACTACTCTATACACATGGCACAAATGGTGTTCAGGGAACAGTGACTGTCACCAAGATGTACCACAGTCCAATCTCTAACCTTCTATACATGAGCCCAAGCTTATTCTCTGTCTGTAACACACTGAAAAGCTCAGAAGGCTAATGTCATGGGAGAAAGTTTGTAATGCCATCTCCCCGCCACATCCAAACCACGGTCCAGCCATTCCCACACAAGGGCAGGAAGCCCACAGAGGGAGGTTCTGACTGAGAGACTATGTGATCAGCCAGCTTACCAGGTGGTTATTATTACAAGAATAGGTGCATCTGCCCTTACCAAAAAGTTCTTATGCCCCAATTTTACAGAAAAAGGGATGGGGGGCTCATAGAGCTAGGGAGACTTGCTAGCCCAGGTGAGGGAGAGCAGATTTGATGAGCCGCCTGGTTCCCAGGGAAGTCTGAACAGCCTTGATGTGCAGAGGAAAACGGGGAGCAAAGGCTGTGTCCACCTTATTCTCTTTTATTCAAGTATTTTTTTTTATTTTACCATTGTGAAGTATACTGGACACACTGAAAAGCTGCACAGCAAAGGCAAGACTGACCGCAAGTGCCTGCCATACCAGCGTATGAGCGGCTGGGGCACCATGAGGATTACCACGAATCTGAGGCCAACCTGGACCACACAGTGTGTTCCAGGCCAACCTGAGCTATGGAGTAAGGCCCTGTCTCAAGAAAGTAAAAGAAAACAAACAAGGAAACAATAGTAGTACACACGTGCAGGTACAGGGCCTACTGTAGCAATGCTCTTTGGGTAGAGACCATGGCTAGAGGTGAAGGCTAGAGGTCAGCTTGGGACATGGTCGGGCTTCCATCTCCCTGGAGTGGGCAAGGTCCCTCCTGATGCTTTCTGACATGAGGCTGGGGTTTGGCAAGCTAAGTGTGGGCACGGTGAGGCGGGCAGGGCTGCTCTGTATTCTCTGCCTCTGAACATGCCCAGATGGGCCTTCACCTCTGCACCACAGGGTTGTTCCAGGAAAGCCACGGTTTCAGGACCTGTCATGGGCTCATGTTATCCAAGCCGAGAGAGTCTTTAGGCATTCCCAAGCCCAGGCTGGTGTCCTGGGGTTGTCCTGGCTCTCAAGTTCCCTGTCCCTTCCTCACGGAAGCCTGGTCCCTACGGCCCAAGCCTTCCCCTTTCCCATCTGCTCTTAAGTTGGACTCGTACATTGCCTGGCAGTTTCCTCACCAAGAACGTTTGGAAGGGACAATTTTGAGTTCTCTGTTTCTAGGAATCTCCCCATTCTCTTGAACCATGGACTGAGAATCACTGTCCCCTAGCCTTCATGCCCTCAGTGGTTGTTAAAATCCAGGGCCATCTGAACCCAGGTCCTTCATATATATATATATATATATATATATATATATATCTTGCTTTTCCTCCAAAAGGCTAGCATGGCTTTGCCTGGCATGCTCCACATAGTACACAGAGTCTAATAACAGAACTATGGTCATGGCCACACCTACTCCAACAAGGCCACACCTCCTAATAGTGCCACTCCCTATGGGCCTATGGGGGCCATTTTTATTCGAACCACCGTAGCATGTGTCCTCAGTCTGGCACCAGCATCCTCCTTTGATTCGAGAAAACTGCTCAGCATCCTGTACTGATGACACCATGTCTCTGCTCTATGTCAGTGCTGAGACAGGACTTCCTCTCCATGCTTCTTGCCTTCTCTCCTCTCCTCCTTTCCTCTCCTCTCCTCTCCTCTCCTCCTCTCCTTTTCTCCTCTTCTCTCCTCCCCTCTTCTTCCCTCCCCTCTTCTCTCCTCCCCTCTTCTCCCTCTCCTCCCCTCTTCCCCCTCTCCTCCTCTCTTCTCCTCTTCTCCTTCTCCTCTCTCCCCTCTCCTCCCCTCTCATCCCCTCTCCTCCACTCTCTTCTCTCCTCTCCTCTCCTCTCCCCTCTCCTATCCCATCTTCACCTCTCTGCACTGGGAGTCTACAGCATTTCAAACCTTTCACCAGGTATTGTGGTGCTGTATCTAGAACTTTGGGGATAAAATCTTTCTATTTTATTAGCATATATTCATTGTGCACAGCAACCGCCTTTGCTGTGACACAGAGAAA
This sequence comes from Peromyscus eremicus, assembly GCF_949786415.1. Lineage (NCBI taxonomy): Eukaryota > Metazoa > Chordata > Mammalia > Rodentia > Cricetidae > Peromyscus > Peromyscus eremicus. The sequence goes on from NC_081436.1 coordinate 28,705,347, forward strand.
CGTGTGCGTCTTGCCTCTTGTTTTTATTCACCCTTGTCATTCTTTCCTTCCAGCTCCCACTAATCATCTTCCTCTCCCCAAGTAGTCTCCTTTCCATTTTCATGTATTTCTTTATGTATTTCCTCAGTCCAGATTCCACATATAAGATGAGACAGGTGATAGTCATCTCTCTCCATCTGGCTTATTTCATTTGATCTCCTGTTCCATCCATTTTCCTGAAAAAATGAAAAATGGAAAATTTCAGCCTTTGTCTGAATAAAGCTCCACTGTGTGTTTATGCCACACTTTCTTTATCTGTTCATCTTCTGGTGGAGAACGAGGCTGAGGCCATACCTTGGCTCTTGCAAACGGTGCTGTGTAAACATGGATGTGCTCGAGTCTCTGTGGTATGTTGACTTAAGATCCGGGAATGGTAAAGTTGGACCATGGGGCACGTCTAACTTTCAGTTCTTTGGGGAATCGCCATACTGATTTCCACAGGTGCTGTACAAGCACAGGTTTGCATTCCCACCAACAGTGTACAAGCCCCACCCCCTAACACCACCCACACCAGGCCTTATTTTCTTGATGCTAATACCTTGTACTGATTAGGCTTTATTGTCAACGTGACATAAGCCAGAATCGACTGGAAACAGGGCCTGAGAGCTTGTTGGCGGAACATTAACTTGATTGTTAATTAATGCAGAAGGGCCCAGTCCACTGTGGGCAGTTCCATCCCTAGGCAGAAAGATAGCTGAGCAGAAGCCAGTAAGCGAAGCAGTGTTCCTCCATGGTGTCTGCTTCAGTTCCTGCTGTGACTTCCCTCAATAATGGATTGTGACCCAGGAGTGTAGGCCAAGTAAACCCTTTCCTACTCTAATTGATTTCAGTCAGCGAGCGCTTCACCACAACAACAAAGAAAAAAGCAAAAGAGAACACAGCCATTCTTCACAGGGTGGTAGGAAATCTCAATGTAATTCTGACTTGGATTTCCCAGACGGCTAAGGATGTTGAACACTTTTTTTCATACGCTTATCGACCATTTGTACTACTGCTTTTGAAAACTGCCTGTTCAATCCATTATTGGATGATTTGTCTTTTGGTGTTTAATTTTCTCAGTTCCTTAAATGCTCTTGATATTAATCCCCTGTCAGATGAATAGCTACCAACGACTTCCCCCCCATCCTGTGGGCTGACTTTTCACCCTGGTAATTGTTTCTTGCGCTGTGCCAAAGCTTTTTAATTTCATGCAATCCCATTTGTCAATTTTTGCAGTTGTTTCCTGAGCTATTAGAGCCCTTTGCAGAAAGTCCTTGCCTCTGTTATGTGAATGAGAATTCCTGGAAAGAAGCGGTGTCTGCAAAGGTTGATTAACTGACGAGAACGTCAGCCATGTGGAGAGGATGGAATGTTACAGACGCAAAGCCTAATTACAGTTTATCTTGGGCTATCTTTAACCTACCGAATAGCCATCCCTTGCCCTCCTCTGTGTCAGAACAAATATTCCATCACTAACCAATAAAGACAGACTTAATATCCTAACAGATTTTAAAAAAAACTTTCAGAGTGTATTCGCTTATCAAAACCCTAGTTTTCCACCAATCAAAGGGATGAGTGTTATCAGATAGAGTCTAAGGCCCAAAGCAAAGCTCCATCTTGCTTTAGTCCACCCACATGCTGTGCCCACCAACCTATTTGGAAAATACCTTGACTATGTTCATGACTACCTAAATACCTAAAACGTTCATGAAAATACTACCTCATTGGGACATGGGTTTTGGAGTAACCTAAATCTATGTTCCAGAGCCATGGTTACTCATACTTGGCTCTGGAATAAACTATCTCTTATGCCCTTTGAGATGAGATCTCTGTTTTTGTGCCAATACCCATATCTTGAGGTGTTTCTTCTATTTTTCTTCTAGCAGTTTCAGATTTTCAGGTCTTGCATGAAGGTCTTTGATCTTCACCATGAATTGATTTTGATACAGGGTGAGAGATAGTGATCTAGTTTTCGATTTCCACCTGTGGATAGCTTGTTTTTCCCAACCCCATTTGTGGAAAGCCGCCATTTCTCCAACACAGGTTTTTGGTATATTTGTTGCAAATCAAAAGGCTGTAGATAGCTGTGTGGGTTTATTTCTGGGGCCTCCCACTGGTTTGTTTGTCTGGCTTAGTGTCAGTACCACACTGGTTTTGTTACTGAGGCCCTGTAGTATAATTGGAGATTAGGTATGATATTCCAGCATTGCCGTCCCTGCTTAGGGTTGTGTTGGTTGGTATTCAGTGTCTTTTGTGATTCCATATGAATTTAAGGATGTTTTATTTCTGTGAAGAGCATCATTAGGGTTTTGAGAGGCTGTACTGAATCTGTAGACTGCTTTTGGTAATATAACCATTTTCATAATATTAATCCCGCCAACCCATTAATGGTGAAAGGCCTGCCTTCTAGTGCCTTCTTTAAGATCTTTATGCAGTGTTTCAAAGTTTCCATGATGTACGTCTCTCATGTCCTTTGTTGGATTTATGCTTGGTTTTTGTTACTGTTTTTGAGGCCATTGTGAACAAGATTTGTTTTCTTGGTTTCTTTCTTAGCATGTGCATTATCAATATAAGGGCATTATTGATAGATAGAAAACTGCTGATTTTGATATGTTGATTTCTATAGCCTGTTGTTAGTTTTCCGGTGGAGTCTTTAGAGACTCATGTCATCTGCAAATAGGATGGGGTAATATGAGTTCTTAACTTCCTCTTTGTGTCTCTTCCGTTTCTTCATCTTGTCTCTGTACACTAAGTGACTCAAGCTCTATATTGGATACAAGTGTGAAGAGTGGACATGTTGATCTTGTTCCTGATTTTAGTGGAAATGCTCCAAGTTGTCTTCATTTATTGACTGTTAGCTGTAGGCTTTGCATGCATGGCCTGTATCACATTGAGGTATGCTCCTTTAGGTCCTCCCTTCTTCTGAGCTCTTATGATGGAGCAATGGGAACGTTATCAATTGCCTTTTCTGTACCTGTCCATATGATCTTGTAATTTCCATCCCTGATTCTATTTACTTTCTAGAGACACTTTATTGATTACCATAGAGTAAACTCCCCTCCCATCCCTGGAGTGAAAGCAACTTGATTATGGTGTATGATTGTCTTGGTTCCTGATCTGTTGCTGGGAAAAGACACCATGACCAGGCAATCTTATTTTAAAAACGCATTCAATTGGGGGGACTTGTTTACAGTTTCAGAGGGTTAGTCTGTTACCATCACAACAGGAAACATGGTGGCAGGAAGGCAGGTGTGGTGCTGGAGAAGTAGCTGAGCACTTCTCAACCTGATCCATAGGCAGCAGACAGAGGGAGACTGCTCCTGGAATGGGCTTTTGAAACCTCAAAACCCACCCCCAGCAACACACCTCCTCCAACAAGGCCACACCTCCTCCAACAAGGCCACACCTCCTAATCCTTCCCAACAGTCACCAACTGGGAACCAAGCTTGCAAATCTGTGAACCTATGGGGGCCAATCTCATTCCAACCACAACATTCCCCTCCCTGGCCCCCATAGGCTTATAGCAGTATTGTAATGCAAAAGGCATTCAGTCCAGCTTCAAAAGTTCACAGTGTCTTTCACAGTCTCAAGACTGCTTATAAGTCCAAAGTCTCTTCTGAGACTTAAGGCAACTTCTCATCTGTAATCCCCTGTAAAATAAAAAAAAAAAGTCAAATACTTCCAACATCCAATGGCACAGAAGGAAGGAAAGGAAGCACTGTGAGGAAATACTGGACCAAAGCAAGAAGGTCAAAACCAATGCCAAAGCACTCTTCGGAACTCCAATCCCTTCCAGCTTGGTTCCCTGCAACACACTTCCCTCTCTTGGGCTGGTTCCACACCCAGTCTGCTGCTCTCTCTGGCAGGTGTCCCACAGCTCTGGCATCTATGACATCTTGAGGTCTCCAGTGCAATCCAGGCTTCACCTCCATAGCTTCACACAATGGCCTCTCCAGGTGTCCATGTAGGGCCTCCCCTGACACGTGCCTGGCTTCAGCGGCTTTCCTTAACTAGAGAGGCACATTCCACAACCGCTTTCCCGTATTCTTTACTCTAAAGCCAGAACCACATGGCCAAAGTTGCCAAGTTCTTCCGATGGCTGGGACTGGAACCTGAACCCCTCCTTAGATTTCATTTACATCAGCTTTCCTTTGTTGATGGTTTCCTGTGCTGTTTAAGCTTTTTTTTTCTTTTTTCTTTTTTCTTTTTTCTTTTTTTTTTTTTTTTTTTTGAATGTGACAAGTGTGTGGTAACACACGTCTTTAATTTCTTTTAATTATTTATTTATTTATTTATTTATTTATTTATTTATTTATTTAGTATGCATACAGTGTTCTGCTTGCATCCCTGCAGGCTGGAAGAGGGCACCAGATTTCATTAAAGATAGTTGTGAGCCATCATGTGGAATTGAACTCAGGACCTCTGGGAGAACAGCCAGGGCTCTTAACCTCTGAGCCATCTCTCCAGCCCTAGACTTTTCTTTAATTCCTCTCACAAACAGGAAGCTTACTCAGGTGGGATCTTGCCCTGAGGTCACCACACTTTTTATTCCATTTAGCATCAGGCTTTTCCTTAAACTTTTTATCTCCTTGAGCACTGGGCTTCACTCCAACATTACATTTCATGGTGCTCCTTTTCTCCTCAAACTGTGTATTTTCTATTTCATTTTGCCCTGTTTGGTCTCTTTCATTATAGATCTGCATAAGAGTGATCACTAATAGCCATGTGACACAGCCTATTCTAGTGTCTTGAAATCTCCTCTGCCAATGACATTAACTCAAAACTCTTCAGTTTTGCCTCCGGCAGATTTTTAGGACAAGGGCAAAAAGCAGCCACATTCTTTGCCAAAATATTCCAAGAGTGTTCTCTAATATTATTCTCTGAAACCTCCTGAGCTGGGCCCCAATACTCCACATCACCTCTGTCTTGCGTATTCATACTAGAATGGCCCAGTAAGTGCTACTTAATACATTCAACCACTTTCCAGTCCAAAATCCCAAATCTTCCATTTTCCTTCATATAACAACATGATCAGGCCTATCACAACAATACACCACTCTCTGGTACCAACTCTGTCTAATTCACTATTCTGTGCTGTGAAGAGACACCGTGACCAAGGCAATGCTTACAAAGGAAAGTATTTAATTGGAAGCTTGCTTACAGTTTCAGAAGATTGTTGTCATGGGGTGGGGGAATTATGGCACAAAGGCAGACATGGTGCTGGAGAAGTAGCTGAGAGTTCTACATCCCAATCCACAGGTAGCAGGCAGAGAAAGAGACACTGGGCCTAGTGTGGGCTTTTGAACCATCAAAGCCCATCCCCAGTGGCACACTTCTTCCAGCAAGGCCACACCTCCTATTCCTTCCCAACAGTCCACCATCCCAAAATCAAGCATTCAAATATATAAACCTATGGGGGCCTGTGGTGGTATTGTGTTCCCCAAAATATTGTGCACTCTAATAAACTTATCTGGGGTCAGAGACAGAACAGCCACAATATTAAACATAGAGGATAGGCAGTGGTAGCACACGCCTTTAATCCTAGCATTCCAGAGGCAGAAATCCCTCTGGATCTCTGTGAGTTCAAGGCCACATTGGAAACAGCCAGGCATGGTGACTCGTGCCTTTAATCCCAGAAAGTGAGCCTTTAATCCCAGGGAGTGATGGCAGAAAGCAGAAAGATATATAAGGCGTGAGGACCAGAAACTAGAAGCTTTTAGCTGGTTAAGTTTTCAGGCTTTGGAGCAGCAGTTCAGCTGAGATTCATTCTGGATGATGACTCAGAGGTTTTCAGTCTGAGGAATCAGGATCAGCTGAGGGACTGGTGAGGTGAGGTAGCTGTGGCTTGTTCTGCTTCTCTGATCTTCCTGCATTCACCACAATAACTGGCCTTAGGTTTTATTTTCATTAATAAGAACTTTTAAGATTCATGCTACAGGGGCCAATCTCATTAAAGCTACACAATGATCTTAATGTGTTCTTGAATCTGGTCTGACAGTATTTTATTGAGAGATTTTATATATTCATTTGGGAAATTGGTCTGTATTTCTCTGTGTGTGTGCGTGTGTATGTTTTGTGGGGGGGTATGTGTGGTGTGTGTGTGGTGTGGGGGGGTGCATGGTATGTGTGTGTGTGTATGTGTACGTGTGTGTGTGTGTGTGTTGTGTGGTATGTGTGGTGTGTGTGTGTGTGTGTGTGTGCCTTTATCTAATTTAGGTGTTGTTATGATTTGAGTGTAGAAGGTTCCTCAGGGTCATATGTTGAACCCTTACTCCCTAGATGGTGGTTCTGTTTTAGGATGTTGTGGGGCCTTTGTCAGGTGGGGCCTTGCCATAGAAAGAGGCCATTGGAGAGCAGGCTTTGGAGGTAGTAGAACTGTCCTACACTAGCTCAAGTTCTCTCCGTTTCTAATAGACCAAGATGTGAGGAATCCCGCCCACACGTTCCGCCATGCTTCCCCCACCATAAGGGACTGTACCCTCTCAAACTGAGCTCCGTCTGCCCTGGAGCTGGTTATTTTTGTCTGACGTTATGTCATTGTGAATATCAGGCACCGCGATAACATTGGCTTCATAGAATGAGGTTGGGGTATTCTCTCTCTTTCTATGGCATGGCGTCATTTGAGGAGATCTGATGGTAATTCGTTAAAGGTCCATCCAGCTCTGAGATTCCCTTGTTAGGAAAATCCTCATTACTGTCTCACCCTCACCCTCCTTATACTTCTGTTTAGGTTGTTTCTGGCCACTTGGTTTAATGTTAGGTCACGTGTTTCTAGGAATTTATCCGTGTCTTCTAAAGTATTCTCTAATGATTCTCTGAATTTTGTTGGTATCTGTTATAATGTCTGTGTCCATCCCCCTACCCCCTACCCCCGCTAATCATCTATAATTTTTTTAATTGTGTCTTTGCTAAGAGTCCCAGGGGTCTCTGCAGCTCTTCGAGTAAGGAGCTGTGGAAGGCAAAATGGCAGTTCAGCTCAAAAGGACTCAGTATCCAGTGTTGGTTCAAACTTCGGAAGTCTGACCCCCAAGTGGTTTATTTCAGGCTTATTTAAGCATAGCGCAATCTGGTGGAAACTATTCTTGTGATGATTAACTAAGTCCCAAGTGAACATCAAAGCATACTCAAATCTCTTTGAGGAACAAAGGATGCTAAATACAGATCCGATGTGACTACATCGAAACTCTGTGTAAAGCCCATGTGACATCTTCCATAAAGACAGGTTCTATAGATTGACTGAGAAAAACAAATTTATGAGGAGGGTCTGGAGGAGGCTCTGGGGCCAAAACAGTCTCCTGCCACACAGATGGCACAAAGGTCACAAGGCTAGAAAGCACGCCTGCTCCAGACTTTGGGGCAGGAAACAGATTTTGCATTCTTTCCTTTGAAGGAACAACACTGTGTGCTTAACATCCCAGGTTCTCCTAGTGCGCATCTGCGAGCACAGGGACCTCTGTGCCCCTTCCAAAGAGTTTGTAACACTGTGTATCTTTTCAAAGAGCCAACTCATCAATGCACTGATTATTTTTGTTGTTTGTATAGTCCCTGTTAGGTTTATTTCTTCCCCAGTCTTCAGTCCATCTCTTTGCTGGGCGGCTGGCTTGTCCTTGTTCTGTAGGAGCTTGAGATCCCATCACTGAGTTTTTTGTTTATTTCTCTTTCTGTTTGTTGTTGTTATATTCATGTAAGCACTCACCCGTGAACCTCCCTTTCAGAACCACCTTTGCTGCGTTCCAGGAAGCTGTGTTTTCAATTTCATTTGATTTTTTTAGGCTTTTTTTTTAAATTTCCCCCACAGTTTCTTCAGCAATGCCTTCAAGAGCGTACCGTTTAACCACCGTATGTTTGTGTCGTTTCTATAGTTTTTCTTGCTATTTATTTCTAGTTTTGTTCTATTATGGTCTGATAAGGTGCAGTGCATTCATTTCAGGTTTTTTTGCACATCCTGACTTGCTTTATGAACTGAAAATGGAACCTGTTTTAGAGAAAGCTCCGTGCAGCTGAGTGGATGTAGTTACAGCTGCTGCGGCTTGCTGTGGGTTTCTGCTGCTGGGCATATTAACCTCCGCCCTTTCGCTTTAAGTCTGTGTAGATCCTGGCCAGCACATGTATTTCGTTTTCTTTTTCCTTTTTTCTAACAGGACTACTCTGTTAGATTGCTTGCTGAGGCTTGATGTATCTCAGACTTACATTTTAAATTTAACTTTTGAAAATATCGTAAGTTAAGTTGTCAAAAATGATCCAACCATACAGTGTTGTCATTGTAGAATTGTTTGTTTTCATATTTTACATACACGTATCTACTAGAGAAAACATAACAGCCAACACCATGGGGCTGTATGATATACCTGCCTTCGCTTTTTACTCACTGATTATGAAATTAAGTCTTTTGAACTCTTTAACAGTGAATCACTTTAAAACTGAATGGAGCCAGGCAGTGGTGGTGCACACCTTTAATCCCAGCATTCAGGAGACAGAAGAATGTAGATCTCTGAGTTCGAGGCCAGCTTGATCTCTCAGATGGATCCCTGAGAGCAAGTTCAAGAACAATCAGGGTTACACAGAGAAACTCTGTCTCGGGGGGGGGGGGGGGGGGGGGGGAATAATAACTGAATGGAATTGCTCTTCTTGTGTGGTTATGTTGAATAAATCTCCCCTTTATGATTTTCACTAAATAATAATAATAGTAGTAATAATAATAATAAAAGAATGGATGAATTTACTATTTCCTAAAGTAATATCATTCACATATATATAAAAATAATTGTTAGCAAAAGGAAGTCAATAGCTCTGGTTTTTGCAGGCTCTCCTGCCAGGATTGACTTACTTGTAATGTGAACTCTAAACACTTGTCAGTGTTCTCAGCTTGGCTTGCATTGTCTTTAGGAAGAGTATATGTCTTAAAGGCAAAAACTCAGTCATGTTGTAAATCCAATCAGCAAGTCTGTGTCTTTTAGTTAGAGAATTGAGACTATTTATACTTAGTTTGTTGTGAGATATGTTTGCTGATTCCTACAGTTGGGTTTTTGTCATTGTGTTCGGTTTAGACAGTGTTATTTTCTTCTCCCTTATTCATCTCAGAGCTTCACTTGTTTACTGAGCTGGGCAGGTTTGATCATTTTCTACTTCTCATTCATTCATCTGTTTCTTTGATGAAACTCACTCTGTTCTGAGCTCCTGGATCTGTGACTATCTTTCTTCCCCTTCTTTAAGTATCTTCTGCAACACTGCCTGGTAGTCCTTGGGTTTGTGGTTATGTTGGAAAATCTTTATTTCTCCATTGATTTTTAAAGGTAAAATTGGTGGGCAGTTGTTTACTCTCAGAGCTTAAAAGAGGGTTTGAAGCTTCTGCCCTGAGAAGTTTGGTGTCAGTCTTTGAGATGGCGTTTTTTTTTTCTCTTGAGTGTCCAGCATTGTATCTTTGTTCTGTAGGCCTGGCTTTTTAACTATAACGGCGCTGAGTTATTCTTTCCTAGGCATGTTATTTGGGGTTCTACATTACTCTTGTTCGTGGATGCCCTCTCTTTCCCTGGATTTGGGAGTTTTCTGCTGTATTTCTCACAGAATAGGTTTTCTGTGCTTTCCATATTCTGGCCCTTTTCCCACCCACCGGTTCTCATATTTGGTTTTGTGGCTGTGCCTCAGAATTCCCACAAGTTGTGGCCATGCTTAATTGTTCCTTTTATTTGTCTCTGAATGTAATATCTCCTCCACCTCGTGTTAAATTCCTAACTTTTTTTCTACTACTTGCCCTAGTCTATTGGTGGTTCTTCCTTTTCACTGTGCTCTATGGGATATACTCAGTTCTTTTGTTTCCAGCACTTCTGTTCAGCTGGTGTTTTGTTGGTTGCTTTCAGATGTTCAGCTTTCTTGCTGAACTCCTTGGTGTTGCTGACTTTCCTGCCCAGGTTCTCATGTGCCTTCTTACTTCTTGATCTGCTTGTTTGAATCCACTTTGATGACACTTAATATTTTTTGATTAATAGTTTGGCATATTAACTATTTCCATATCTTTGATTTAGGAGTTGAAGAGGCATGGTCTTTTGGAGGAGTTACAAAGCTTTGCTTTCTCACATTTCTTATGTTTCTGAGCTGTGATTTGCTCATCTGTTGGGGTATTTGTCTCTTCCAAGTTTATTTTGGAGTTTTCCCAGCCTTTCTCTTTGAGGGTTGAATCCCAGGTACCACTTAGAGAAGAGAAAACAAACTGCTACAACAGCAGCAGCACCAAACCAAACCAGATAAGGAAACATAGTTAAAAATCAGTTAAAGCAAACTGCCACGCCACCAATAACCCTAGAAAAGAAAATGGCAAAAATGATGTAGCTAGAGTAAGCGGTGAACGTAAAATGATTAGACGATAAAGTATGTATATAATAACAATAAAGAATGAAACAAAGGATGGGAACAGGAAAGGGAGAAAGGAAGCTTAAACAAAAGAAAATAAGGAGAAGGCAAAGAAGATGAGGAAGAAGAAGGGAGCGAGAATAAAAATCTGAACAAGAAAGAGATTTTTTTTAAATAACATTTGATAAAAGTCAAGGGGGTTGAAAAATGCAAACACTTTTAAAAAGTAAAAGACCTAGAGATCTGAGTTTTATTTCTGGAACCTACACAGAGGTGAAATAGAAAGCCAGCTCCACAAAACTGTCCTCTGACCTCTACACGCTTATCTTGGTACATGTGCCCGTGCGCACACACTAATAATTTTTAAAGACTTATTTTAATTTGTTAATTATGTGTATATGTGTGTGTGTGTGAGAGAGTGCAGGTGCCCAAGGAGGCCAGAAGAGGGAGCTGGATCCCTGAAGCTAGAGTGACAGGTGGCTGTGAACTGCCCAGCATGAATTCTGGGAGCTGACCTTGGACCCTCTGCAAGAGCAGTATGTGCTCTTAACTGCTGAGCCATCTCCCCAGCCTCCAACTCTTCTGATCCTTTTGCAAATTTTGTAACAAACATACATGCATGTTTGCAGCCCCCTCTGGGGGAGGACGGCCAGGGCGGGGACGAAGGCTCATTCCTGTTTCCCTGCACAGCTTCTTTCTCCATCACTTCCCTCAGGAATCCTGCTGATCCTCTTTCTTCCTCTTTGGAATAAAATCCACCTTCTGTTACTGTGACACCTTTCATTCACAGTCACACACAGGCAGCTTCTAACGTGTCACCTTACTCAGAAGTCTAATTTTCAAGAGATCTTGATTTTTTTTTTTTTCACAAAATTTCTCCCTGAGTGTTGGGGAAAACCGACATCCTGTCTGCACTTTCTCACTTCAGTCACCGAGGGAGCCTGTGACCTTGAAGAGGCGTGGGTGTCTCCAACATCAAGCAGCTCTGTGGCTGTAGCCACCAGCAGGGCATCCCCCAAACCAAGGAGGTTCTGACACTCTCTATCTAGAGGTGGCCTCCATTTCCACAGGCTGGAGCTCAGCACTCAGGCTGCCTGCCCCCCCCCCATTAGATATTGTCACAACCCCCAGCTGTCATGCCTGGTCCCCTGGCCAACAGTCACAGATCAGGACTCCCACAGCTACCCCCTCATCTTCACTTCTCTCCTCAAGCAGCTAAGGGAACTCAGGGGAAGACTCTCTCGAGCAGATTCATTTGTTACAAAAGCTACTGCAAAGCATACAGGTGAGAATGAGTAGAGAGAGGTGTGGGGAAGGGAGGAAGCATCCCTGCCCTTTCCAGGTACTCCCAATCTCCAGAAACTTCTCTGTGTTGAGCTATCGAGGAAGCTCTGTGAACTCTGACATTTCTGGTTCCTGTGCAGATGCAGACTCTTGTTGTTCGACTCTTAGATGGTCTTTTAATAAAATAAAATAAAAAAACACTCAGAGCCAGAGATCAGGGTGAAAGCTGAAAGATCAGAGAAGCAGAGCAGCCAGCCACTAGTTCTTACCTCTACAAAATCCTCAGCCTAAGGAGAGTGAGTTCCTGTTTCCTCATGCCTTATATACCTTTCTCTGCCCTGCCATATTACTTCATGGGATTAAAGGCCATGTGTGCTTCCCAAGTAAAGGCATGAGATCTCAAGTGCTGTGATTAAAGGTGTGTGCCACCACTGCCTGACCTCTATGTCTAATCTAGTGCCTGGCTCTGTCCTCTGATCCTCAGGCAAATTTATTAGGGTACACAATATATCACCACAGACTCTATTTCATGCAATGGTCTGACTTGGGGAGCATCAAGGGCTGTCTGCTCAGGTGCTTCCTGGCCTCTATGCTCAAGCGTGCATGCATGGGTATGTGTGTGTGTGTGTGTGTGTGTGTGTGTGTGTGTGTGTGTGTGTGCAGCATTCTTCCCTCCAGGGCATTGGGCAAGAACTCTGTAATAAGGTGGATCATATGACCCACCATGGGACAAGGCAGGTCTGAGGGACTAAGTGGCTTGCTCCAAGACAAAAAGGCAGGGGAAAATGAGGATTTCTGCAGCCTGCCTTGGGGAATGTGATGGTTCATCCTTGCTGTTAACTTGGCACACCTGGGAACAGGCACCCTCAATCAGACTGGCCTATGTGCATGTCTGTAGGGGCATTTTCTTGATTGCCAATAGATGTGGGAGGGCCTAGCACACTTTGGGCAGCACCATACCTAGGCAGGTGGGCCTGGGCTATGTAAGTAAGGCAGCTGACTGTGTGTGCACACACACACCCATGCACATAGAGGCCACAGGTCAACCTCGGGTGGCATTCTTCAGGAGGACACGGTGTTCCTTGAAACACTTATCTCCCACTGGGACCTGGAGCTCACTGATTAGGAAAGGCAGGTTGACCAGCCAATTGTAGGAATCCACCCTTCCCTGCCTCCTTAGCATTGGGATTACAAGCATGCCTCACCACACCCTGTTTTTTATTCAGGGACTATGACTTGAACTCCACAGTGAGTGCTTTACCAACTGCGCTGGCGCCCTGGCCCTCAGAGAGTTTAACCTGATGTTTCTGTGTTCAACCTCTGGCTTCCCCACGCAGCTGTTTCTCCGTTGGACTGGGTAGCAGGTTGAGTGGTTTTTGTCCCTGTCACATCCAGAGCTCTGCCCAGTTGTGACTTGTCTTCCAGACTCTTCACTGCTACCCCAGTTCCAAAGGTTAGGGAGCCAGGACCACCCACCCCTTCCCTCCAAATGGAGGAGATGGCGCTGAGTGTGCCGGACCTGTGTGCACCCTGCTGCTGGCATAGCCCTGTGTTTTCCGTTCCCTTGTCCTTCAGCTCCTGGCTTCCAGAACATGATTGCTGTTGCTCCCTCTTTTTAATCTCCTAAATATAGTTTTAGAGGAGGGACTTCTGTGTGGGGTTTTTTTTTTGTTTTTTTTTTGAAATCGCAAAATCAGATTCAATCCAGTGTATTAACAAGAGGCTCTCACAGCCGTGCCTATAATAAGCTGTAAGTGGTATATTGATTTCACAGGACAATTTCCTGCATCACAGGAAAGTGGGAGGGGGGACCTCAGACATCTACCCCTGCAGATGCTGCCCAGCCATCAAATGCAGGCAGGCAGCTGTGCCCAGCTGCACTGGCCTCTCTCCAGCCCTACCCAACAGCACCCTGAGTGGGTAGGAACGGGTTCTGCAAACCCCAGCACACACTTGTGTGGCAATGACCCTCATGAAGCAGACAGGGAGCTGGTCGTCTGGTCTCTGTTGTGGAGCCTTACACACGTTGGCTGCCCAGGCCGAGGTCTTAGGGTGGAAACGTGTGGCCTCTGGTCAAAACTCATGGTGACAGAGAACTAGAGGGGATGATGTCTTAAGCTGCCTAGGCTCCATGGGAAAGGTGGCTTTAGCCAGAGGCCTATGAATGATATCCTGAACACAGGCCGGGGAGTGGGCTTTAAAAATGGAGTAAGATTTGGATAGAGCAAGTGGGATTGGAGCTCCAGGCAAAGAGAAAGGGGTAGCAAGGGCTGGGAAGCAAAAACAGTGCTTGTGTTCTCAGGCTCTAGCCCAGCATCAGAAGACAGCCCATCTCAGGCTCCATTAGCCTGTGTTCTATCCAAAAGATGGCTTGGTAAAGACAGTATGTGTGGAATTGCCCAGCTCAGTTGGTACATGCCACTCTCACCCTGTTCCATCTGTCCCCACTCACCCTGACCACGCTTCCTCCCCTACCCAGGAACTGGATGACATATACCAAGATGCAGCCAGCAATGTGTTACTGGCCCTCTGTCGGCATTCGTGGCCAGCAGTGGCCAAACACTTGGAAACGGAGCTCCTGACGGGGGTCTTCCCACACCGCAGTCTGTTGTATGTGATGGGCATCCTGTCCTCTCAAGGTATGTGCTGCCGTAGGATGGGTCAGGGGCCTAGCAATGAAAGGAGACCGTGAAGGGCCTCTGGGACCACCCCTCCCCATGGCCATAGCTACACACGGGCCATGCAGGCTGCAGCCCTAAGGCCCTGCAGTCCGGCCAGCCCTCTCAGCAGCCCTGAACTCCATGCCCCATGAGCCTTCAGCAGCCCTGGCCACGCTAGGGACCTTTTCACGGAGGGGGAAAGGGCCTCTGCCCCACTGTCTGATAGATTCACATTGCTGTTGGTCCAGGAGTTGGCCCAGACCCTGTGAAGTTGCCACTCTGCCTTGACCCTTCCATATAGCGGCTGTTTCATTGGCCCCCCTCCCTTGGACACACAAGGAAGATGAGAATCCCAGCTCAAAGAAGTAGTGTTGATGGCCAGGGTCACCCAGGCTGCCTTACCTCGGACCCTCAACTTCTGCCTGCTCTGATTCATTCATTCATTCTTTTCACAAGCATATACTACCCATATACCTGCCCAGGTGGGAAGGTGCTAGCCTGTGACAGGGGACCAACTGCCCAGAAGGCCACTGTAGGGCTACCCAGAGGGCTTCCTGTAAGAGGCAGCCAATATGAGCCGCATCTAGCCAGGCCTTCGAAGCAGCAGGTCAGCAGCTGACAAGTTCAGGCAGAGGGAAGGGGGCGGGGCTCCAAAGATGTTCTGGAGAGTTTGTGCTCAAGCCTGGGACCAAGCAGGATCTTGCTCAGCTCACCCCGCCCTTCTTCAAACTAGTAGGCTGGAGGGGGGGTCCCTTCCAATGCAAAGGAACCCCCAAAGCAAGCCTTCCCTACATGGTAGAATTTCCAAATTCCCCAAAAGGCTCTTGAGCCCCACAAAGTGTCCCTTCCCAGCCTTATTTTCCCATACTTGAAAGGACCACAGCACATCCCAAAGGGCCATGCTTCAAAAGGCCCCTCCATTTACTAGTGGAAAACAAGGTTGAGAGAAGGCAAGCAGCCTGCCTGGGCACAGCATGCAGAGAGTGCCAAGGTTCCAGCCCAGCTCTCTGGATCCTGATCCCCATGCCAGCTCACGTTCTTCCTACTGGAGACTGTCCTACCCTACCCCGTTCCCTGTGGATCCCACCAGGCAGGAGTAAGCTGGTGTCTGTCTGAGGGATGTGTGAGACCTGGCCTGTAACCCACCCCCTTCTCCCACAGAGGAGCTTCTCAAGAAAGAAGACAGAGAGAGCTGGAAAGATCTACTGTCCCAGGTACAGAGGGAGCCTGTTACCCCCAGACCTTCTGAGGGACATCAGTGAGGGAGAGACAGGAAGTTCACATGGGAGACCCCGCTGTGGTCTTGGAGGAAGAGAGGAAAGGAAAGGTGGGAAGATAAAGGCGTGGGAAGGAGGAAAGGGAGATAGGGATGGCAGGGGCTGCAGACAGAGAATTTCCACTTAGAGATAAGCATAGGGGCAGGGGTAGCCTGACCAAGGTCACTGGAGGAGCCAGGATTTAAATCATGGTCACTATACACTCAGCACAGAGCAGATGCTCAACACAGACAAACTCTTGCCACTCACACTTAGGGGACCAGAAAGGGCACAGGAGCCAGAGTGAAGACCAAGGAAGGACAGAGAAAGGGGCTGGGATCGCCTGTGACAACACCAGAAGCAGTTTCAGGGCAGGCCTATCTCTGACCCTCTCCCAAGTGAGCAGCTTGTATCGGGTTTGAGTCCAAGGTCAACTACTCACAGTGTGGCCTGGGCTGACTTCCTTTGCCTCTCTGCGGCTTAGTTTGCTCCTCTGTGAAATGGGGTTAGAGGTGGTTGTGAAGAGCTTCCTCCTGCCCCCCGCCCACCCCCCCACCCCCCCACCCCCGGCGTTGGTCATCAGCACTGTGGCAGGCAGCAGGCAGAGAAGCTGGAGTGGGTTGGGGGGATGTAACAGAACAGTGAGGACTGAAAGACCAGAGACGTCACCAGCCACGTTCATCTGATTGGCATCCCTTGCCGCTATGAATAGGCCTTGCCTCCCTCCACCACACGCTGGCTGCCTATCAACATCCCATAAATTTCAAGGGACTGAAACCAAACAAGACTTTCTATGACCAAAACATAAACTAGAGGTCAGTGTTAAAACATAACTGAAAACATTCCAAATGCTTGGAGATTAAACAACAACTCACTTCTCAGTAAAACGTAGGGGAAAGACATCTGAAGGAAAATTAAATTAGAAAATATTTTTGAGTGTTAATGAAAACACATTTGAACATCCTGAGGTACAAAACGCTTTTTTTTTTCTTTTTTTTTTTTTTTTTTTTTTTTTTTCGTTTTTCGAGACAGGGTTTCTCTGTGTAGCTTTGTGCCTTTCCTGGAACTCACTTTGGAGACCAGGCTGGCCTCGAACTCACAGAGATCTGCCTGGCTCTGCCTCCCGAATGCTGGGATTAAAGGCGTGCAGGCACCACCGCCCGGCAACAAAACGCTTTTTATATTAGAAAGGGTATAAAACTTCACGGTTGGAAGCTACCAAGAGATAGCAAACTAGCAAACTAAACCCAAAATCAACAGAAGGAAGAGAAAAAAATTCACTCAGAATGCAGAGGCAGGAGGAACGCCCTATGCATGAGGCCAGCCTGGTCTACCTAGCAAGTACAAAAAAAGAAAAGCAAGTTCCTGGGAAAGGTCACTAGACTGGTTAAGAGGGGGAAACGTCACTTTCAGCAAAGAATAATTAACAACAGCACAAACACATTACGTATGAAAGGATTCCCTGCAAAACACAGATTATCAGAACTGGAACAAGAAGAAACAGAAGGTCTCAGTAGTCCTGCGTCTACTAAAGAAATGAGAATCTATGTGGAATCTTCCTGCTCCAAGCCAAGCCTGTTTTGCCAGCTCTGCAGCAAGCAGGCCAGCCACTGAAAGGACATGCTTGTAGAAGAGTAAAGAACTTATTCATTGGCTGCCTAGCAAGTGGACACAGGAAAGCAGGTCTGAACTCCACCAACCCGGCTTGGGGAGAGGCGACTGGGTCACACTTCATCCCAAGGCATGTTAGGTATCACCACAGTCAGCTGACAGTGACTAAGCAGGTGTGGGGGCGGGGCATCTATTCGGGACATTGGGTGGCTTGTTCAGGTTTCCCCCCACCCCCGAGTTTTGTTTCCAGCAAAGAAAACTCCCAGTTCTACTGGGAGGAATCCTGTGCAGTTCTGCGGAGCCCGCACATGCCTACAAAAAGTGCACAGCAGCCATCTTGCTCCAGCCTCAAACTGGAGACACCTAGGGCTGACAGAGCCATGTCTCCAGCTAGAGATCTGAACCCATGACTCAGTGTCCACCTTAGGAAGCCAGACAAGGAGAACCCTCCTAAACTCAAAACAATCAAAAACAACCAAATTCTACTTTAAAAAAAAAAATGAAGTTCTGGTGCAGGCAGCAGCATGGATGGATCTCAGAAATACTCACACTTAGTAAAAAAAAAAATCAGATACACAGAAGCACACAGCGAAAGACTATAAATACATACAACACCAGAAATTCCACTGATTTATCATCACCATGAATTAAATATATTTTTTAATTTATTTTTATTTTGTGGATATGGGTGTTCAGCCTTCATGTATGTTTGTGTATGCCATGTGTGTGGTATCTTCAGAGACCAGAAAATGGCAATTGATTCCCTGGAACTGGAGTGACAGATGGTTGTGAGCCACTATGTGGGTGCTGGGAACTGAACCCAGTTCTTCTGGAAGAGCAGCCAGTGCTCTTAACCACTAAGCAGTCTCTCCGATCCATATATATTCGTGTGTGTTTATGTGTGATATGTGTGTGCAACATGTGTAATATATATGTTACACATCTATATGTGTACACATGTAATATATGTTGCACATATTCTATATTACATAATATATTACATATCTATATTATATGGTCCATATATATTAATTGGCAATAAATAGGCTTCAACAGTTCAAATATTTAGTTTTTTTCTAAGTGCAATGGTGCCTGCCTTGGCTGCTCTGAACCAAGTGTATAGCACACTCACAGAGCGAAACATCAACAATGCCTCTGCTGCCGAGACAGTCCGGTATGCACAAATCCCATAACCCATGCCACATCCACTTGGGTCAGGCTGGGCCATACACTGAGGAGACTGCAGAGCTGTAGGGAGGAAAACGTCTAATTTTCTGAGTTTTGAAGTTTGCATTGCAGACAAGAGGCTCTGGTACTAGCACAGTGAGCAGACAGAAGGAGTGGGAGACAAGGCAGGAACACATATACACACACACACACACACATACACACACACACACACTCACACACACACACACACACACACACCTGCTTCTGGGTAACCTGGAGGCTTCCCAGCAGTCATAGTGCTCTGGGATTGAGCTGGCATCTGTTCTGTATCCTAGAAGGCAGGGAGAGGACCAAGAGCAGGGCCCAGGCCAGACAAGCAGGCTTTAATCAGATTCTGCCATCTGTGGAGAGCAATTGCCATCTCAGTAATGGGCGAACCAAGTAAGGCTAGGGATGACACAGACATTCCTACCTACAGGGGGAGCTCTAAGTTAGTCTTCTGCCCTGCAAGACAGTCCCCTTTGGGTTCACAGTGTCTCTAGGACTTCTTTGGGATAAATTCCTAAAAGTTTAGTTGCTTGGACAAATGTATTTTAGGTTTTAATTGATGTCAATATTGTTTTTTTTTTTTTAACTGCTGTTGCCAAAATTTTCACACATACATACACAAAAAGCTGTCAATTCAGTCACCCCGCCACCAAAGAATGCTTCCTTTCAGTTACAGATCTGTTAGGCATTCTCAGTGCTGTGCACACAGGGTCTTGGTGAAGGTAAGAGACGGTACTCCCAAGCCGTATGGGGCTGCTGCCTGCTGACGCTTGTACAGCGACTTCTTTTATAAGCAATAAGTATACTCCAATAATGATCAAAGGAGTGGATGCATACGCCAGCAACAGAGTCATTTATCATGATCAAGGACTACACAGCTCACCATAATTGTGTGTGTCAGGTTTGACAGGTCTGGTGGCACATAAGCCTGTTCCCACCAGCGTCTCGCCACATTACCACAAAAAAAACATGTGAGCAAAGACACTACAACACAGGCGATAGAAATCTCCCAGATCCATTTAACTTAACAGGACCAGATTGTCTATGGTCCACAGTTGATGGAAATGACATTATACATCCAGTCTTTATGCAGTCTTGGCCCAAGTTATGTATTACTTATTTCCATTTCTTTAATAATCATTATCTATTTACTTGGGGGAGATGTGTGGAGCATTACATGAGTGTGTGTGTGTGTGTGTGTGTGTGTGTGTGTGTGTGTGCACGCCCATCTGGACATCAGGTCTCTTTCTCTATTGCTTTCTGCCTCGCTGTCTTGAGGCTCTCTAACTGAACCCGAAACTCACCGTTTCGGCAAGCCTGGCTGACTAGCGAGCTCCCAGAATCCCCCTGGTTTCACTCCCCCGACCGCCAGTGCTAGGAATACAGACACATGCAGCAGTGCCTGGTTTGTTTGTTTGTTTGTGTTGTTGTGGTTTGTTTTGTGTTTTGATGTGGGTGCTGAGGATTCAAACTCAGGTCCTCAAGCTTGCCCAGCAAGCTCCCTTAGCCACTGAGCCACAGCCTCAGCCTCCACTTTCCACTTCTTAACTATCCGACAGGTTGGGTTTATGCCACCTTCATCCTATGTCATTCCCTTTGTCATTTTCAAGTGGGTTGTCATAGTTACTTTCCAGTTGCTGTGAAGAGACACTATGACCAAGGCAACATATAAAGGGAAGCATGTATTTGAGGGTCAGCGTGCAGTTTCAGAAGGTCCATGACCATCATGGCGGGGTACATGGCAGCAGGCAGGCACACATGGCCCTGGAGCCGTAGCTGAAAGCTTACATCTGGTCCCCAAACAGGAGACAGAAGAGAGAAAACTGGAAATGGTGTGGGCCCATCCCCAGAGACACACCTCCTCCAAAAAAGCTATACCTCCTAATCCTTCCTAAATAGTTCCACCAACTGGGGACCAAGCATTCACATACATGAGCCTATGGGGACAATTATCATTCAAACCACCACATTCCACTCCCTGGTCCCCACAGGCTTGTAGCCATATCGTAATGCAAAATGAATGTAATCCAACTCCAAAAGACTCCATAGCTTTTCACAGTCTCAATACTGTCGAAAAGTCTAAAGTTCAAAGTCTCTTCTGAGACTCAAGGCAATCTCTTACTTGTAACCTTTGTGAAATCAAAAAGCAAATTACAGAGTCCCAACATACAACGGCACAGAATATACATTACCATTCCAAAAGAGAGGAAAGGAACATCTTATTCTCAATGGTATCTTTCAACTTCATTTATGTTTATTGAACAAACTTCTTTGAACATTTATCAATATTTTCTAAGACTGGGGGGGGGGAGGTTAAGAGGATGTCCCTAACACCAGAAGAATGTTGGAAACAAAAACCTCAGACTTGTTGACTTGTGGAATCTGGGAACACTGGAAATGAAGATCCCATCATTACAGCCAACCTACTTACTGAGTTAGGGTGGGGACTCCCAGAATCCTGTACCTAGAAAGACGTTGCATTTATTCTTAAACGCTCATGTCACTAAGAAATAGTGGAGCACCTACCACAGGCTGCCACCCTGCCAGGCACTGGGAACACACTTCAGATGGAACAGTCCTGCCTGTGATGCCCACCCTGTCTCAGGGCCACTTTCACTGACACATCTGGTCTGAGCCCTCAGCTCATGCTGGGAATACAGCCTCCCAGGCTTGTGGGTATCCTGTACACATCTGGGGGTACCTTGAAGAATGTGTTCCCCGTCTCTGAGGTCCATCCAATAAGCGAAAGAGCTGAGCCCTGGAAACCCGGGGGATAGGGGGTTGGGGGGGTTGGAGTCAGGGCTCTCTGGCTGGGGGTTGAAGGGAGTGCCTCCATCCCTGCCTGCCCCACCTGCTCACAGATGGCCAGAAAGTCGGTGCCGTTCCTGAACACAGATGTGTGGTCCAAGGAATTGCTGTGGAGCCTTACCAAGTCTAGCCGGACGCAGCAAGAGCACACCCCAGAGAAGGTAGGCCTACTGCGCCCAGGCCCCCCCCCCCAGCCTGTTCACCACACAGGCCCATGGATTCTGTCATAGGATACGGGGGGGGGGGGGGGGTTGGGGGAGACCGTGAAAGAAATTGGTGGGGCTAAAGGGAGCAGGAGCTAAGCCTGGGCAACTGGCCTAGAAGTGTCTCCCTCCCTCACCTCAGGCTGGGGTTTAAGGCCACCCTGGGGCAAGATGGGGGAGGGAAGCCGTAGGGTCAAGAAATTCAGGGAAGCTGGCTATAGGAGCTCAAGGCAGGTGGGTCCCTGGGTCCCGCTCAGGACAGGATGTTGAAACCCACCAGGCCTTCCTGTTCACCTACTATGGGCTAATCCTTCAAGCTGAGGAGGACAGCAGCAGCATCAGGACACACCTCAGAAACCTCTTGGAAACCTCTCACCAGTGGCCTAAGCAAAGGGAGGTGAGGATGGGGGGGGCGAGGGGGGGGATGGGAGGTGAAGACCCAAGCAGGAGGGGGGGGCCGGGGGAGGGGAGGGATGGGAGGTGAGGACCCAAGCAGGGGGAGGGGAGGGCCCAGGGGAGGGGAGGGATGGGAGGGGAGGACCCAAGGGGGGGGGGGAGCAGGGGGAGGGGGAGGGGAGGCCCCGGGGGAGGGGAGGGGAGGGCCCAAGCAGCGGGGGGGAGATGAGGGCCCAGTCTCTTTTGATCTTCTAACTGCATAGCCCAAACCACAGATTTGAACATGGTCACATACTGAGCCCTAATCCTGGTCATAAAGTGACTTGCGCCGGTCACCTACTGATCCCTGATCTCCATCACACACTGAGCCCTGATCCTCGTCACACACTGAACCTTGATCCTGTCCGCACTGAGCCCAGACCCTGGTCATACTCAGCCTTGTCCCTAGCCACAAAATGAGCCCTCAACTTGGTTTCAC
Source organism: Peromyscus eremicus (assembly GCF_949786415.1). Lineage (NCBI taxonomy): Eukaryota > Metazoa > Chordata > Mammalia > Rodentia > Cricetidae > Peromyscus > Peromyscus eremicus. Next base: position 28,727,626 of record NC_081436.1, read on the forward strand.
TTTGAACTGTGATCATCACACACTGATCGTTGGTCCTGTTCACACACTAAGCTCCTATCCTCATCACACACTGAACCTTGATCCTATCATAGACAGACCCCTGATCCCCATCACACACTGAACTTTAATCCTGTCACATATGAAGTCCTGACCCTGGTCATACACTGAGTTCTCCTGAGTCGGGTCACATACTGAGTCCCCATCCTGGTTATACACTGATCCTTTATAATTCTCATACAGTGGGTTTTCATTCCAGTCATACTCTGAGTCCTGATGCTAGTCACAACCTAAGCCCTCATCCTGGCTACATGCTGAGCCCCTGATCCTATTCATGGGCTCCAATCTTAATCATACTGTCAGAGGCCTCATCCTGGTCACATACTGAGCCCTGGTGCTGCTCACAATCCGAGACCTGACCATGAACACACACTGAGGCCTGATCCTTGTCATATACTAAGCCCAGATCATGGTCACAGACTCTAATCCTAGTCACATGCTGAGCCTTCATCTTGGTCACATCCTGATCTCTGGCCCTCATCACACAACTAGATCCTGATCCTGGTCACACCCTGAGTCCTGAGCCCTCAACCCTGAGCCCTGATCACAGCATGAACTGACTCTGTCACAAACCGTAATCTCATCCCTGTCTTCTCGTACATATCTTCATTCCTACTCCTGAGCATGTCTGCTCAGAGCTGGCATGAGAGACACCCAACCCCAAAGGCTTCCTCTCTACCTCTTTCCTCCACAACTCTACCCACCAGACTCCACAAGAGACACCTCATGGGTGGTGTCTCAGCTCTGAGTTGTGCATCCTAAAAATGTGTGTGAGTCCCTGCCCCCTGCTGGTGGGCTGGGGAGGCACTGAGTCCAGGTCCCAGACTCAGGGGACTCCGCCCACAGGGCATTGCTCTCACAGTGGGGCTGGTTGCAGTACGCCACTTGGATGACGCCTGGGCCATCCTAGAACAGTTTGGAAGGAGCACACCCATCAAGTGGAGCCTGCAGAACTTGTCTCTGAAGGTATCAACTCAGGGCTCCTGGGGGTTTGGGGCAAGGGGCGGGAGGGACATCAAATCCCACACAGGCCCGAAGGGAAGCATAATAACTACTGTAGGGTTATGGTTGTCACTGAGGCAAGGATTTATTTGAAAAGTGAGACACTTGGCCTGAGAGCTGCTTGTGGACACTGGAGGGGACTCCATGCTTCTGCCATTTTACTCACCCTACATGATCCCCCTTGGAAGACACAGTGCCTGGGAACCTTGCCACTGGGATTCCTTGGTGGGGGAGGCCTCTGGACGCTCTTGCAGGTCTGCTCATGGTTAACCCTGCAACCTAGAGGGAAGGCCAGGGGCCTCCGACGGGTCTTCGCATCTGGCGAGTGGCAGAACCGAGGTGCATGCCTCAGACTCTCAGAGGGTACCTGGCACTGATAAATAATATCACCATGCTAGTACTCTGGTGACATCTGAGGGGAGAGGTGACTCTGGGCCACACCCAAGCAGGAAATTCCGTTTGGCCCATGACTGTCTCTCTGGATAGAAGCATGATATTTCCAGGCCCCCAGAAACCCACAAGGGTATGGTGTGCCAGATTCTGTCTCATACAGTAAGAAAGGGGGTGTCAGGTGGTGGGGAAAGGGCCATCACAGGAGACACCCCAACTCTTCCAGTTCCAATAGAACCAGGTGTCTCAGTAAAATCAGTCCAACCCCCTAAAAAGCCGTTTTCACTTCTCATCTGGTTCTCATTTGGTGAACCAAGACCCTCTAGACACCCCCCCCTCCCACCTTGCTGGGATCAGGGTATGCCCCTCTTACCACTCCCCAAGTAGACTGGGCAAGGCCTGACACCGAATCCACCCCTACCCGGCCCCACGGCCAGAGCCTCGAGGATCTTCGGTGGAAATGGGCTGGCAGCACCATCCTCCTCTCCTACGGCCAGATGGCCGCCAAGGCCAAGAGCCACATCCTGCCGTGGGTGGACAACATCTTGTCCAGGATGATCTTCTACTTCCGCTTCAGCTCCTGGGTACAGGTTGCCCTACTCACCATCACCCCAGTCCTGCACCTCCCCGGTGGCAGAGCCGGGATTCCAGCTCTGCCCTGCCCCAGTTGCAGAATCAGAGAGGCCCAAGGCCACCTTTGACCTATGCCCACCTCCCCACTGCCCCCAACTCCTGGAATCACACACACACACACACACACACACACACACACACACACACACACACGCTCTTACAAAGCAAATGCTGGATTGTCCCTTGGGGAGGGGGTTGGATACGGAGAGGCCAGGGTTATGCCTGCCTCTTAAGGAGCAGCGCAGCCCAGGGTGTTGCAAGGGCCAGCAACAAGCCTTACCACATCAAGGCTGTAGCCGCCACTCCAGAAACCCTCACAGGCCCCTCTCTCATGTTTTGACCAGGCTCACAGAATTCACGTGTTTAAAACAAGAGCCTGTGCCCCTTCCTAAAGTAAACCCCACTCGTGAGCTCCCAGCCCAGTCGTCTCTGCCACATCCCTCTCACCCTGACCCAGCTGCACCTGGAGATGGTGGCCTTGGCCTCCCTTCTTGCTCTCTCCCATAAGCTCCTGGGCTCTCAGCCTTATCTGTGCCCTGGGGCCTGACCTACACAGGATGAGACCCTGAAACAGAGCTTCCTTACGGCCATCATGATGCTGGTGGGGGCCATCAGCCGGAGTGAAGGTGCCCACAGCTACGAGTTCTCCCAGACTAGCGAGCTCCTGGAATGCCTGACGGTACGTGCCAGCCCCTGGGCATGGGTAGCCCTCCTAGGCAGAGCCCCTCCCTCAGACCAGCAGCTTCTCCAGGCATAGGGAGCCCCCTCCCTCAGCCCATCTGGAAATACTCCATGTCCCCCAGGTTACTTGCGTCTTGCTGGGACCCTCAGCAGACCAGGTATGCCCACATTGCAGCCAATGCCACTGAGGCCCAGAAAGGCTAGCACACTCCATTCTGCATGCTTTCTTGGCTCGGGTCCCAGACCCATCACTTAGGATCTTGGCTTCCTAAATAGATCCTTTGGGACAGTGGGAAATGCACAAAAGACTGGGCAGTAGTGTCAGGGTCAAAGGGCATTGATTAAGACAGGCTGGCTCCTGTCCCATGCCTGGGACCCAACAGCAAAGTGGAATAATTTCGAAGGAAGCAAGAGTCGGAGCAACCTGGAGCTAGTCCCGGGAGGGACAGGCAGCTAGGACTCAAACCTGGGCTGTCCAATTCTAGAGGCCACGCTGGCTCTCTAAGGGGGGACCAGGTCTCACTACCAGGTGGATAAAGACAGACAGCATCATTGCCCGAGCTGCCTAGTGTGCTGAAATTCTGAGGTAGGGCTAAGATTTGGTTTTAGAGGTGGAGTCAGCTAGGCCCGAACCTCTGCACCTTCTCCTGTGGCCTTACAGACACTAATGGAGAAAGAGCCGCAAGACACACTGCTCACCAGCATCCGCCAGCAGGCCATCCACATTGTCGCCAGCCTTTGGTAGGTTACAGCCTATGGGGACTGCCTTGGCCCAAAAAAGCAGCTCCCTGCCCGAGATGCTAGCTGGACAAAGTGAAAGCGAGTCACACATCAAGGCCCCGCTGGTCAGAGCTTGGAGCTGAGCCACCGCAGGTCACAGGGGGCGGGAAGGGGGCTGGAACATTTACCCTGAGCACAGCTACTCCACACAGGGAGCTGACTTCCTCCTCCAAGTACTCCAGGAAGGAAGCATCTAGAAGGAGGCCAAAAAAGAGCTGTGTCTAGCCCCAGCCAAGCTCCAGGGAAAAGGAGTAAAGCTGGGTCCAGAGAGCTCGGGAACCCCAGAGCCAAGGATGCAGGTTCCTGTTTATCTCTCCACCCACAGATCAGGGAGGAGGTTAGACCAGGGAGATCAGAGTTGCCTGCTCTCAGACTATAGCAGGCAATCCACATGACCCTTGGCAGGGTGGCAAATGGAGCTGGATGGGCATCCACTCGAACTGCATTCCCAGGTGCCTCGCCTCTGCTGGCCTTCACTGCATACTCACCCAGTGCACAGTCACTGTTGATCCCTGGGTGCTTGGGGACTGTCAGGTCTCTTAGGACCCAGCTGGAAGCCAATAACAAACACCCCTGTTCTCCAAGCACGCCCCTGGAAATGGGATGCATACCACACATAGGGCTGGGACAGGTGCCGGAAGAGACTGGAGCAGGAAGTGAGATAGGGAGGAATGTAACATCCTTGCCAAGCAGAGAAGTGTAGGAGCCCCAGCACTGCATGAAAGAGGCTGATTGACAGCTGGTAGAGTATTGAGGCATAGAGTGGTCCTATAAGCCTGGTGCTTTGCTAGAGTCCAGGGCATGATCTGAGGCTGACTTAAGTTGGCTGAAAGGGGACTGTTAAGCAAAGTCGTGCATGGATGAGTCAGGGAGCCCTGCAGGTATCTGGCTGCAGGAATGGCACTTTCAACGGCCCTCAGCCGGCACGTGCTTGGGTTGACGGACCAGTAGTAGACTGGAGAGGTGGATGTGTACAGGAATCCCTGTGAGAAGCAAAAGGCTGTAAGGTCTGCACTGTCAGAAAGAGATACAAGGGGATGTCTGAGCCCTGACCGCTGCCTTCCCGGTCCCAGGCCCTCAGGATCCTTCACCTTCCCAACAGTGCCCTGAGGCCACCCATGGATGTGGACAGGAAGTCCCGGCTCCTCTCCGTCTGCTTCCGCAGCATCTTTGCCCTGCCACTGCTGGATGCCCTGGAGAAGCACAGCTGTCTCTTCCTGGAACCACCCAACATCCAGGTACAGCCTGCACAGCCCAGGGGACTCTCAGGCAGGACGTCAGGCTCAGTCTTCTGTGTGTGGCAGGGTGGGGCACATGGTGTGGCCACTCCTCAGGCATGGTGGAGGCCCTGCATAGTTGCCTAAAGATTCTGGGTCCCCATTTGCCCACCTGGGGCATGGCCCATTATCATCATTTGGGTCGTGCTAAGGTAGGTGGCTTACCTGGTGTGTGCCTGTCCAGGAGCTCTGTACATAATGGTATATGCATGGTCTCCTTGCTGACCTAAAATCCATGTAGAATAGGAAACACAGAGGCACTCACCACTGTGTTTCCCTCCCTCCAAGCCCCATGGCCACCCAAGGAATTCACAGAAGAGAGGAAGACGACTCTTTCAAAGGGATGAGTTCCCTGATATTGCAGGGATTGGTCATGTCACACTAAGATGACGTATGGAGTGACCGTCCTTGCAGGGTAGGCTCCATTTCACCACACCTACCTGCCTGGGTCGCTATCAGGTCTCACCTGTAAATACTAAGCTGGCCCTGCCGGAAAGATGCTTGCCATGCCTCATAGCTGCCACCAGAGGGTGCATGAAATTGTCAGGCATAGTCCCAGTCCCATGTGACAGCGGCAAAAGGCAGGACAGCTTTGTAAAGTGAGTGCCATGGGCACCAGGCCATCTGTGGACCCTCCCCACCTTCCCACAGTGACTGGGGGGCAACGGGTACACATCTCAGGAGAAAAAAGTCGACCGTGGGAATGCCAATATCTGAACCCGACCCCAGGGCCCCTCCTCATATTATACATCTGTGAAGCTGGGTCCAGGCTGCATCTGGACAGACAAGCACTGTGGGACAGGTGGTAACCGGGGAGGAGGAGTATCTGCCTCAACATCTTACAAAGTGACTAGAAGACTCCTTGACTCTGCAGGAAATGCAACCAAGGACTGAGTGTCAGCACTGGGAGCCAGTAACATTGATCCCACTCCATCTGTCTCCTGCCCTGCCACATGGGACTGGTTGCCTGTCACCCCTGTGGAGGAACATCGGCTTAAGAAATGAAGTCATCCAGGTCACCAAATAGTAAATGGCCTGAGTTCCTGATGACCTCATGAGAGTCTGGCTGGCCGATTCTATCACACACACACACACACACACACACACACACACACACACACACACCCCTAAATAGGCCAGCAGCAAACGTTGTTGAGGGTCCTTATATGAGCCTCAGAAATCACATCAGCTATATAGTTTGGAGGGCCAGGAAGAGGTATATACCCAGACTCTTTAAAAAAAAAAAAAAAAACTTTTAATAAGAGGACCAATGAGATGCTAGTGTGCAAAAGTACTTGCCACTCAAGCCCAATGACCTGAGTTGGATCCCAGAATCCACAGTAAGAGAGAACAGACTCCTGAAAGGTGTCCTCTAATCTCCACACACGTGCTGCAGCGTGCACGCATGTATGCACACACACACATATACATACATGCTAAGTAAATAATGAAATTAAAATTTACTGAGATTTTCAGGATGAAAATAGAGCTCATTATCTCCAGCATTACTTCCTGGAGTCCTGGAGCAAGTCAGGCCTAGTCACATGTCTACATGTCTATGGAGCCAACCCTGCTGGGACTGAGTTTTCCCTTGGGTAAATTCAACTGGGTGGGTTCCCAGGGCCTTTCTGGCCGGTCTCCATGCCTGTATGGCAAGCCCCCTTGCAAATACGGCAATGAGCTCTGTCAGTTGCGGGAATCTGGCCTGGGGACATGCAGAAAGTGGGTGCCACTGGATACTGCCGCAGTCTTGGGCCTTGTCCCTACAGGACCTGGCTGACCTCCTCCCTTCCACAGGGATTATACAGCCAGACCATGGAGGCGGTGGACCACATGCTACAGTGTTTCATGATGCAGAACCCCACCATCAATGAGCTGTACTTCCTGTTGTCGGTGAGGGCTGCAGGCAGCTGGGGACGGGGCAGGGGTACACAGCTCTGACCAGAGAGTCCCCAAGAGGGTACTCCACAGGAAGCGAGACCTGGCCAGTAGGCTTTCCATGCCTAGAGGTTTGGAACATCTGGAGCAGACAGGAAAACATCAATCAGCCTGATCAGAAAGTCCCCACAGGGTGTAGCTGAAGTTTTCCTGGTCCTGCCTGGCCCACGGTCAGGACAAATCTCTCCCACCTGCCAGTCTCCACAGCTGCTCAGACCCAAGCAAACACACAGAGACATATTACTTATAAACTATATGGCCATGGCAGGCTTCTTGCTATCTAGTTCTTATATCTTAAATTAACCCATTTCTATAAATCTATACCTTGCCACGTGGCTTACATGTTGGTGGCTGGCGACTCCTGACTCAGCCTTCTTCCACCCAGCATTCTCCTCTCTCCTTGTCCCGCTATCCTTCCTGCCTGGCTACTGGCCAATCAGCGTTTTATTTATCAGTCAATCATAGCAACCTATATTCACAGCATACAGGACATCCCACAGCACAAGGGCATGGATCCCACAAACCCCCTCATCTGCCCATTAGGTGTCCATGGGAGGGAGACCACTCAGCAGACAATGAGGGGCTAGTAGCAGGGCCTAGGCCCAGTGGAGAGGCCAGCTCCATCCAGGCCAGCGGTCAGGGCCAATGGGCGTTCCTAAGGAGCCCTGAATGGAAACCTTAGCCATTCCTGAGAAGAGAAGGATGCATAAGATGAGGCTGGAGCCAAGAAGAGGCAGGAGCCCGCTCAGTAGGTCAGAGTAGAGGTAACTCTGCCCACTGGAGCCTGGGGGGTGAGGGGCTATGGTGAGGCTCAGCCAAGCAAGGGCAGGGCCTCATCAAGAAGCCAAGAGCAGAAGCAGGAGCGCCGAGCCCCGTGACGCACAGGTGGAAGTCAGGAAGGAGAACACAGGCGAGGGAACCCCCAAGCAACAAGACAGCATGCCAATCTAGGACTGTGCCCAAGTGGCAATGGCTTCTACCAGTGGGAGTCACAATGGTTTCCCCACCCATTCCTGGGTCACTCTGTCTCCCAATAGCCTGTGTCTAGATCAGCTGACCACACAACCACCACACAACGCGCATCAGCTGTGCGATGACCCTCTGTTTGCGTGCATGGCAGAAAGTTCTAGAAAGGGGCAGCCGGCACACAGCAGGTTGAGAGCTTATGGGGGAGGGGACATTTCTGCTGCATGGGAAGTGACCATTGTGAAGGGTGGCTCCAGAGACAGGGGCTGACAGGGGACAAGAAAAGCTGGACCTGGAAGTGGTGGAACCCAAGGAGCCTTCCCGAGGGGTGGGCATGGACGGCCGTTTCTGGGGGTCTGACCCAGCACTTGACTACACCCACCCTGCAGCACCTGTATGTCTGGCTGGCATCAGAGAAGGCTCATGAGAGACAACGAGCTGTGCACAGATGCATGATACTCTTCAAATTCCTGAACTGTAAATGCTGCCTAGAAGTAAGCTCCATCGCCCCAGCTCCATCACCCCAGCTCCTCACCTCCCCAGCTCCTCACCTCCCCAGCTCCTCGCCTCCCCAGCTCCTCGCCTCCCCAGCTCCCTAACCATATGCCTTCAAGGGTGGAGCCTCTTGCTTAGAAGAACACCTACACCCCTGCCTCCAGTCCAGGGTGACCCTGAACATCCTGCTGTCTGTCTGAACTCAGTGACAAGGGAGTCTAAATAATATCCCCTCTTTGTTCTTTTATTTTTAATGGAGTAAATAAATTTTTTAAAGTTTAATTTTCTGGGATTGAGCTACAAAAAAAGACTCCACAATGAAGACAAATCACGTTTTAATGTGATCCGATATGACTGTGGGGTCTGGAGAAGTGGTTCAGCCGTCAAAAGCACTGGCTGCTCTTGCAGAATTTCCAGCATCCCCAGGGTGGCTTACAGTCCTCCCTAACTCCAGTTCCATGGGATCAGGCACCCTCTTCTGGCCTCTGCCAGCACCAGGCACACACATGGCACACAGATATACATGCAGGCAAAACACTTATACACATAAAAGATA